>NC_092467.1:3102500-3406224 GCF_047495875.1 Pithys albifrons albifrons
TTGTACCACTTCACCAAGTGCTGAGATAACTTTTGCAAATGCATAGAAAATGCAGTGGCACCTCCAAAAATTTAATTGCTAAAACTTGTGACTCCATGGGAAGGGAAGTAATTAAAATGTGTTTATTTTAACAGCCACTGCATCACAGAATGCTGGAATGGTTTGGGTTGGAAGGGATGTCAGAGCCCATCCAGAGCCCTGCCATGGGCAGGGACACCTTCCCCTAGCCCAGGTTGCTCCAAGTGTCAATGCAACGTTCTGTGTTTAAATAACATTTTCTGCATTGCTCAATAGTTTTTATTTCTGTCTGAATTAGTGCAAGTTTAAAATCAGGAGAGGAAAATAAAAGTAACTTATCTTAGTGCTGTGTAATTTAAACATTTCCCATAAATTCTGGACTACAGGAAGGAACTGGTACCATCATATTATTGTTATATTTTCTTTTTAATGTTATATTTCCTTTTGGTAATGTGATATATGTATTTTTTATTTTATAATATGTACCTACTCTGTTTTATGGAAGAGTCTTATCATGCTTTATACGGTTTCTATTATCATGGTGTTATCAGATGATAACAAATAAAACTATATTTGCCACCTGCTGTTTTCAGACAGTTTATTTGGATCATTATTGTGATATTTTGCTGGTTTTTTGAAAAGATGTGCAATGATGTGGGGCAGCTCACAGCACTGACAGTGCAGGTGAGGGGGGTGGCTCTTTGCTGACTTTAATCTTGGATGCCTTAAAAAGCAGGAGAAGAAGGGAAGTTCCTCTGAACCTGTTTGGATCAGAAGTTCACCTGAGCCTGTTCGGATCAAACAGCCGCCTCTGCTGCACACCAGGAGCAGGTCCTGCTGTGGTTTGCAGCTCCATCCACAGCTGGTGGCCTGAAATGCCTGTGGAGGGGGTGGCAGTGGCCCCACATGCACCCAACTCTTGAGCCAACACTGCTGGGACCTCGCAGGGCTGCTGGTGGGAGGGTGCTCCCCCTTTGTGTCTCTGCCAGAGCCTTCCTTCCTCTGCTAAAACCACTAAAAAACCCAAGTTTGGAGTTTTTCCCAGAGAAGCTGTGGCTGCTCCATCCCTGGAAGTGTCCAAGGCCAGGCTGGACAGGGCTTGGAGCAACCTGGGCTGGTGGGAGGTGTCCCTGCCCATGGCAGGGTTGGCACTGGATGGGCTTTAAGGTCCCTTCCCACCCAAAACAGCGTGGGATTCTCTGATTTCTCAAACATTAGAAATGGTTTGGCCTCTCCAGAAGCTCGTTTGCTGTGATTTCACTGCAGTCTGGAGCAAAAAGCCTCTCCTAGTTCTGCATCCATAAACTTCAAATGGAAAAAAATTCTTCCTCTGTATGATCAGAAGCTTAAAAACTGAAAACTTATTTTGGTTCTGCAGCAGAGCAGAATGTTGGGGCTCACAGCCTTAGTCACACTTGATATTAAAAATAACCAAAAAGGAGGGAAATAGTGCAGGGGGAAACATCTTCTGACACATGATGTGAGACCAAACACACATAGCTGAGAAAGTTAGTCCTTCAGCCCTCATTCTTCACTCCTTTCAGTCCCTGGGTCATCTGCTCTTTGCCTGGAGTGTGTTTTTCTAACCCACTGTACATTCCCTGGGAGGCAGTAAAAGGTGGGTTAGAGGATGAATTATTTTGGCTGTGAGACATTCCTTTAGGTGCAGGATGTGGAAGTCACACAGGCCTGGAGTGACTGGGAAGGGCTCAGCATGGCAGGGCAGGCAAGCTCAGCTCCTGGGACACAGCTCTGCCTGGCACTGAGCCTGGCACTGAGCTGCTGTTCTTTCCCCTGGACCTTCAGGATGGGCATCAGGAATCTCTGCCTGCCTTTTTCTGCACCAGCAGAAAGAAATGCTCTGAATGAAACCCCCTTGGACCTGGCAGTGTGGACTCATGTTTGCAGCAGGGATAAGGCAATTCCTCTGGCAGGGAATGTGGGCACAGCCAGTGCCCTTCCTCGTTCCCATGGGCAAGGAATGGAACCTGAGCAGTTGGCGTAGCTGGGCACTGCTCTGCCCTGTGCCAGCCCCCAGGACACCTGCAGCTCTCTGCAATCAGGGCACCAGGCAGCTGGTTTTTGAGGAGAGCCCTGGGCACACACAGGGATGAGGAGCTGGTTGTGTGACCACTGGTGTTGGCTCAGCACCTGTTTGCTCTGAAGCTGTACATGCCCCCATGGCTTCTTGCTGTGGCACTGCCCCGGGCCAGGTCTGGGGAGGGATGTGACTCAGCCCCTTCTGTTCCATCCACTGGCCCTGCTCCAGGTGGAAAGGACAGGCTGTCCAGGAGGAATTCCCATGGCAACACAAACATGACAGTGTTGTGCATGCAAAGAGCAGGCACTGGGGCATGAAATGAAGGGCGACTCCTTAACCTTTGGAAAAACCCAAACACACAAGACTGGCTACAACAGGAACAGGAATTCCTTATGTGGCTGTTCTGCCTGTGAGTGCCAAGCCTCACAAACTTGGCTTAAGCAGAAATTGGCAGCAAAGGCCAAGCCAAGAGACTCTCATTTCTGGATTTTGTCAGGAAATGTTTGGGAATAGAAGTCCCACAGCAGGAAGCCTTGAGCTTGGAGAGATCTTTGTGTGGGAGGATAGACCTGGATCTCAGAGGGGACACAAATACAGCCAGAATGGTGGGGTAAATGAGAGGCCCTAAGGGGAGCCCCACTGGGTGCTGGGGTGGCAGAGGTGTCTGATGTCTATGGAGAGAGGACCATTCTGCAGTGCCTGGGGCGTGTCCATGATGCCATCTTCACCTGGAGCCCACAGCCCCATTCGTGAGGCCTTCCCAAGACCTGCCAAAAAGCCTCAGGGAATTTAACACGATCCAACTTAAAAGTATTTTACCTTTGATCAGAAAAACACTCTCCCAATGTGTCCTCCCTGAAGTGGTCAGGGCCAAAGTGGTCACAGAAACCTGAGAACTATGAGGTGATTTTGGCTTCTGTGTTTCACTCAAATTCTCGGCCAGATGATTTGTTTTTAGGCAAGTCAGAAGCAACCAGAGACAAACAGGATGTGATTTGGGTGTGAAACTGTAACTGCAGAACAAACTACATCGCTGAGGCCACACCCCCCATCCCTGGAAGTGTCTGGATGGGCTTTAAGGTCCCTTCCAACCCAAATCATTCCATGTCTCTGGAATTCTGAAGTGGTACAATTTGCTCGTTGCCATTTCCTAATTCAGCTTCCTTTGTGTCGCTCACCACTGTTTTGGATGGAGCAAGGACGGATTTTTGGGGCCAGCACTGACCGTGGCAGGTGGGGCTCGTGCAAGGCAGGGCATGGAGTGCCCAGGAAGAGGAGCAGAAAGTAAGAGGCAACTCTGCACCCCTGTTGCTTAAACCTTCCAGATGTTTTGTTCAGGGCGTGTGCTGGAAAACAAAAACTGGAATGCACTTCCAAAGAAAGCCAAGCGAGAGTTTTGCCACCCTGTTTGGAAAGCAGGAGCACTGATGCTTTGCAGCTGTGGATTGAAGGACCTTCCTTCTGGTGTGGGTTTATTAAACCCTGGGGATTTGCTCCAAGATGTTTTGGTGTGATGTTTATGGCAGCACCAACTAAGCCAGGACCCACCAGAGATAGGCAGAGCTGAGGTGGGCTCTGTGAAGGTCCCTGTGCCCACCCCTGGCTCTGGCACTCCCACTGATGGCTATGGAGGAGCCAGGACTTGCTTGCCAGCGAGGTGTGGAGTGGGATGAGGGGATGAGGTGGGAGCAGAGTTGAACCAGAGCAGAATGTGGTCAATGGGCAGTCCCCAAAGCTGGTTCCTGACGTCCCATCCTGGCACTGGCAGCTGAGGGTCAAGGCTGGGAGGAGCCACAGCCAGCAGTGTGAGCCCATCCCCCCTGGCCCAATAAAGCTCATGGAAAACACCAGTGAAGTAGTTTTGCCTCCAATAACCTCCCCCTGTTTTGTACTGAGGCTTTTTTGACCTTGCAGAAGGCCAGGACTGAGTAATGCTGATTAAACTCTCATTTGCTTCAAGCCTCTTAGCAACTTCTTTAAAGCCACATTTCCCCCCCCCCCCCCCCCCATGTTCAGGTGAAGAAAGTTATTTCAAGGTGATTTAGAGCAGGTTTCAATATCCCACCAGATCACAGAACTTTTTCTGTTGTCACCTCTGTGTGTCTTTTCTGTCTCTATTTTCAGGCAGTGTGGGACAAGGGCTGCCAGAAAAAAAAATAATAATTTAACATCTGAAATCTTGTCTTGTATGTTTATTCCTCACTGCATTTTCTTGCATTTCATCAAAACCAAGGTGTTTGAGTGGAGTATGTGTGAGCTGGTTGAAATACAGGAAATAGAATCTTATAGACCTCAGGGGTTTTGTACAGAGTACACTTCAATACAGATGCTTTTCTCATAGGCAATGGTAATTAACTGCCCACAACATCAGCCAAATTCCCCAAAATTTGAGTGAAAATTCAGAGGCACAGACTTTAGTCTACAATTGTGTTTTGTGCTGTGAGTTCCCTTTCTGTCCAGCCAAGGCAGTTCTGACCTGTTGTAACCTGGGAGGTGAGTGGGCATTAATCAGTGGCCTGTCTTCTTCCCTTTTTATTTCATGTTTTGTGTTTGGTTGGTTGGGGTTTTTCAACACCTCTTGTTTGGTGCATGAACTTCAAAGGATTTCCCTGGAGGTATTTGGACCAGGCCAAAGGCAAGGCTCATATGTGTGTGGATGTGTGTGGATGGCCAGACTTCACCAAGGAAGATTTGGGAAGGGCTCTCCCCACTTGCCCTTCCAGCCTGCACTGGCACAGGTGCCCAGAGAAGCTGTGGCTGCCCCATCCCTGGAAGTGTCCAAGGCCAGGTTGGACAGGGCTTGGAGCACCCTGGGCTGGTGGCAAGTGCCCCTGCCGTGGCAGGGGGTGGGATGGGATGAACTTTAAGGTCATTTCCAGCCCAAACCATTCAGGGATTCTATGAAGAGCAAGAACAGAGTCCAACCAAGCCACAGAGAATAAATGTCATCCTCTCTGCCCCACACACTCACCCCTAAGAGCTGGGCATGCCTCAAAACACTGATGAAAGTCCTCCAGCCTTCTGTAGTCTGCAGCTGGTGGCACTTTCCAACTCCCTGACCCTTCAGCCACATTAATTAGCCCTCATGCTGTACCCACCATTGTTTGGAGTCTTCAGCCCAGAACTAAACAAACTCTTAGTTCCTTCTTAGTTACTATTTACCTGCACAAATAACACTGATTATTTCATGGGTTGACTTGCAATAGTTTTCTGCTTTATTTTGTCTTCCTGACAACAAATCACAAAATTCCGAGGCTGGAAGACAACCCAAATATTGTCTCAAACTGTGACTCACATTCATCTGGATTCAGCTTAAGGACAATTGCAGCAGGGTCTGTATTTTTATCCAAAATCACCTCTCTCCAATTAGTCTATAAATTTGTTTGGAATTCACTAAATAAGGCCATATGGAGAGTCATTTTGGAATGTTCAGGATAGTGTGAAAATTACTAGAAATGTCTCCAAAGGTCATGAATTTGTAAGGGTGAGAATGTAACACTTCCTTGTTTTAGAATTCATACAGGACATTTTTGTTTTGATGCAAAAATTAAAAAAAATATTCCAGAGAAAGATTTTTTGGTGCAAAATAGGATAATTTTAAATTCTACTTCTAGAAAGTCTTAGTTTCATGTTCTTGGTGAGAGTTTGAATGGATTAGGCAGCTGAGGGCAAGGCTTGGTGCTGGAATCCCACATGGCTGAGGTTCTGCAAACACCTAAACCACAGTGAAGACCATGGGAGGAATAACAACAGACTGAGCTTTTCCCTGAGTTACTTTCACAGGTCCAGGACTTTAGGCTGGTCCAGCCACATGTACAACAGTTGGTGTGGTAGTGAAGGTGTTAATTAAAGTCAGGTCGAGCTCTTAAATGGACACGAACCTCAGTTTTCAGCAACAGGTCCCTCCATTGCTAAACCAACACTGGTTGTTGGCAGCTTTGACTTGTGGCTGCAGAACAGGGATGATTTCAGGGGACACTGGGGATGATCCTGGTTGGCAGAGAAGCCACTGCAACCCTTTGGATGGTGGTTTTGGGCTGGGCCTGAGCCAGGGGTGTCTCAGGAGCTGTGGCTGCAGCATCCACCCAAACCCTTCCCTCCCCTGCGTGGTGTGGGGTGGCTGGTGCTACAGGAGACGCTGCCCATGCCATGCAGAACACCCTGCCCAGGTCAGTCCATCCCCATGGACACAAAATCCAGGCAGTGGCCCAGAAATCCAACATTTTTTCCCCATTTCCCCTTTAGAAGTTCCATTAGATTCCATGTTTGTCATTTTGCTCCTTGTCCTCTGAAACACATTCCAGCCATCCTGTCCAGCTGACCCTTCCAAAAGTGTTCTACTGTCCCCTGTCCATTGTCATCTAAGTCGGAATGGTCAATATGATGGGCTCAGATCCAGTGATATGTGGGGAAATGTGTCATTCCAGGCACTGGAAAGACTTTTCATCCAAAGCAGGTGAAGTATTGAAATTCAAATGGCATTTTTGGGAGTACTTGGAAGAAATTTGCTGATCTGTTCCAGTGCTTGGCACTCACAATGAATGGTATAAATAAACACTGTGCTGGTAAGAGGTTGATTTTCCCGTGCTTGAAAAATCTCCTGGAGGTGATGGAGAGTGCTCTTCTACAGGAATTTATGCTTAGGGGGGAAATGTGGAAGACACAGAAAGGAGCAGAGTTTCCCACTGGTTGTTTGCTGCTAAGCAGATTGAGCAAATTGCAAAGACACCTGGAGGTGACTTTAAACATAAGACAAGAAAAATTTTGCCATGAGGAACAGGGAACAGAACGGGCTTTTGCTGTATTAATATCTGCATGAAAGGCTCCATCTTAAAGGGAAATAATTCAACCATGTTGTTAAGCTTCACGGGGAGAATAAATACGTTGTGCCCTTTGCAGAGTTGCCAGTGAAATCAGCACCTTGCTGGCAAAGAGGCTGCTGCCCCCGGGATGGTTTTGCAGCCGTGGTGTGAAGGTTGCCCGTGGTGCCCATGGCTTTGAGTCTTTTGCCATCCTGCTGTTCCATGGAGAGCCATCCAAGGGGCAAAAGGGGGGCACATTTGTCCCCCATGCAGGCAGGGAACAAGCCTGAGCAGCAAGAGGAAAAGCAGCCTCCAGGCTTCATGGGAATTGCGGGTCAAAGAAGGGCCACATGGTTGGCTTTGTTGTCCCCACTCTGCCATCCTGGTGTTGTGCCATGGGAATGGTGTAATTGAAACACTTGGAACAGGGCAGGTGGACACAGCGGGAAGTTGGGAGTGGGAGACCTCCAGGGCTCTCCTACCCTCTTCAAGACACAGAAGAGGGTCCACTGGGTTCAGTGCAGGATGGAATCTCAGAGTTTTCTCAAGTGAACCTTTAAATTTACACAGAATTTACACAGACTATTCTGAGCTGGAAGGGACCCACAACTCTTAAGTCCAACTCTTAAGTCAATGGCCCACACAGGGGATTGAACCCATGAAATGTTGGTGGTGTCCATCCCCGTTTCTTGAGGAAGCGTGGGGTCAGACTGGGCTGGGTTGGAAGGGACTTTAAAGCTCATCTCATGCCAACCCCTTGTCATGGGCAGGGACAATGCCCACTAGCCCAGCTGGCTCAGGCTACAGAGCTGGACAAATACCATTTAATGAAGTTGTTGGAAGGTCCCTTCATCTTCAGCTCCTTTCCCTTGATAGCACCACGGGGTGGAGTCACAGGATGTTTTCCTGGCTGCTAATTGGGGCTAAGCTTGGCACGTCCTTCATTCACATTCAGAAAAGCTTTAATACACCAGCTAGAGAAAAATCAGCCCATAAGATCATAGAATCATAGAATCATAGAATGGATTGGGTTGGAAAAGACCTCCAAGATCATCCAGTCCAACCCTTGGTCCAACTCCAGTCCCTTTACCAGATCATGGCACTCAGTGCCACGGCCAATCTGTGTTTAAAAACCTCCAGGGATGGGGAATCCACCCCCTCTCTGGGCAGCCCATTCCAATGCCTGAGCACTCTCTCTGCAAAGAATTTTTTTCTGATATCCAACTTAAATTTACACTTTATATATAAAAATGCATCTTTCAGTTATCTATTTTTATGTCTTTTTTTTTTCAGCTGTATCAGTCATAGCTCTCAGTCAGTAGTGGATTTTCTGGAGTACTGACTTATCAATCTCTCAAAATGCTGTAAATATTTTATCTGTAATAATTTGTTTTTGTAATACTTATAATATCTTGTGCTCAGTGAAATCTCTTGGCAGTGAATTTTAGGGACAAACTTTAACCAATATCTCTCTAAACTCCCTTTTTTCCCCCTCTTTCAATGTATTTCTGATCATCAGTTTGTATTTGTAGCATGAAAGATCAAGACATGACAGCCTTGCATTTTTTAAGCTTTATCATTTACAGACTTAAGGATTTGGTTTTCTCCATTTGGTAGTTTGTGCTCCAAATGTGAATGTTGTATATTCTCTTCTCACTTTCAAGCAGAACAACTTTAGCTTAATAAAACTGGAAAAGGGACTGAAAACATGACGGGAATCTTTATTATGGCATTTTGCAATTTATTGTGTTCAAATGTTCTTGTGAGAGGCGAGTAGAAGAAGCCAAGGGTCTGTCTGGAATAAATCCATCAACAAGGATGTGAGGAAAGACCAAAATGTTGAGGTGTCTGAGCTGGAGGTCCTTGGAGGACAAGGAGTTGGGAAAGCTGCAAATCGGGGCCGTTCACACTTTTAACACACTTTCCCAGGAATCTGCCAGGTCCTCATCCCTGTTTCCCACTGTCCTGGACAGTTCCCCCAGTGCAAACCAGTCCCACCGCAGCATCTGCTGGTTTCTGGGCGCCACCTCTTGGTGGCTGAGATGGGTCATCCGTGCTCGTGTCCTCCACACCTTCTGCTCGTTCCACACCAGTAAATGCAATGCAAAGGAGAACAGGACAGCTTCAGGATTTGATTGGAAGCGCAGCAGTGTCCCAGCAGGGCTTCCAACACGGGTTCATTCCCAGGAATGTTGGCAGAGAGGATTGCAGGTGTTGGAGAGAGAGGGACCGTGGCTGAGGGATATCATCGCGTGTTCCACATCCTGTTCTGCAGAGTCTCTGTACCATGAGGAGATCTGGGGGGGGTTTCAACCAGCCCAAGGGCAAGAAGATGCACCTGAGGGGGCAGACCAAGACCAGAGATGAGTAAAGGCTGAGAGATGAACTCATTGAGGACAGCCCTGGGGAGAAAAGGGACTCGGGGCTTCTTGTGAATGACAAGCTGGGCATGACCCATCCATGTGTGTTGGCAGCCCTGACCCCCCATGCCCCAGACTGGTCCCACAGTGTGGGCAGCAGGACAGGGGGGATTCTGCCCCTCTGCCCCTCAGGTGAGACCCCACTGCAAGGGAGCCAGCACAGGAGGGACATGGACCTACTGGAGAGAGTCCAGAGGAGGCCACAGAGATGCTCCAAGGGCTGGAGCCCCCTCTGCTCTGGAGACAGGCTGGCAGATCTGGGGGGTTCACCTGGAGAAGAGAAGGCTCCAGGGAGACCTGAGAGCCCCTTCCAGTGCCTAAAGGGGCTCCAGGAGAGCTGGAGAGGGACTTGGGACAAGGAATGGAGGGACAGGACAAGGGGGAATGGCTTCCCACTGCCACAGGGCAGGGATAGATGGGATATTTGGAAGGAATTCCTGGCTGGGAGGGTGGGCAGGCCCTGGCACAGGTGCCCAGAGAAGCTGTGGCTGCCCCATCCCTGGGAGTGTCTCAGGCCAGGTTGGACAGGTCTTGGAGCAACCTGGGCTGGTGGGAGGTGTCCCTGCCCATGGCAAGGGGTGGAATGAGATGATCTTTAAGATCTCTTCCAACTCAAACCATCCTGTGGTGATTCTGTGATGATGGTGATGGCATCAGGTCCTGAACATGGGGCTGATGGATGGGCTTTGCCCTGGGGTTCTGCTCTTTAGTGAGGAAAGCCATGAACATGAGGGGCAGCAGCTCCTTTGGAATATCCCTGCAGCATCAGCTGGAATTTAGTAACATGAGCCAAGGAAACAAGGACTATCTGCATCTCTGAAACCCAATCCAGAACTGTCTCTGTGAATCTCACAGTGCTGAGCTGAAACAGAATCCAGAGCTTCAGGTCAGAAAATGTTTGTCTGGTTAGTTTTTATTGATGTTTTACTTTTGATTATTGCTTTTGTGGGGGTTTTTATTCCCTACAATTAACCTATGCCAGATCTTCCAGAGAAACCCTCTGTCCCCTCCAGGGAGGGAGCAGATGATGTGAAAACACCAATGGATGGCTCTCAGCATCCTTCTCATTCACTCACAGGAGCACAGGTCTGGTGCCTTTCTTTTCACTCTTTCAGACTCTTCCACAACTGATTAAAGTTTCAGGAACTGATTAAGACAAAGCATTTCTCTTCCTTTGTTGTTGTTCTCAGCAAAGTAGATTTCCCAGTGTGGCACCTGTTGGGGGGTTCTATGTGATGGTCTGTGGAGAGAACCCTGAGCAGATGGTGATGGCTCTCCCTGGGGATCCTGCCTGAACATGTGGACGAAAGCTCCTTCCTTAGTTCCCCCATGGGGAGGGTTTGAGGGGCTCTCGAGGTCGTGGTCCAAAGAGTTGCAGGTGAAGGAGATCTGTGCAGCCTGGGTGGGATGCAGGTGAGGGGTTTACCTTAAAATGAACCTCCCTGTCCCATGCCAGCAGTACCTGAGCCCTCCAATTTCCTCACCCTCCTCACCCAAGAGCCTTCTCATCAAAGATGTTCCCCTGCTCTAAAACTTGATGGGCTTCACTGACTAAGTAAGAGACTTTTCCTCCAGACCATTCTGTGCCTTTAAAGGGTGGGAATTGCAGCACTCCTCGTGCTGTTAAAGGGATAAAGAGCATTTTGCAGCCTGCCTGAAGCCCTTGAGGAGGAGCAGGAGTGGAAGGGGTTCATTGCTGCTGCTTCCTACTGCAGGGATTTGTGCCTCAGTGCTCCAGGAATGACTTATGGTCTGCCTCTGTTGGCAGGTTCTATGGTGCCACCCAGGACTGGCTGATTTGACCACTAAGGAGAGGTAAAATGATCCAACCAAAAAGCAGTCTGTAAATTCCAGCAACAAGAGGTGCCAACCTCTGGGTTTTGTAAGGGATGAGGCTTTGACATTTTTATGTTCCTTTTTATTTGCAGATTGGCTCTACCTGGGGGAGGCAACATAAACTGCCAGGAGGGAGGGAGGGAACAGTGCAAGTAATAACAACATGGGTTTATAGAGCTGGGAGTGGGTTGGAAAAGCACAAGGATATTCCTTCGGATCAGTCTGCCTTAATCAGGTATTAAAGACTCATTAAGGAGAGCAATAAAAAGTTCTAAAGGAAGGGAAGAAGGTCTCCAAAGTATTTAAAGAGTAGGCTGGAAAGGGCAAAGCAAGGGGTGTTGGGATTAAGCTGCACCCATGAAAATCTGGGGTAAATATTCCCTCTGTGACAGAAGGAAGAAGTTTCTTACTGTGAGGGTGGGCAGGCCCTGGCACAGGTGCCCAGAGCAGCTGTGGCTGCCCCATCCCTGGAAGTGTCCCAGGCCAGGTTGGACAGGACTTGGAGCAACCTGGGCTGGTGGGAGGTGTCCCTGCCCATGGCAGGGATGGGACTGGATGGGCTTTAAGGTCCCTTCCAACCCAGACCAGTGTAGGATTCCACAACTCATTTATCATATCTGAGGACAGCCATGGATTTTACAACCAGAAGTGGAATTGCTCTCAGCCCTACAAAGCCTCAGGGCCTCAGTGTGCCCAACCCTGTGTGCTCTGAAGGTGTGCCCATCCCTGCGTGCTCTCAAGGTGGGCAGGGGCTCAGTGTGCCCGTCCCTGTGTGCTCTGAAGGTGTGCCCGTCCCTGTGTTTTCTGAAGGTGGGCAGGGGCTCAGTGTGCCCGTCCCTGTGTGCTCTCAAGGTGTGCCCATCCCTGTGTGCTCTGAAGGTGGGCAGGGGCTCAGTGTGCCCATCCCTGTGTGCTCTCAAGGTGTGCCCATCCCTGTGTGCTCTGAAGGTGGGCAGGGGCTCAGTGTGCCCATCCCTGTGTGCTCTCAAGGTGGGCAGGGGCTCAGTGTGCCTATCCCTGTGTGCTCTGAAGGTGGGCAGGGGCTCAGTGTTCCCATCCCTGTGTGCTCTGAAGGTGGGCAGGGGCTCAGTGTGCCCGTCCCTGTGTGCTCTGAAGGTGGGCAGGGGCTCAGTGTGCCCGTCCCTGTGTGCTCTGAAGGTGGGCAGGGGCTCAGTGTGCCTATCCCTGTGTGCTCTGAAGGTGGGCAGGGGCTCAGTGTTCCCATCCCTGTGTGCTCTGAAGGTGGGCAGGGGCTCAGTGTTCCCATCCCTGTGTGCTCTGAAGGGGGGCAGGGGCCCTGTGTGCTCTGAAGATGGGCAGGGGCTCAGTGTGCCCGTCCCTGTGTGCTCTGAAGGTGGGCAGGGGCTCAGTGTGCCCGTCCCTGTGTGCTCTGAAGGTGGGCAGGGGCTCAGTGTGCCTATCCCTGTGTGCTCTGAAGGTGGGCAGGGGCTCAGTGTTCCCATCCCTGTGTGCTCTGAAGGTGGGCAGGGGCTCAGTGTTCCCATCCCTGTGTGCTCTGAAGGGGGGCAGGGGCCCTGTGTGCTCTGAAGATGGGCAGGGGCTCAGTGTGCCCGTCCCTGTGTGCTCTGAAGGTGGGCAGGGGCTCAGTGTGCCCGTCCCTGTGTGCTCTGAAGGTGGGCAGGGGCTCAGTGTGCCCGTCCCTGTGTGCTCTGAAGGTGGGCAGGGGCTCAGTGTGCCCGTCCCTGTGTGCTCTGAAGGTGGGCAGGGGCTCAGTGTGCCCGTCCCTGTGTGCTCTGAAGGTGGGCAGGGGCTCAGTGTGCCCGTCCCTGTGTGCTCTCAAGGTGGGCAGGGGCTCATTGTGCCCGTCCCTGTGTGCTCTGAAGGTCTGCCCATCCCTGTGTGCTCTGAAGGTGGGCAGGGGCTCAGTGTGCCCGTCCCTGTGTGCTCTGAAGGTGGGCAGGGGCTCAGTGTGCCCATCTCTGTGTGCTCTGAAGGTGGGCAGGGGCTCAGTGTGCCCGTCCCTGTGTGCTCTGAAGGTGTGCCCATCCCTGTGTGCTCTGAAGGTGGGCAGGGGCTCAGTGTGCCCATTCCTGTGTGCTCTGAAGGTGGGCAGGATCTCAGTGTGCCCGTCCCTGTGTGCTCTGAAGGTGGGCAGGGGCTCAGTGTGCCCGTCCCTGTGTGCTCTGAAGGTGGGCAGGGGCTCAGTGTGCCCGTCCCTGTGTGCTCTGAAGGTGTGCCCATCCCTGTGTGCTCTGAAGGTGGGCAGGGGCTCAGTGTGCCCGTCCCTGTGTGCTCTGAAGGTGGGCAGGGGCTCAGGTGTGACTTGCAGACCAGTTTGCAGCAGCAGAAAGGAGCTCTCAGGGCTCATTCCTCCCCTTGGGGACCCCCCAGGCTGCCCGTAGGATGTCTGTCACTGCCCATGTTCCATGGGGTGTCCCAGGGACCTGGATGCTCCTTGGTTGGCTGGTACAGGCAGAATTTGGGATGCTCAGAGTCGTTTTTCAGCCCACCCAGGTACTCTTAAGATTTGTAGCACTGCAGGATATTCCTGAGTGTTTCAGTTTATCCTCCTCTGGCTCCTGTGTGGTGAGCAGTAAAATTGGAATTATTCCATCAAATCTCCTTGGTTTTGTTCTTTGCCCAGAACATCACCAGGTTTCCCTGTGTGTCTCTGTGTGCCTGGAGAAAAAGGCAAGGGAAAGAAAAGAGAAACAGGAAGAAATTGGGGATTCTAAAAACAAAAAAAAAGTGTTTCCTATTTTCTGTCCTTTTCAGTAGAAGCCTGAAAAGAAGCTAAGGTAAAATCACTAATTAGAATAATATAATCTGGGTTTTTAAAAAGGTAAATGAATGCAGAATTTTCATTGGAAATAGGAATTTTGGTTAAGTTTAAAAAATATGTACTAGGGAAATATTGAAGATTGAGCAGGGCTTGGAGCACCCTGGACTGGTGGAAGGTGTCCCTGCCCATGGCAGGGGGTGGCACTGGCTGGGCTTTAAAGTCTCTCCCAACCCAAACCAGTCTGGGGTTCTGTGCAATGTCTGTCTTGAGCAAATGGGACTCAAAGCACAGTCTGAGGAACTTTGCTCATGTGGGATGTTGGAATTCTGGACACACATTCTCCACCAAACACAGTTGTTATGGGTTCACCCAGGTGGGCCTAGATTTGGGCTCTGAAGTCTGGACTAGGCCTGAAGCTGTCAGCTGACTTGAGCTGGGCTGAGCCAACAGCTGACCTCTTCTAGCCAGTAACTTTGTATTCCATCCCACATTATGGCATCATCTCCAGGGAAGTGGGAACCAGTGTGGGAGTGGTTAAGGCAGTCGCTTCTCAGCCTCCTCTTGGGAGGACTCACGATGCTGCCCCAGGGGGGATGGAGAGGACCAGGCCCACCACTGGCTCACAGGGTATCTCAGGAAAGTAAAATGTGTTGTTCTGGGTCTCTCCTTTCTGCTTGGGTTTGTCTCCCTGGGGAATAAGCTTCTTCTTAAGTAATGTGTAGTTAGGACAGTAGAATTTGTGTGTTTGTTAAGAAGTTGAGGTGGGGAACTTGTTGCTGCAGACTTGTGTGAGTGAATATTTGTACTCCCTTCTAATTGTCTCTTTCTTTCTGTGAAAATATACGTAGTTTTAGTCTAAATGTGGTTTGAAGTGTTTTTTTTTCTTTCCCCTCTCTTTTCCTCCCTTTCCCTGGTGTTAGGAGGGAGGCTTTTCTCTCTCTGCTTGGGGGGGTTGGCAGTTGCTGAAATCTTATCCCACTCCTTTATTCCTGTAAGGACTTGGGAAAATCTGCAAATGGCTCCAAGGGCAATTTTACTGATTAGTGCTTTGGTCTTGCCCAGCTGAGTTTTGGAGGATGTATCCCGAGAAGTCAATTCCTGTGTGGATGCACAACCCACTCAGAAAAGGCAACAAATTTCCCTTTCTAATCTGAAACTCAGCTTTGACTGGGGGTCATTATCTTAATGCACACAAAGAATGAAAGGGGAGAGATTGGCACTGAAAGAGGCAATTCAAGGTCTAGGTGAGCAGTCAGGAACAGACTGAATTGGTCATTAGGAATTTATCTTTTCTGGATGTTGTTTGTGATGATATTCCCATTTCTTGGAGGGGATCAGAGAGATGGAAGTGGAAGTGGTGCTGGTGTGACACTTTGGGCTCCACCAAACCTGTGCTGAATACTGGGATAAATTCTCCTTGTTAAATTGGTCTGATAGGAAAAGATCCTTTGCCCTCTTCTAGAGATATTCCCTGCCTTTAAAGGCAGAGGAGATGAGGTGACACTGCTGTCCCTTGGGGCTGCAAAACATTTCAGCTGAAGAACCCTGAAAATGAAGTCAGGTGCAGGGAGATTTGGCTTTCAGGGCTCTGTTAATAGTCAGTTCCTGCTCTGCATGAACTCCTCGAGGTGATATGAAGCTTGATTGCTTTGCCAGGGGGTGGAATGGTGGAGAAAATCCCTGCAGGAAGAGGTTCCCTTGCCATTTGCTGAGTCAGCACCCTGGAGATGCAATTTGGAGTTATTTGGTGGAAGGTGGAACAGGGAGCAGACTCTTCCCAGTGTCTCTCACTCTGGGTAGTCTTTGCCCTCAGTGCTGTTACTGAGCCCTTTTCTGGGGTTCAGGAGGTCCATCGTGGTCGTGGGCAGGTACCTCACAAGGAGGTGAGAGCTGCTGTGGTGTCACTGATTCCTATTTCTGGAAGCCACTCCCAGTTTATTCCCTGTGGTCGAAAATTAATGACATTTTTTTTCAACTCTGGGAAATTTAAAAGAAAAAAAAAAGTAATCACTTATTGAGAGCTGGTCTAAAGTATTTTCAGGGATGACAGGAGGAGAGCAGAGGAAAGAAAGCACCTAAATATGTTTGGGGCTGGTGGGAGAACCAGACCAAGGTGGTCTGACTTCTCCAAAAATGAGAAACTACCAAGAAGCAACAAATCCCACCATCAATCTGCCCCCTGGCAAAATCAGCTCCCAGTTCCTGATGTATTTAAGACCATCATAAGTGGGATCCAGTTTTCAGGAGGAGTTCTGGAAGCTGTTGGTTGTGGTAAAACACACATGGAAGAGACATCAACTCTTCCTTCATCACAGCTGGAAACTTCAGGGCAGGAGCTGAAGCATTTAGGAAGAAGAATAAATGAAGCCAAATCTACTGGCCCTGCAGAATTTGCCTCAGAGAGGGTGAGTTGAGTTATTTGGATTTAGTTCTTTAGGTCTTTAAATAGCATTTCAAGCCGAAGTTAATCACAGTTGGTTGGAAGGTTCCGAGGGTCATCTGGGTTGAGGAAAAAGGACACCTTAAAATGCAAAAAAATGGAAGAAAAAATATCAAGAGGAAAAGGGGGAGATCCCACAGAAAGGAGGGAAATCCCAGGAAAATGGGGGATCTCCCAGGAAAAGGGAGAGATCCCAGGAAAAAGGGGGGGAACTCGCAGGAAAAGGGGGGAGCTCTCAGGAAGAGTTCCTGGGAAAAGGGGAGCTCCCAGGAAAAGGGAGGAGCTCCCAGGAAAAGGGGAGAGCTCCCAGAGAAAGGAGGGAGCTCCCAGGAAAAGGAAGGGGGAGCTCCCAGGAAAAGGAAGGGGAAGCTCCCAGGAAAAGGGCGGAGCTCCCAGGAAAATAGGGGATCTCCCAGGAAAAGGGAGAGTCCCAGGAAAAGGGCAGAGCTCCTAGGAAAAGGGGGGAGCTCCCAGGAAAATAAGGAAGCTCCCAGGAAAAAGGGGGAAGCTCCCAGGAAAAAGGGTGGAGCCCCCAGGAAAAGGGTGGAGCTCCCAGGAAAAGAGGGAGCTCCCAGGAAAAGGGTGGAGCTCCCAGGAAAAGGGAGAGTCCCAGGAAAAGGGAGAGTCCCAGGAAAAGGGGAAGCTCCCAGGAAAAGGGGAATCTCCCAGGAAAAAGAGGGAGCTCCCAGGAAAAGGGGAGAGATTCGAGGAAAAGGAGGAGCTCCCAGAAAAAGGGGAAGCTGGGAGGAAGTTCTGCCAGCAGGGATTGTAATTGGAGCCTCATTGCGAATGGGATGATTTTCCCTACGAATATCGTACCCTTCTGACTGCACTCTCAATAATTCTCTGCTCAGATTGTCAAGGCTTTAATTAGCTGATCAACAAATCCAGAGTGTTCCTCTGGCTCAGGAGGGCCAGGAGGGTGTTGGTGAGGACACCTGCCCTTGGAGCCTGTTAAAGGGTCTGGGTGACACAATCTGAATGATGGATAAAGAGCCTTTTAGGGTGTTCCAGAAGAAACAGAAAAAAGGGGACAAGCAGTTTGTTAAAACTTGATATTTCAGGGAAAACTCAAGTTATTCTTGAAAATGTTGATATTTGTGCTGAAGGGCTGGAGGCAACTATTGTTTATTTTGGGTTTTTTTGGGTTTTTTTTGTTTGTTTTTTTTTTTTTTTCCCAGGGGAGTTGTGGTTCTCCCTGGGCAGAACTCGACATAAAAGCTGCACTTTTAGGTGGACTCCCAGGAAAGGAAGAGGTAAAGATTGGGTGAAATCTTTCTGGAGTTTTGCTGCTGGTTTTTGCAGCCATGAGGGAAAAAATGAGCTCCTGATTGTAGTAAATGTGTAACAAAATAAGAAAGGAGGAGAGGGGTGACCTTCCACAGCTTGTGTTGGATGTTTTCTACCTCAGGGACACTCAAACAAGGTTGCAGATACAACTAAATCTGTTTGATTTCAGGCAGCAGGAAATTTTCCTGTTCAGAAAAGCACAGTTTGCATTGCCCAGCCAAGCTCATTGCTGAGTTTTATACTACACTTTTTTAAGTGAAAAAAAAACAAAGCAGTTTAAAAAAGGAAAAAAAGAAAAAACTGAGTAATGAAAATACCCAACCTGAACTCTCAGTTTTCGAGAATGTCAAAAATTCCTCAATTTCCCATTTCTTAATTTAGTTTCCTACATAGGATTATAATTTTCAGATCTTTTGTTACAAGAGCTGATGTTTTCCCATTTCTTCTCATCAGAGATGAGACATCAACAGGTAGCTGAGACAGGTGAAGAGTCCACTGTTACCTCCAAGAAAATGGAGAAATAAAATTCCCCTTAGGATCCCAGGATGGTTTGGGTTGGGAAGGACCTCAAAGCCCACCCAGTGCCACCCTCTGCCATGGGCAGGGACATCTTCCACCAGCCCAGGTTGCTCCAAGTCTGGTCCAGCCTGGTCTGGGACAGTCAGAGCCACGTGTTAGGGGGGTGCTCAGACACTTCTGAGCTTCCTCCACACTTTGGCAGGTCGGGCAATAATGCACTGGGGCTCCTAGAAAATTCCAGATGGAAGGAGCTGCTCATTTTCCAAGTGCAAACTGATTTTAGCATCTCCTCAGAGCTGTCCCTTCCTGCAGCTTGTCCTCCCTTCCCCGCTGCCTGTGGTGTTTCTGCTTTGGGGGTTTGGGTACACTCAGCTCATTTACCTCTCTCGCCAGCAAAAATGGCAAAATATTCCATTTGAATCAGGCACAATGAGGTTTGCCTGGGGATGTTCCAGCAGTTGTGTGCATGTGCCTTTAAAGAAGTGGGAGAGGGATAAGGGCGTTGTAGTAGTTTTGGCTTTAGTCAGCACAGGTCCCCATTTAGGCCTCAGTTTTTAGCAGGCCTCAAAGGTTGTGACACAGATTAGAGGGGACAGGTATCATCTGACTTAAGCAGCCATAGAGGTATTTCATATCATCTGACATGTCAGGGAGTATAACAAGCAAGGGGGAAGGAGTCTCTGCTCTCTTCAGTCCCTGCTTCTGACCAGGACGGTTCCCATTCCCTGACTGCTGATATCAGGCCCTGCTGCCGGTCCCACGTCTGTTTAGCCGGGGACGTGAGCACATTCCTGTTAATTCCTCTTTCCCTCTTGCTGGGAGGTTTCCTTTGGGGAGGGGGTTTGGTTGGTTTGGAGTTTCACCTGTTAGCTGGGGCGACCTTGGTGAGCCTGTTGTTGTTTCCTGTCACTATGTGCTATTTCATATCCTGTGTTCAGCTCTCCTCTTCTCTGTATAAATATAAAAACCTCACTGTGTCTAAAGCCTCATTTCTGCTGTTTTCCCTCACTCTCCTGCTCTGGGAGTGGACTTTTTAACAGGACACATTCCTGTTAATTCCTCTTTCCCTCTTGCTGGGAGGTTTCCTTTGGGGAGGGGGTTTGGTTGGAGTTTCACCTGTTAGCTGGGGCGACCTCGGTGAGCCTGTTGTTGTTTTCTGTCACTATGTGCTATTTCATATTCTGTGTTAAGCTTTCCTCTGTATAAACATAAAAACCTCACTGTGTCTAAAGCCTCATTTCTGCTGCTTTCCCTCACTCTCCTGCTCTGGGAGTGGACTTTTTAACAGGACACATTCCTGTTAATTCCTCTTTCCCTCTTGCTGGGAGGTTTCCTTTGGGGAGGGGGTTTGGTTGGTTTGGAGTTTCACCTGTTAGCTGGGGCGACCTTGGTGAGCCTGTTGTTGTTTCCTGTCACTATGTGCTATTTCATACTCTGTGTTAAGCTCTCCTCTTCTCTGTATAAACATAAAAACCTCACTGTGTCCAAAGCCTCGTTTCTGCTGTTTTCCCTCACTCTCCTGCTCTGGGAGTGGACTTTGTGACTGGGTACCAGGCAGTTGGCATTTTGCCCTGATTTTCTCCTCTAATCCCTTCCCATTCCCAGCACGTCCCGCTGGGGAAGTTTCTCCAACATCCACTAGATGCTCCTCTTGCTCTGCAGGAGAGAAGCACAGCAGGGCTCTGAAATACCTCTGTGTGTGCCAATCCCTTCCTCACCCCCACCAACCCTCCCATCATTTACTTTCTCCAGCGTTACTGTCACATCTAGAATTTACAAAATTGTCACTTAGGAGCAGAAAGTGACAATTTCCTTCGAGATCTTCAGCTCCCAGAGACCTCTCTCACCCTTTCCCCAAGCACATTAAATGCATCCAGTACATGGCAACACCTCAGGAAACACAAGGCTGTCCATTTTAACCCTTCCCTGAGGCTGAGTTCTGGCCTGCAGGAATTTCCCCTGAGCTTTACCTTCTCTCTGTTATTAGCACAGGGATTAAAGGAATGTGTTGAGAAGTTTGGCACTGTTATGGGTTAGCTGAGTAGGCCTAAATTTAGGCTTTAAAGTTCAGACCAGGCCTGGGATTGTCAGCTGACATGAGCTGGGCTGGGCCAGCAAACAGCTGACTTCTTCTAGCCAGTAGTGTTGTATTCCATACCATATTATGACATCATCTCAGAAGGGGTAAAATCCAGTGTGTGGGAGGGGCTTGGTCAGTTCCACCATGCCTGAAGTACAGACAGGACCTGCTAGAGTTGTTTTGCTGTGCCGGGCCCTGCTGCTCCTGCTCTTGGAGAGCAGGAGAAAATTCTTTGCAGAGAGAGTGCTCAGGGATTGGAATGGGCTGCCCAGAGAGGGGGTGGATTCCCCATTCCTGGAGGTTTTTCAACTGAGCTTGGCCGTGGCACTGAGTGCCATGATCTGGTAAAGGGACTGGAGTTGGACCAAGGGTTGGACTCGATGATCTTGGAGGTCTTTTCCAACCCAATCCATTCTATGATTCTGTGATTCTATGACTAGATGATCTTGGAGGTCTTTTCCAAACTCATTGATTTTATGGTTCTAGGAACTCTGAGCTGTTTTCTTGCAAATCAGCATGAAATTGCTTTTTAAAATCTGAAGAAATTGTTTGTACAAATGGCTAGTTCAGTGTGGATTGACTCAGCACCTCAATTCCTGAGCTGGCCTTGACTTCCATTCCAAGTGAGGATTTTTGGTTTTTGAAAGACCAAGACTTTATGGTACCCACATGTTGCTGTGACAAGGCAAAAAATGCATTTTTAAAGCACAGTGTCTCAGCTGATGGGAGTCACAATTTGTGGGCTGAGGATGGGATTGAGAAGCAGCCACTGAGATGATGCTGGTCAAAGTGATTGCCCTGCCCTGGTTTCAGGTGTGACTCAAGAAAGGACAGGTGAGCTGACCCAGATCTCTGTTTTGTCAATGAGTTGTTTAGATAAATGAGGCTAAAACTCCTTTAATCTGCCAGAATGTTGTTTGATCTTTTTGACGTTTGAAGGAGAATTCCTTGTCTCTTTGCTCCAACTGTTAAACTAAGTTTTCTGGGAAACACAGAACAGGAAAACTGTTTCTGTGCATCCATGGTGTTCACTGTGACTCGGGCACCCAACGAGCCCAAGGAAAAGCAGGCTGGTTGGATTTATTGTGCTACCTGTTAAAGTCTTCAGAGCTGCAAGATAAAAAAGGATGGAGAAATCAACCTTCACTCCAGTGTGGCTTTTACTTCACCCTAAGTATGAGGGTGAAGGTTTCTCAAACGCTTCCATCAGCGCTGCCTCCGTTCAATCCTAACCATCCACTGCTCTGATTACGTGCCCAATGTGTCTGTTCTGAACAGGCAGGGTCACCAGTATGGAGGCCCTGCTGCTGAGAACGCAGCTGTGCTGGGCAGGGCACGTCTCCAGGATGGAGGATCACCCACTGCCTCCCGAAGATTGTGCTCTGTGGAGAACTCGCCACCGGCTGCCGCAAGAGAGGAGCCCCGAAGAGGAGATACAAGGACTGTCTGAAACAACAGCTCAGCCTTGGCCATATTGACTGCCCCAATGGGCCACTCTGGCCTCCAGTCGGGATTCATGGAGACCATTCCCGACGCTGCTGCTTCCTTTGAGAACGCAGCACAGTCAATCTGGAGGAGAAAAGACAACGCAGACAGAACCGTTCCTTGCCAATATGGCCAAAGGAGACGTTCCCCTGTGCCTTTTGTGACCGGACCTGCCTATCCCGTATCGGCCTCTTTAGCCACCAGCAGCTTGTAGAGGGTGTGGGTAGTGCCCTTCCCAAATCTTCATTCAGGAAGCCTGGCCATGACAAGTATGAGGGTCTTACCAGCCCCATTTTCATGTGTAGTTCTTTCCTATGGTTAATCTCCTTCCAATTCCTTAGCAGTTAATTAACCTTCTTTTTTCCTGGCACAGAGGAAAATCAATATAAAAACTTGATAGCTCAAATTTAGTTTTATTCTTGGACAAGCCTTGACAACCCCTCTAAACAGGGCTCTAGGTTGAGGCTGAGTAAAATCCTGTCCTTGCCACACTTTAGTTTTGGAAGGTCCCGTTCTGGGCTCTGCCATTCACACCTCGGGTCTGATCTAATTGTGGAAGACAAAGAACTGCTCTGGAGGCCTGAGGGATAATCTCTTATGCTGAGAAAATCTTTAGACTTAATTAAGACTTTTATCATTCCTGGACTTCCAGAGTGGCACAAAAAGGGCCTTTTAATGCTCAGAAACTCTTGCTCTTCTAATCCAGTGTTATTAAGCAGAGGTTTATTTCAGTGAAGGTAACAAACCCCTTCATGTGGGACTTGTTTTGCACAGAGCTGTGGATTATTCCTTTCTCTCCTCTGGTGATGTGACTTGAAAATTTGCTCTACTACAAATAATTATTTTTACTTCTTGCAAGTGGTGCTGAATTCAAGACCCCGATTGAGCTGTCGCTGGCAAAGTATAAATATCCTCTGAGTTTACCTCTTAGAGAACCTTTTTATTTTTATAGCTGTTTAACAAGAAATGTAAAGTTTTGCATCTGATCAAAGGAGGCCCCCTGATGTTTTATGCAACGTGTCTGCCTTTGACTAGAACAAAAAATAGATCTGAGGGAGCTTTAATCTGTTGAAAGCAGAACTGTACTTACAGTACGTGCCAGATCTCAATTGTTTGAAGTGACTTCAGGTTTTCTCATCTGACTTGACATTGTTCTATTTCATTGTTTGTGCATTTAAGATGAAAGGGGATCATTACAATTTTAAAGGGAACATAAAGAAAGTAGTCATGATCAACACCAAAGGGTTCCAGCTCCTTGTCTGGAGTTTTTTTGGGGATGCTCTTTTTGAGTAGCTCTGTGTATACTTTTTATGTACAGTTATGTAGTTATGTTGAATCACAGCTACACCACATTGTGGTACTAAAGAGCTGGAGGACAATGCTGTGTAAACAACCCAAACTCTTTCAGGTCTTCACTTTGGTTTGCAAATTTGGCCTTGGGTTCTTGCAGAAAGGGGCTCTGTGAAGATTGCTGGTGTTTGCTGCTGTTGTCTGGAGTTTACACACCAGCTGAACAAGAAGCTTTCAGTACAAGGGGAAAAAGTATGAACTTTGGGGTGTCACTTCTGGCTCAGCTTGCTCAGCAGCTCTTGGCCAGTTATCTGGGTGTATTTTACTCCTTCTCAAAGAGAGGAATTTCGAGGCTGAGCTTCCACTTTGATACCCAGCAGCTCACAGGCACAGGGTGCCCAGAGAAGCTGTGGCTGCCCCAGCCCTGGGAGTGTCCCAGGCCAGGTTGGACAGGGCTTGGAGCTACCTGGGCCGGTGGGAGGTGGCCCTGCTCATGGCAGGGGGTGGCACTGGGTGGGCTTTAAGGTCCTTTCCAACCCAAACCAGTCTGTAATTCTGGGATTGAACTCCCATCCTATGCCAGACTCTCAGGGGAGGAAAGCAGGGAGGGGTTGCTCTCCTGGGGGCTGCAAGAAGATGTCAAGGGACACTGGGGCCAGTCTGGCTGAGTGTCTGGGACTTGGCTCCACCCCATTAATGCCATCCTGGGGTTATCATTAATGACCCCAAGACTGTAAGGCAGAGCTTATGTACCTCCTGCTTTTCACATGCCATATTTCTTACAGTTTTGGGTCATTAATGCCATCCTGGGCTTATCATTAATGACCCCAAGACTGTAAGGCAGAGCTTATGTACCTCCTGCTTTTCACATGCCATATTTCTTACAGTTTTGGGTCATGATTGAACCAGGAACACCACTCATAGTGTTGGGAAGGTCAGACACTGCTTCTTGATGCTCTCTCCTTCCTACTCACTCATTTCCTCCATCAGCCCTTCATTCCAACCAGTCATTTCATCCTGAAGAAATATTTCTTGACAAATCTTTCCTTGAAACTTGTGCCCTCCAGTGAGAAGTTCTGATGTCAAAAGATGTTCTGGCAAAACCCTTCCAGTTTTCTTTGCTCTGTGTTTACTCTTTGGTCTGTATCTCAGGAGGCTTTCGGCACAGCCCCTTCCCTACAGAACAGGCTGCACAGGGGCTGTGTCTGCCTCCTGTTTGGTGACAGGGATTTCCTTGTGCACAATGACTTGTCCATATCCAGTCTTTGAGCTATCCCAAACTGCTTGTTGCCAACATCCAAGTGAAACACCTACTTTTGGTGCTGTTGTGCCACTTGGAGCCCACCCTGTGGCCCAGTCAACCTTACTCCTCCCCTACAGCTGCCTGGCTAAGGAATTTCTGACCTGCCCCATCATAACCTGCTGTAATTGGAGGTATTTCAGTAGTTTTGTTCCAGGTCTTCACTAAATTATACAGGTTGGAGAGAGGGCAGAGAAGATGGAGGTACAAGATTCTCCAGCTGCACAATTATAATAAAACCTGAACATATTAAAAAAAGATTATCCTATAATAAAACCAGTTAAGGTTCCCTCCCTGCTGATCCCTGGTTTGATCAACCTGAGCTATCATTGCAGAGTTTTTAACATGGGAATTCTTCCCAATAAGGAAGTTATTACAATCACTGACTGAAATACTGGATGGTGCAACAGTCCCATTTTTATTTATTTTTTATTGCAAGCATATGCCTCTCTCCTGAGTTTTGAAAGATGTTGCTGCTTCCTCTTCAATCACAGAAAGGAATGAGCCATGGCAATTTTTTTTTAATGAAAATGCTGATCTACTCTTTATCTTGGTGGGGCTAAATGAAACCTTTCTAAGGCTGACTTGGTTGAACACATTTATGGTTTAGGCTGTGAAATGTAGTGCTGGGGAGAGGTTTGAGATATATATATATATGTATATATATATATATATTTATATTTATATTTATGCTGAGGTTTAAAAGGCAGGGGGAGTTCAGCCTGCTTGGAATTTCATCTCCTCCTGGGTCTTTGCTGGCTTGTGATGGATGGGTTAATATGGTGAGTGTGGAGAAGTGAAGTGTGTCTGTCGTGGATGTATAAAAGGATCTTCTGCCAAAAGAGAGGTGGAGTTCAGGTTTACCTTTCTAGAAAGGAATGGATCAGCCAAGATGATGTGTGGTTCATTGTTTGGGGTTTTTTTTCCTTATTTTAATGTCTTCCACTGTGGTTCCTGTTTGTATTATTCTTTTTTAATTATTATTTTTTATTTTTATGGAGGACAATAGAGTAGACAGACAAAACTGGTTTTCCTGTTTTTCCCAGATCTGCTTTAATGGACAGGAAAAATCTGGTTATTCTTTCCCTCTTCCTCACAAGATCATGTTCCAGACAGCTCCCACTCCTGTCCTTCTGCCCTGCTGGTGCTTCTGGGAAGGGTGGTGGGGACCAGAAGGGTGACAAAGACTGTTCTTTGTGCACGTGTCCCCCTTAGCTGGGCTGGCTCTGGGACCTTTGGGAACTGGGACACCCCAAACAAGGCTCTTTGCTTTGTGTCTCCCTACCCTGACCCTCACTGTGCACGAGGAGGCAACAGCAATACTGCCACCTCAACACTGGAGCCCTGAGGCTGGAAAAGCCCTCCCAGCTCATGCAGCCCACCCTCTGCCTGATGCCCACCTTGGCAAAGCCCTCCCAGCTCATGCAGCCCACCCTGTGCCGATGCCCACCTTGGAAAAGCCCTGCCAGCCCATGGAACCCACCCTCTGCCCGATGCCCACCTTGGCAAAGCCCTGCCAGCCCATGGAACCCACCCTGTGCCTGATGCCCACCTTGGAAAAGCCCTGCCAGCCCATGGAACCCACCCTGTGCCCGATGCCCACCTTGGAAAAGCCCTCCCAGCCCATGGAGCCCACCCTGTGCCCGATGCCCACGTTGGAAAAGCCCTGCCAGCCCCTGGAGCCCACCCTGTGCCCGATGCCCACCTTGGCAAAGCCCTCCCAGCTCATGCAGCCCACCCTGTGCCCGATGCCCACCTTGGAAAAGCCGTGCCAGCCCATGGAACCCACCCTGTGCCCGATGCCCACCTTGGAAAAGCCCTGCCAGCCCATGGAACCCACCCTCTGCCCGATGCCCACCTTGGAAAAGCCCTCCCAGCCCATGGAGCCCACCCTGTGCCCAATGCCCACCTTGGAAAAGCCCTCCCAGCCCATGGAGCCCACCCTGTGCCCGATGCCCACCTTGGAAAAGCCCTGCCAGCCCATGGAACCCACCCTCTGCCCGATGCCCACCTTGGCAAAGCCCTGCCAGCCCCTGGAGCCCACCCTGTGCCCGATGCCCACCTTGGCAAAGCCCTGCCAGCCCATGGAGCCCACCCTGTGCCCGATGCCCACCTTGGAAAAGCCCTCCCAGCTCATGCAGTCCACCCTGTGCCCGATGCCCACCTTGGAAAAGCCCTGCCAGCCCCTGGAGCCCACCCTGTGCCCGATGCCCACCTTGGAAAAGCCCTGCCAGCCCATGGAACCCACCCTCTGCCCGATGCCCACCTTGGAAAAGCCCTGCCAGCCCATGGAACCCACCCTGTGCCTGATGCCCACCTTGGAAAAGCCTTCCCAGCTCATGCATACCACCCTGTGCCCGATGCCCACCTTGGAAAAGCCCTCCCAGCTCATGCAGCCCACCCTGTGCCCGATGCCCACCTTGTCCCCAGCCCAGAGCACTGAGTGCCACGGCCAGTCCTTCCCTGAAAACCTCCAGGGCTGGGCACTCCAAACCTCCCTGGGCAGCCCCTTCCAATGTCTGACCATCCTTTCCAGGAGAGAATTCCTCCTGAGGTGCAACCTGAACCTCTACTGGTGTAACTTGAGGTCATTTCCTCTCCTCCTGTCCCTTGTTCCTGGAGAAGAGGCCAAACCCCACCAGGTTCTCTCCACCTATCAGAGAGTTGCACAGGGAGAGGAGCACCTCTAACAGTGACATCAAACCTCTCAAACAAGCCAATTTCCATCAGATGTTCTTAATTGGTTTTAAAAAAAGCGTATTTAAATGTTTGGCAGCAACTAGTTTTCTGATGTGCTTGAAAACATCAGCGCAACAACAGCCCTCACTCAGGGAGCAAACACTGCTGAATACACGGTGTTGGTTGGCTTAGTGGGTCACAGAGAGCAGCTTTTCAGCAAGCAAAATGTTCACCATGCCAATGGTACAGCAGCCACACACTGTGCCAAAGGACTGCTGCAAACAGTTTGGGCTTGGCAGGGGAAAATGCCCTTTGGAAGTGGCATGATAATAGTGCTTTGAAGGGTGGGTACCTGAAGTGCTGGAGATTGGGTTCTGGCCAGTTATCCAATACTGGCTGGGAAGGTGAAAAAATACCACCAGGGTTATGCTTTGGATCCTTCTGGTTTAAATTGCAAAGCTTTCACACTTGGAAAATGTTCTCAAGGATGAACTATAGATTTCGAAGCCTTACAGGAGTTTAAAGAAATTACCAGTAAATCCAGTGCAAGTTCATAATTCATCCCTCCCTCCCTCCCTCCCTCCCTCCCTCCCTCCCTCCCTCCTTCCCTCCCTCCTTCCCTCCTTCCCTCCCTCCCCCTCAGTTCAGTGTATTTCTATTTAGAAACCTTTTTGAGGGTGTGTGGTTTAAACCCTTTCTGACTTAATTTACTAATTGCGACAACTTCAGTTATTATCTTTAAAGGAACACACAAGTTTTAATATCTCTTTTCATTTGTCCAAAATATCTCCTTCAACTTGAACTTCCTCACACAGACAGGGATGTGATGAGACTTTTAGACTCTCAAAATTGAAATTCTGTTTGTAATATTTTATGTTCAAGCAGTTTTACTTTGCTTTAAGATATTTCCTATTTTGCCTCTTTGTTGTCCATAAAATGATAAATGTTCTCTTTCCTCTTGGTTCTTTCCCTTTTTTTTTCCTATGTGAAATTCTGCTGCTGTAGATTTTATTGTTGGTGTGTGTTGTCAGGGTAGCTTTTCCACTGGATGTGGTTGGAAGCAACTGGAATGAGGCTCAGCCAGGCTGGGTCCAGCAGCACTTCTGTCTCCAAGAGTTGCTGTAAACCCATCTGAAGGCTGCAGACCTTTACCCCCATGTCCTAGTGCAGCAGGTGGGACCAGCTATCACTGTGTGGGGGTGATCAAAGCTGTGTGTTCTACCCCCTCTATTCATTCCCAAGGACAATGGACCATCAGCAGCAGCTGCCCAGGGAGTCATTGGCACATTCACACCCAGCCTGGGGGGGCGTGGCTGCCAATGGGCCATCAACAGTTCAGGGATACCCCCTGGCTCCAGAGTTAATCACCCATTGGGTGAGTCCCCGCCCTGGGGGAGGGACTGGGGGCTCCCTGAGGGTACAGAAGTGGGGGGTAAGACCTCGGGAACTTCTCGTGGGATCCAGAGGAGCAGCAGGACCTGGACAGGAGGAGCCCACCACTCTTGACCAGACTCCAGCCCTCGCCTGCACCAACAGGTTTTTTCTTTTCCTTTTGCTTTGGACTTGGGGGAACCACAGGGGTCTCAGCACAAGGGCCAACAAACCCCCTTGGGTTTGTGCCCCAGGACACTGGGTTATACTGCTGGGGTTTGTGAGTTGAAAGCAATTTCTCTTTGTGTCAGTGTATTTATTGTAATATCTTTCATTAAATTGTAACTCTGACTTATAATCTCTCTTGTGGTGGGTCCATTTCTCCTGCTGGTTCACCTTTAAACCAGCACACTCTAAATCATACTTTAGCTAATAATTGCCAGTTTTGTTTATTGTGGCTAAATAAGCCCACAGGAAGAGCTTGAAACAAGGAGAAGTGTCTCCTCTTTGGCCAGGTTCAGCCAGTTTTGTGCAGTTTATTTGCCTGTATTTCACTGCCTCCACTCCAGGGGTTGGTACCAGAAATCTGTATTTCCAGTGTGCCCATAATAAACACACACAGGGCAAGTATTTCTCCTGCTCCTCTCTGACTTTAAGTTCTGCACTGGTGTTTGGTGCTGTCATGCAGGAAATTATTTTTCTGCTCCAGAAGAACAAATTGCAGCATTTGATGCCCCAGGCAAAGGGAGCTGGATCTGCAGCTGTGGCTCAGGGTGGCAGTGAGTGATGGGTGCTGTGCCAAGCAGAGTGGCAAATTGATTGCACATCCCCAGAGCTGCAATATGAAGCCTCACACTCAAAGAACATCATTCTTCACATTGTTTTGCCCTGGGAGAATTCTGGGTGAGGGGATTCTGGTGGGGCTGATACATTATGGGTGGCACAAACTCAGTGGGAAAATGTGCCAAACTCTGGCCTTGCCCAAAGAGAAATCTCCATCTGTGCAGCTCACTGGTGGTGTCTTGCTCTAAATGCTCCTTCCTTTGGCACCCTGTTGTGTGTGTGGTGATGCCAAGGGGTGGAAATCCTTGGATAGACGTTGAGTTGTGGTTGTTCTCTCTAAGCCAAAACAAACAATTAAGGGTTTCAGTTACCTCAGTGCCCCTGGCAAGTCCAGGTGGGCCCACAGGTGTCTGCACTGAGGTCAGTGACCAACCTCCAGAGACCTCAGTGCCAGCAGGACGTGGCACCTCACCCGGGTGAAGGGACCAAGAGGACCCTCTGCCTCTCTGCCAGCAAGACAATTCCACCTTTTCCAAGGCCCTTTGTGCTCCACAAGTCCTAATCTTTGAATTTATGAAGATAAATATTTACCCAGAACCAATTCAGATCCACAAAAGCAAAAAATTGGTGGGTTTGGCTTTTTTTA
Source organism: Pithys albifrons albifrons (assembly GCF_047495875.1). Classification (NCBI taxonomy): domain Eukaryota; kingdom Metazoa; phylum Chordata; class Aves; order Passeriformes; family Thamnophilidae; genus Pithys; species Pithys albifrons. Next base: position 3,132,244 of record NC_092467.1, read on the forward strand.
AGACAGTTATTTTGTTTCTCTCCTCTGGGTTATTCTCAAAATTCTGACAAATTCCATCAGTCCAGCTTGCAAAATCTCCCAAAGCCTTGGATTTGTGCCATATTTGGCATCTATTCCCTGCCTCCTGGTTGCTGCACAACTGATCATCCTCACTCCAACATGATCCTGTTGAGGGACCATCAGCAGGTGCAGATGTGAAGATTATTTTCCCTGTTGTGATGCCAGTTGACAAAAAGATCATGTGAACATGGAAAGGAGGGGAAGATTTCTTCCAAAATAAAAAGAAGCATTTTCATCCCCCTCTTCAACAGGTTTCAATGTCAAAGGTGAGGGAAAAATACTTTTCCCAAACCCTCTGAAGTCTGAACTTTCACACAAGGTAACAGAAAGTAGAAAGTACAAGTGAGTGGCAAAGTAGCAGCAAATCCCTACAGGAGGCCCATGTTTCATGGGGAAGACTTGCTGCAAATGAGCATCCATAGCTGATTAATAATTAGTGGACCTGACTTGCATTTATATATATAAAAAAATCACCTATAGACAATTCCAGGAGAAGAAAATAATTATAAACTCTCAGTTTTAGACTTACAACAATGTAAAGGCACCTCAGTCTAAATCTGAATTGGGACCACCAAGGTTGTCCTCGTTGGATTCATCAGCCAGAGCTTGAGGTCACTTCCCATTTGCCTCCTCTTCATGTTCCAAAGATGTTCCCTGGGGAAATACCAGGGAATTGCACCAAGGAATTTGCAAGGGAAAGACACAGATGTAGGTCAGCAGAGAGTGTGGCCAAAAGGTGGTGCTCGTGTACCTGTGGAGTTGGTTGGAGCCAAGACTGAGCAGGGAAAACAGGTAATTTCCTGTGCCGTGCTGCATTTGAACCCATGAACGAGCCTTTGTGGTTGTGGTGAAGGCATTTGGAATGTAAACAATCGAATTTTTACAGAGAGCATCCAGCTTCTGTAAATGGGTTTTTAGGTATTAGGAGGATAGTGGGATGTTTCAGAGCTAAACAGGAGAATGAAAATATACTTGCATGGTTACCTTTAAATGTCACAATTCTCTTGCAGAGCCTCTGACCGGCCCCCTCTTCTCATTAAAATAAAAAATAATTGAAACAGCACAGAAAGTACCAGAAATATGTAAGAAGGACAAAGAAACAAACGGTGCTTTCTGTCTCACTGTATTTTCATGTTTAGTTTGGTTTAGAATAACTTAAATTCAACTCACCTCAACCTTGACTTTAAATGCAACATGCTTTTCAAAATCCCACTGAGCTGCATTTCCAGAAGATCCAAGTTGCCCACCAGACTGAAGAATGTGACTGTCACTTGCTGGCAGAGACTCTCAAAATCAGTATGGAGTTGAGCTTTTCCTGTGTCCTCCAAGAATTCCGCTGTCAAATCCCAGAGAAGAAAGTGTTGGCAGAACTTCCCCACTTCTTCATCTCCTCCTTACCCCTTCAAGTTATTCCTGTCAAACAGCAAGTCCTCCAAGCTCAGAAAATGCTACTCCAAGTTTACATCTTACTTTTGAATTTTACCAAAAATGCACTAAACTTTCAGCAGTTTAAAAGATAATTTTGGGGCAATACTCCTCTCCTCCCATGCCCTACACTGAAGTTCTTGATTTTTCTGCCCTGTTCTTATTTCTGATGACCAGGAGCTGGTGTGGAGCCTCAGTGCTGGTAGGAAAAACCAAGGAAATCTTGTATGGAAAACCAATTCTTCCATAATCTTTTGTCCCTGTGCATTCTGGGGGCAGTACCCAGCAGGCCACTCAGAAATTCTGCCTTTCATTGCTTGATTTTACCTTTGATTTTCAAGTTCATGGTTTAAGCCACAGGAGGTGACATTCCAGGCTTGCTCTCCAGGTGGGATCGTGTCCTTTCCCATCCTCTGCAGGGGAAGGACCAGCCAAGGGTGAGGGGCTGAGGAGGAAAGGGCAGAAGATGGTGCCAGTCCGGCCAAGCCAGGGCAGCGGAGGCAGACAGGGCTGGGCATGAGCATTTGAGGGTGCCCCGAGTTAAGCCTGGCTTAGCTCAGTCTCCTCCTCCAGCTCCAAGCTGTGACATTGTTGTGTGCAGAGGAGAAGGTTTTGTGGAGATCTCAGAGCCCCTTCCAGTGCCTAAAGGGGCTCCAGGAATGCTGGAGAGGGAATTTTGACAAGGGAATGACAGGACACAGGGAATGGCTTCCCAGTGTCAGAGGGCAGGGTTAGATGGGATATTGGGAAGGAATCCTTCCCTGGGAGGGTGGGCAGGCCCTGGCACAGGTGCCCAGAGAAGCTGTGGCTGCCCCATCCCTGGGAGTGTCCAAGGCCAGGTTGGACAGGGCTTGGAGCAGCCTGGGCTGGTGGGAGGTGTCCCTGCCCATGGCAGGGGTGGCACTGGATGGGCTTTGAGTTCCCTCCCAGCCCAACCCATCCCCTGGCTCTCTGCCATGAGAGAGCTCCTCACACCTGGGAAGGTATTTTGAGCATCTTCTCCTTGTGGCTGATCTTCAATCCTGGCAGTGGGGCTGCTTATTCCAGCAGGCAAAGGAAGAAGTCCAGCTGTTTTTTCATGCATTTGTTGCCATCTCTTGGATTGTTAAATGCTGCCAGCAGCTTCTCAGGCACAGCTACTGTAATTTTTTTTTTATCTGAAAAGAGGGAAAAGGTAAGAGCAGCTTCAGGATCTCTTGGTCCCTTCCCCTCAGCAGGTGTGTAACCCCCCAAGCTGGTCATCACCTGAAAGGAACAAAAAATGACCAGTTATCTTGGAAAAAATTGGCAGCATCACTCTGGGGGTTTTTTTTTTTGCTTGGTTATTGCTTCCATTCAGAGTTTTAATTAATAGTTGCATTTTTGAAAGGGCAGAAGAGACAGCCTTGACTTGTCTTGACTTTTAAGGGAGCAAAGTGGTCAGATAGTGTAGCCTGAGCTGTTTTGTTGTAGTAACTGACAACCCTTTGAGATTTCTGACCTAAGGGCAGTTCTGTGCATTTTGCAAAAGAGCTAGTTGTTAGATTTGACCTAAATTCCTGTATGTATGTGTACCCCATAGCTGGATTTTCCTGCAAATCTCTCTGTCAAGCCAAGCTGGGCAGGTTCAGAGGTGACAGTTTCACTCCCTGACTTTTGCTTTGCTCTATAGGTGTGGCCTTGATGGTTATTTCTGTTTCCTTTGTTTTGCAAACATGTCAGTCTGGAATTGTAACATCTGATGATAAATACAACAGGAAGTGCTTCACATCAGGTTTCTGTGGAATGCACAGAAAGTGCCTTTAACATCCATATCCCTTTCAGGGTTATTAATGGGAGGAAGAATTTGTGTGGAATAAACAGTGGTTTTTCCTCCCACAGGAATTGTTTCCACAAATGCACAACAAAAAATACCTGTCCTAGTTCAGCAGGAGGGACCAGCTAACCCTGTGTGGGGGTGATCCAAGCTGTGTATTCTACCCCCTCTATTCATTCCCCAAGGACAATGGACCATTAGCAGCAGCTGCCCAGGGAGTCATTGGCACCTTCACACCCAGCCTGAGGGGGGCGTGGCTGCCAATGGGCCATCAACAGTTCAGGGATACCCCCTGGCTCCAGAGTTAATCACCCATTGGGTGAGTCCCCGCCCTGGGGGAGGGACTGAGAGCTCCCTGAGGGTACATAAGGGGTGGGTAAGAAGACCTCAGGAACCTCTCGTCGGATCCAGAGGAGCAGCAGGACCTTGACAGGAGGAGCCCACCACTCTCACCCAGACCACAGCCCTCACCTGCACCAACAGGTTTTTCTTTTCCTTTTGCTCTGGACTTGGGGGAACCACAGGGGTCTCAGCACAAGGGCAAACAAACCCCCTTGGGTTTGTGCCCCAGGACACTGGGTTATACTGCTGGGGTTTGTGAGTTGAAAGCAATTTCCCTTGTGTGTCAGTGTTGTTATTGTAATATTATTATTAAATTTTAGGTCTGACTTATAATCTCTCTCGTGGTGAGTTCATTTCCCCTGCTGGTTCACCTTTAAACCAGCACAATACCTTAAGCATCAGAAAATAAAATGTGAAGGGATATCTCAGGTTTTAAAAGTTGTACATTATAAAGTCTAAAAATATTCCTGAGTGGAAAGGGAGGAAACTTTTCCATCTGACTTTTCAGAGACAAGGTCAAGTGCTTATAATAGAAAATGAGCATAAATTCTAAACCAGTTTGGAAATTGGAAAGATTGATGTTTTTTTAACATGTATATGGCAATTTGCTGAGATAAAGAAGCCAAACCCCATAAATATGCACTGCCAGGAATGGTGTACTGTATTTTCTTGTGATAGGATTTCCAGCAACTGCAAAATGAAAGCAGAGTGAGGTATGGAATCTAAACCCACAGGTGTTATTAGACTTTTCAAATGAATAATACACCTGCAATTCCACCTTAGGACATTTACCCACTTCATTTAAATAGGCTTACTTTTTTCAAATAAAATATATAATTGTCTCCATGAGGTTATTTTTACTTTGTGGGTCTCTGACAGGTTCTGGTTGCTATTCCACGAGAGATGCTGCGATTTGCCCGAGTTTCTGTTGTGTTATACCTCCTTCATTTGTGATTTATGAGCGAGGAGTGAGTTGCTGTCCTCCTCCTCCTGCTCCTCTGCAACCTGATCTGGAACAGCCACACGTGCCTGGGCTGCTTGGCACAAATGACATGGATGTTATGGGTTCACCCAGGTGGGCCTAGATTTGGGCTCTGAAGTCTGGACTAGGCCAAAGCTGTCAGCTGACTTGAGCTGGGCTGAGCCAACAGCTGACCTCTTCTAGCCAGTAACTTTGTATTCCATCCCACATTATGGCATCATCTCCAGGAAAGTGGGAACCAGTGTGGGAGTGGTTAAGGCAGTCACTTCTCAGCCTCCTCTTGGGAGGACTCACGATGGTGCCCCGGGGGGGATGGAGAGGACCAGGCCCACCACTGGCTCACAGGGTACCTCAGGAAAGTAAAATGTGTTGTTCTGGGTCTCTCCTTTCTGCTTGAGTTTGTCTCCCTGGGGAATAAGCTTCTTCTTAAGTAATGTGTAGTTAGGACAGTAGAATTTGTGTGTTTGTTCAGAAGTTGAGGTGGGGAACTTGTTGTTGTAGACTTGTGTGAGTGTCTATTTGTACTCTCTTCTAATTGTTATTGTCTCTTTCTTTCTGTGAAAAATATATGTAGATTTAGTATAAATGCATTTTGAAGTGTTTTTTTTCTTTCCCCTCTCTTTTCCTCCCTTTCCCTGGTGTTAGGAGGGAGGCTTTTCTCTCTGTGCTTGGGGGGGTTGGCAGTTGCTTATCTCAAACCAAGACAATGGAATACCAGGAAATCCAGGTGGGAAATGAGCAGTGGATATGGCACAGAGAGCCATTTGCACAGGCTTGGAGCTGGTGCTGAGTCCTGGATATTAGGTTGGTTTTAAGTTGATTTAGGAAATCACAACAGTGACTGTTTGTGCCAGGAGGCTTTTGGTGTTTCTCAGGAGCAATTGTAAGTGTAGAGCTGATTGAAACACACAGAGAGAGCCTTTTTGTGTCCTTGCCACTTTTCTGCTCTCCTAAGCTCAGGTACAGAGGGGTGCAGTGGGAGAGAGAGGGATGGAAGAGTAACCAGAAGCTGTTCAAAGTGACATTTTATCAGACACAAATAAAGCAGGGCTGTGGCATGGCCCCAAGGCTGCCAGAGCTCCAGGAGGGTTTGCTTGCTCAGGGATTGGTGGGGTGTCTGTGCAGGGCCAGGGGTTGCACTGGATGGTCCTGTGGGTCCCTCCCAGCTCAGGGGGTTTTATGACTGAGTTTCTCCCGAGTATTAATGCCCTGGATATAATCCATATTATCCACAGTTCATTGCTGTTCTGCTTCCTGAGGTGTTCCAACAGAGAAAATCAGCTGCTATCAGTCCCAGCCAAGCACAGACACGTCATCCTTAGGAGCAGAATCAACAACTCCCAGCTGGGAAAGAGCAGCATTCACATTTCTCTAGTTTTCTGTTGGAGTTAATCCTTCAAAGAGAAAGGAGATGCACCTCTCCTGATGGTAGTGCCAGAACTGGAGACTCAGGGAGCAGCAAAGTGTGTGACAGCCACGTGAATCCCAGAGAGGTGCAGGGATGAGCCGTGTGGTGGGGCAAGATAATGTTTTAGGAACAGCATGACCAGCTGCAATCAGTCAAGGAATTAAGGAAAATATACAAATTAAATGCAGTCCCATCACTGCAAGTGGCAAATGGAGCTCCAGAGCAGATATGGAAGTGCTGCTTTCACTGGAAATCCTTGCAGATTCTCTTCAGTGCTAAGCTTAAGGCCAGAAGTGGCTAAAAAGGAGATGTGAATCGTGGAATGGATTGGGTTGGAAAAGACCTCCAAGATCATCAAGTCCAACCCTTGGTCCAACTCCAGTCCCTTTACCAGATCATGGCACTCAGTGCCACGGCCAAGCTCAGTTGAAAAACCTCCAGGGATGGGGAATCCACCTCCTCTCTGGGCAGCCCATTCCAATCCCTGAGCACTCTCTCTGCAAAGAAGTTTTTCTGCTCTCCAACTTCAATGTCCCCTGACAGAGCTTGAGCCCATCGTGCCCCCTTGTCCTATTGCTGAGTGCCTGGGAGAAGAGACCAACCCCCACCTGGCCAGAACTTCCCTTCAGGCAGTTCCAGACAGTGCTGAGATCACCTCTGAGCCTCCTCTTCTCCAGGCTGAACACCCCCAGCTCCCTCAGCCTCTCCCCACAGCACTTGTGCTCCAGTCCCTTCTCCAGCCTCGTTGCTCTTCTCTGGCCCCGCTCCAGCCCCTCAATCTCTTGCCTCAACTGAGGGGCCCAGAACTGAACACAACACTCAAGGTGTGGCATCACCAACAATTTCCCTTTACTGGCCTCTCTGACCCACAACTCCCACCCACCCTCCATCCCTTCTCAGAGCTGGGACCTCCAACCTGATCTCCCAGGTGGAGTCCAACTTCCCTCCTCACCATCCCTGCCAGCTTTGCTGCTGAGTTTATGCCCATCCCTCGCCGTGTGTGTGCCACCCCAGGTGCTCTGGTTCCCTGGGTTCACGTGGAGCTGCAGGTCTGCCACTCATTTGCCAGGCTGGGGGCACCCGTGGCCCTTTGCCCTGCTCTGATTCCTCCAGTCTCTGCTGCTCTGCATCCCTTTGATCTGGGAGTGCCAGTGGGATCTGTGCTGGCTGCAGTCTCCCTGCTCAGGAGGGACAGCTTTGTAACACGATGTCGTTATCAGCCATTGTAAGTCAAGGCATGAAATGAAACAATAATTAAGATTTGTGAAATAATTGTCTTACAAGAGCCCATTGAGAAGGAAAAGCAATAATAAAGCTGAAAGAAAGGACTGCTCGTTGCTGGGACAACTGAAAATGTAGCAGCAGGTAAGACCATTGTCGTTGAGCTGAAAAATCTCCCATTTAAATGTTCACTCTCAGCAAGAGGCACAAATGAATTTTTCTGCACGCCTGACCTTCTTTGCAATCAGCTTTGCATGGAGCTTCATTTGCTCATGCAAAGCTCACTGTTGGTGGTGCCTGAGTGAGTGATGCTCCCCAGCCCTTCCCAGGCTCCAGTGTGAGCCAAACATCGCTCAGACCATCCGAGCTCCTCTGCTGCTGGATGAGTCCATGTGCAACTGGGCTGCTTTCAATTATAGCACAGGCAAAGCTCTGAATCCCTGCTCCAGGCTGGGGAATGTTGCCATCATGCTGTGATAAAGCCCCATTTTTAATCTTACAGTACTTAAGGTACATAAAGCATCTCTGCTTCTTGAGGTTTATCAGAGTCCCACTGCTCAGGTTCCCTTTGGCAGCAGCAGAGGAGAATCGGCTTTGGGTTCACAGAGAGCTGGAAGAAACTGTTGTTCAAAGGTCTTCTGTGGCAGGGGGAAAATTTCAAAGTACAAATTGTCTACTTTGTTAATTAAAAGGGAAAAAAAGCAAAACAACTCCTGCCCCTCAAATCTGAAAAAACGTACGGGAATTATGGAAACCTCGGTGAGAGTTTAGAAATTGTTAAGTCTTATCTCTTCACCAGTTAAGGTTATCTTTGCTTCCTGTGGAGGGTATTCAGATCTTAACTGCGAGCTCCTTCCCAGGAAATATGGGAAGAGAACCAGTGCTTAAGCCCAAGAATAGCATAGTCTGGGCACGTCAGAGCTGAGCTGATCAAAGCAGCCTGGAAAACTCGTGCTTTGGGTTATCCAACTTGTGCTCGAGCTGCTCAGCCTCTTCCTGTGCTTCCCTGGCTCCAAAGGCTTTCTGGCAATACTTTTATTTTGCTGCACAAAGCTTGGACTGACCTTTTTGTGGTTTTTTTTGCAGAGCAGAACACACGAGCTGGAGCTTCACGTGATCTCCCCTGCTGGCAGCGGCTCCCGGTTTTAGGGGTTGGGAAAGGGCTTTGGGATGGTGTTGATGCCGAAAGGGTTTTGTTCTGATTTTCACATTTTGTAGATTTTAGGAACAGAGTAGTTGTGGATTTTTAGAGGGTTAATATTTCTAACAGTTTCAGTTTAATGCCTTTCTATCACTACCCCTGTCCCAGAACAGGGAGCTCAAATTCCTTTAGTTAATTAATCTTGTTTAGACTCCTTTCCAAGGTAAAGAGCTGAAGGATATCAGAAGGCCTTTAAAAGAAACATAAACACAGGTCAGAGTGACCCAGAAGCCAGAACTGGATGAACTCCAAGAGACCTTTGTGTGCCTGAGGAAGAGGAGCTGATGAAGACAGAGGGTCCTGACGACCCCAAACCCAATTCCAGGGAGTTGGACCAGGGGTGGGACTGGGGCTGAACTGAAAAATGTGTAAAGCAATGATTGGAAGGATCCTTTGGGCATTCCCCTGCATGGAATTCTCTGCTCCTGCTTCCCACTGGGACATCAGCGAGCACAGAGGTTAATGAACCCAGGGATAATTGGGTATTTCAGCACCAGCACCTCACTATTTAGCAATAGTTTTGGATGAAACTCTGTAATTTCACCACTCCCCTCTCTATTTTTGACAGCCAGTGTTAGAGCCTGACTCTTCACTGATGGAAATCATCATTAAAGCTGCTTTTATCACCCTGGGTTACCCCACCCAAGGCTGCTGTGGCTTTGGCACTTTCTCTTTAGTGCAGCCTAATAGTTTTTGCACAGGCAACAATTTTCTCTTCAGAAACCACCTGACCTTGTCAAGCAGGTTCATCTTTGACCACAGTCTGCTCCCCAAACTTCCACCTCCTTACAAAAAAGGTGATTCTGAGCATAACTTTGTGCACTGGAGTTAATTTGAGCTTTCTCTGGATGTTTCCCCCCCACCGGGCTGAGCAGGGTGAACTGGAGAGTGGGGCATTGCAGCCAAAATAAATATACCTCTAAAGCTGGCAGAATTTGGGCAGTGCTGCAGGAAATGTGATGATGTTCCAATTCCTCAGCTGTTCACTGTAGGTTTTAAAATGTATCTATTGCTTTGTGCAAACTGCCTTCTGTTTAATGAATGGACTCGTGGACTAGGACTGTTCTTAGATCTGTTTTTCTGTAGCAAGCTGGTGTCACACTACTGTAGATTTTCTGATTATTCTGGCTAAGACAGACACATTTTTTTCATTGGGAGACACAGAGGACAGAGGTCTACACTCCTCAGTTGACTCTGTGTGCTGGTATAAAGGTGACCCAGCAGGGGAAATGAACTCACCACGAGAGATTATAAGTCAGAGGCTAAAATTTAATAATAATATTACAATAACAACACTGACCCAAAAGGGAAATTGCTTTCAACTCACAAACCCCAGCAGTATAACCCAGTGTCCTGGGGCACAAACCCAAGGGGGTTTGTTTGCCCTTGTGCTGAGACCCCTGTGACTCCCCCAAGTCCAAAGCAAAAGGAAATGAAAAAACCTGTTGGTGCAGGTGAGGGCTGGAGTCTGGGCGAGAGTGGTGATCTCCTCCTGTCCAGGTCCTGCTGCTCCTCTGGATCCCATGAGAAGTTCCCGAGGTCTTCTTACCCCCCACTTCTGTACCCTCAGGGAGCACCCAGTCCCTCCCCCAGGGCGGGGACTCACCCAATGGGTGATTAACTCTGGAGCCAGGGGGTATCCCTGAACTGTTGATGGCCCATTTGCAGCCACGCCCCCCCCAGGCTGGGTGTGAAGGTGCCAATGACTCCCTGGGCAGCTGCTGCTGATGGTCCATTGGGGGATGAATAGAGGGGGTAGAACACACAGCTTTGATCACCCCCCCACAGTGATAGCTGGTCCCTCCTGCTGAACTAGGACACTCTGGAAACGTAAGTGCTGTATTTGATTCAGTCTTGAAACAAAGAATATCCATTTTTTGTTGTTGTAATCAAACTTTTCCTCAACAAGCTGTTGACACACAGATATTTAGAACCACTGTTTGTTTGTGCAGATGGGCTGCCAGGTGTGAATTACCCCTGAGGAACCCACTTGGACTTCCAGCAGCTCCAGGAAGCACCTCGATGTGTTCATTTATCTGGCAGAAAGATTGCAAGGCAGGTAGAAATGTCATCCCTGTCTCTCCCTGATAAAAGTGAGATAAATAAAAACTCAGAGGAGACACTGAAGGAGAGATTCATGGAGAAAAGACAGATTGTTAGAAACTTCCTTTTTGAAAATGCAGAATAACAGGAAAAACTGCAAGAGAGAAAGGTTTTCTGGTGACCTCAGCATGACTCCAGCTTTTCTCTTTACTAAGAGATAATATATTCACAGTATCCCATTGTCTCTCCTTTGAGGGAGCATCAAAGATGCCTGAGGAAGCCTCCTACTGTCTGGGAATTCTAATTTCAGTGCTGTGCAAAAATTACACGGGGCTGTTATCTCAGTTTGAGAGTTCTGTGGGTGCACAGGAGCGAAGTGTGGGGAGATGGGAGCAGGAGGTCACATAACACCTTGGGAAAAATCTCTTCTACTCTGTAGGAGCCACCTGTGTTCATCGAGAACATCCTCGTTGGTTTGCATGTGTTGGGATGCAAAGGGGGACCATGCAGCCTGTAAAGGACAGCTGAAATCAGATGGAAGAGAAGCATAAGATGGAAAATGGGGCTTCTTTATTCCCTGTGTTGCAGAGGAGAAGGGAGGACAGATGGAGTGACAGGACCAAACTCTGGAGAGCTCAGCTGCACGACAAGTCAGGTTTCTTGAGTAAGATTTTCTAATACATAGATCAGCAGCTTTTGTTGGAACTGATTCTGTGTGTACCTACACACAGTTGGGGATCTGGACATTGCTGTGATGGGGCTCCAAAGGCTGAGAAAGCAGGACAGGCCTAAAGTAATTCATTAACAACTTTCCTGGGGAGCGACCACAGGGTGCTAATCACTGGTGTTGGAAACACAAAGACATTGTTGGCCACCACTCCGAAAGGGTCAGGGAGGTCCATGATGGATCAGAGATCCACCTGCAGCCCAGGGAGGTTCATGATGGACCAGAGATCCACCTGCAGGCTGTGGAGGTCCATGATGGACCAGAGATCCACCTGCAGCCTGTGGAGATCCATGATGGATCAGAGATCCACCTGCAGGCTGTGGAGATCCATGATGGACCAGGGATCCACCTGCACCCCAGGGAGGTCCATGATGGACCAGAGATCCACCTGCAGCCCAGGGAGGTCCATGATGGACCAGAGATCCACCTGCAGCCCAGGGAGGTCCATGATGGACCAGGGATCCACCTGCACCCCAGGGAGGTCCATGACGGACCAGGGATCCACCTGCAGGCTGTGGAGGTCCATGATGGACCAGAGATCCACCTGCAGCCTGTGGAGATCCATGATGGATCAGAGATCCACCTGCAGCCCAGGGAGGTCCATGATGGATCAGAGATCCACCTGCAGCCCAGGGAGGTCCATGATGGACCAGAGATCCACCTGCAGCCTGTGGAGATCCATGATGGACCAGGGATCCACATGCAGCCTGTGGAGGTCCATGATGGACCAGAGATCCACCTGCAGCCTGTGGAGATCCATGATGGACCAGGGATCCACCTGCAGCCTGTGGAGATCCATGATGGACCAGAGATCCACCTGCAGCCTGTGGAGATCCATGATGGACCAGGGATCCACCTGCACCCCAGGGAGGTCCATGATGGACCAGAGATCCACCTGCAGCCCAGGGAGATCCATGATGGATCAGAGATCCACCTGCAGCCCAGGGAGGTCTATGATGGATCAGAGATCCACCTGCAGCCCAGGGAGGTCCATGATGGACCAGAGATCCACCTGCAGCCCTGGAGGAGCCCAAACAGAGCAGGGGAATGCCCAAAGGAGGCCATAACCCAATGGGAAGCCCGTGCTGCATTAAGGTCCTGGCAGGACCTGTTCACCTGTGGGGAGAGGAGCCCATGCTGGAGCAGGTTGCCTGGTGGGAATGTGTGGACCCACACTGGAGCAGCCTGAGTCTGAAGGACTGAGCCCATGGAGAAGTGACCCACATTGCAACAGCTCATGAAGAACTGTGGCCCGTGGGATGGACTCACAGTGGAGACGTTGGTTCAGGACTGTCTCCTGTGGCAGGGACTTCGTGGGGAGCAGGAGAAGGACTCCGAACTCTTCTCCCTGAGCAGGAGCAGGAACAAGGTGGGATGAACTGCCCATGACCCCCAATCCCGCCTCCCTGTGCTGCTGGGGGGTAGGAGGAAGAGCCTGGGAAGGAGGGAGGAGTGTTTGGAAGGTAGGATTACTTCTTATTCTCGTGCTCTGACTTTGATTCATAACCAATTGACTGAATTCCCCCGTGGGGAGTGTGTTTTGCCCTTGGCAGTGTTTGATGAGGGATCTCCCCCATCCCTCTCCCGACTCAGGAACCCTTGGTATCATTTTTCTGCCCTGCCCAGGTGACAAGGGGTGCGAGGGAGCAGCTTTGGTGGGTGCCTGGCACCCAGCCAGGCCAACCCACCCCTCCTTTCTTCTCCCATCTTCCTTGCTGATGACTCATGTTGCTATGCTGTTGTGCTCCTCCCAAAAGGCAAATGGAGTTGGATGGGAAAGGAAATGGAAATGATGCTGCTTTTCTTGTTTTCTTTTATTTTACCAGCCATCTTTCCAGTGTTTTTGGCAGTTTCCTCGTGCTTCTTTGCTCTTGTCACAAGTTTTGTGAGGTGTCCCCCACAAGCAGCTGCACACATCTCTCACTCTGTTTTTGGTGGTCACCTGGCTCAAATCCTGTCATTGTGCCTGGCTATATCATCAGGGTGTTCCTGTGTACCCCAGGTTGTTTATTTGGCTTATTTCTGGAGCAGGACAAGCTGATCATAATTATAAGTAGCCTCTAGTTAAAGACTAAGTGGTACATTTATAAAGTTTCAGAGACCTTTAAGTTGGCTCCAGCTCCCCAGTATTGATTTGGGAGACACTGCCTTAAACAGTTTGTCTTGCAGAAAGGAAGCAGCTTGTCAATGCTTTGCCTCACATGAGAGACAGATAATGCTTACTCTGTGCACAGCCTGCTCAGTTGAATTTCAACTGCTCTATGGACATTAAATTGGTGTTTACCTGGCAAGTATTTAAACTTGGAATGAAAGTGTGCATTTGAGCACACACAGGTCTGTATGTCCAGGTCTTCAGGTGGGATATGCTCAGTGGGTGAATCCAGAGCCCCTGGAGAGCCCACAAGAGTGTCAGACTTTATCTACACCTGCGTGGGATTTCTTGTTGGTTTTCTTTTAAAGCTCCCAGAGCACCATTTTGCTGTGGCTACTCCACCACAAAACCCTGTTACTAATGCATGAGTGTGCCTCAAACTCTGCATTTCTCTCTTATTAAAAATCCTTTCGGATTTTTCCCTGTATTTTTGGGAGAGGTTTGCACAAGGCAAAGCTTCAGGACCTCTTGGTGTAACAGACTGAGGTGCTTTGCTGTGCACTTTACCCCTTCCAAGGGTTTTATTCCCTCTGTTATTGAGTGGCAGAAGGGAACAAGCATTTGTGCCCTGCCTGGTTTGATTCACACTCTGGTTTTATTGACAAATTAAGCCAGCAGAAAACACACAGATTGGAGTGTCAGGTTCTTATTCTTCCAGAATCAGAACAAGTTACCGGCCTTAAAGTTGCTGAAAGCAAAAGTGATGCCGTGTGAGAGACAAGGCACTTGCTCTAAAGCAGTTTTTGTTGCAAAATATCTTAGACATGAATGCTCCTGATGTTTTTTGTTGGCATCTCAGGGTTGCCAAGGGCACTCCCTGAGGATTTGCTAACAGCTGGAGGGGATGGGTGGGAAGGGATGCTGAGCAAGGTGGTCAGAGGATGAGTGTTCTGCACAGTGACCAGGCTGAGAGAGCAGCCACCAGGAAACCAGGCAGTTCCCTCCTGCCTGGTAATAAAACCAAAGTGCCCTTGAGTGCTGCATTTTTTTTTGCTTTGTTTTTCCTCCCAAAGGGGTGGTGACTGGCTGCAGTTTCACTCTGATATTAGGAGGTCTTCAAAAAAACCAATGTTTAATGGGAAATCCCCCTTCTGGCTTCTTTATGAAATAAGAGCAGCAATGATGATAAAAATAAAAAATTTAATTTCTCTTCTGTTTCACTTACTGCTACTTTGCCCAAACCAAGTTTTTTAGCAGCACTCTGGGCAAAAGCAACAATCTCAGTAAACAATGTGACTTTTTCACCTGTGACCTGCAGAACATCCTGCCCTGCATTCAAAGGATGATCTCCCTCAGCCCTCTCTGTGGGAAGGTGGGACCTCCTCTCCTGCCTTGCCAGGCATCAGTTGAACAAGATGACTGAGCTAAAGATCCTCCTCAAAGGCGACTTGCTCTCCTCCTCCTCTCCCAGCAGGGAGAAGGTTAATGAGCTCCTGTTCTAACCACAGAAGGACTCTCCAAACCTGCCAAAGAGCTCCCAAAGCTGTGGGGAAGGGCTGCAATTCTGAGCCAGACACCCTCAGTGAAGTAAGTGCTCTCAGAACCCTTGGGGGAGGAAGGGTTTGGGGTGGAGCTGGACAGGTTGGGTTTAAAGGTTTGGACTTTCTTGGCTCCCTGAAGCCTCCCTGAGCCCCAGGTACAGAGAAGCTGCTCTGCCACGTCTGGGGATCCTGTTGACAGCAAAAGCTTCTGTTACATTCCTTATTTCACCTCTGACTCCACACAGGGGCATCTGGGGCTCCTTCACCCCTTTTGGTATTGGTGTTAAATACCCTCCTGGAGAAAGTTTTAAGCCTGCAGAGCTCCTGCACTTCCTTTTCAAAGGGAGTGAAAGCTGCCATTGGGTTAAAAATCAAGAGGGCTGTGAACCTCCAAGTCCGAGTAAAGGATTCTTGTCACTTAATGTCTCCTCCTGCATTTGTATTTCTCTGAAACTTATTAAATATGTCTGAAAAACAGAAGGGGAAGCAGCACCTCTGGTCACAGTAAATTGTGTTGTTTATATTTCACCTGCTCTGGGAGAGACAGTAAATTCATTTGAGCTCCTCTCATCAGGGAGACTTCAGATGGCACTGCAGCCACATGTGCCTCTGTGGGCACACCCTGGGCAGCCTCATTTCTGACTTTTATCCAGTTTTGCAAAGAAGGGATGGAAGTGGCTGATGTGTATCCATAAATTAGGACACAGACAGGCAGATGCCCTTGGTCTGGAGAAGGCAAGAATGGCCTCACGTTTGTGGGGTGGAAGAAATGGGGTGTGCTCTTCGTTGAGTTCAAACCTCCTGTGGTCTTTCATGAAACACTGAATTAGCCCATTTGTGACTTCCCTCTGAAACACTCATGAAATGTGGGGTTTTGGTGGCTTTTTTTGCTAGTTTAGCTTTAATTGAAGTGTGTGTGGTTTTCCAGAGCTGAACACATTGTGTGGCATTGCCCTTCTTGCTATTCCCACCCTCTCTGAGTGCCATCCTACCCCAGGAGAGCATTCCATGGCCTCCTGCAAACACCTGAAGACTTTCACATTGTTGTTTTATTCTAAACATGGCCCGTGGAAACCACACATAGAAAAAGACACAGAAAGAAGACACAAAAAATATCTGTCACTTGCATAAACCCCACTGGTATTTTGGAGTCTGCAGGTGTCTCCAGAATCCTTTGTGGGATGGAAAACTCTTTTTACAGATTATTTGCCTCCATGTTTTCTTCCTACAGTGTGCAGACAGAGCATTCCTTCTCCTAGTTCTTCTCCTGGCTTTGGGAACCGTGCAGGACCTGCCTGACCTGGATCTTTTGATCTTTAAACTGGCATTCTAAAAACTGTCCTAAGAAAATTATTAAATGGTTTTTAACTGAGAAAAGAGAGATGTACATATACACTACACTTGTTTTGGAAAGACAGGGAAGAATCGTGTGCTTTAGTCCTTGAAAATTGCTGCATTCCAGAGGATAACTCCTGGTTTGTTTGTTTTGTTTTTGTTTGTAGATGATACTTGTTTGTCAGGTTTTATTGCCTGGTTCAGACTCCTTAGAGCATCTTCGGGAGGTGTCTCTCTTTTGGAGAGATGGAGAGCAAAAGGCCCTCCTGTCTCAAGGTGCTCTCTGGCTCCAAGTGCTACTACTCATGTTAAATCCTAACTCTCTAACATTTATCTTGGAAAAGGTCCCATATTTTTCTAAAATGATTAGATTGACCAAAGAAATTGAGACTATTTTATACGATGATACCTCGTGGGATTGAGGTTGACAGGCGATAGAGTTTCTCTGGAGAGGCACTTAAGAGAGAAAAGCAATCAGTGGAGAAAGAGGAAAATGTTAGCATAAGAATGAGTGCTTTCAAATAGTCTGCTCATAAATTCAGGCTGGACTTCAGAAAGTTTGCTCACAGATAGAGGAAATGAGGTTCTGCAATGACTTTCCAATAATAATGGGAAAAGCAATCAAGCGAGTTGTGAAAGACGAAATAAGTTTTCTGCCCCAAAACTTCTCATCTCAGGAGTTCCCTGGGAAGTTCCTGGGAGAGAATTAAACTTCTGCCAAGCTTTTAAGGAATCTTCATGGGCCAACAGTGGGTTGGGGTGGCAGATGATGCCCACCCAGCTGCTGTCCAACACCCCTCTCCTCACCAAATCCCATTGTTAATGTGCTGTTGGAGAAGTCTGGAGGGAACCCACCCAGCTGCTGTCCAACACCCCTCTCCTCACCAAATCCCATTGTTAATGTGCTGTTGGAGGAGTCTGGAGGGAACCCACCCAGCTGCTGTCCAACACCCCTCTCCTCACCAAATCCCACTGTTAATGTGCTGTTGGAGAAGTCTGGAGGGAATTTGTTGATTCTTCTGCCAGTGAGCCTTGAAGTGTGGAAAAAAATCCTTTCTTTTTGAGCATGTCCAACTTTGTTCGCAGTTGGTGTCTCTAAAGGCCTCTGAGAGATGTAAACAGCAACATTCCCATTTTACACATAAAAACCATAAAAATAAACCTTGCTGGCTTGGTTGGAGCTAATTTTCTAATTAATGGCTTCCTGATTGTGTTTTTTCCTTAGAAGTTGTCTTATTCCTGTGGACACCAACACTTTCGTTGTTGTCAAGCTCGTTTGGGTTGTTTGTCCCTAGTGAGTGTCTCTTTTGATTGAACTGCAGGCAGTGGGAGAGAAAAATACAGAGGATAAATGAAAGTGTCCAGAAAACATTCATTAAAAATACAGGTCCTTAGGATTCTTCTCTCCCATCCTGTTAACAACCCATTATCTTTTTCTTCTTTTTTTTTTTTTTCAAACTTTATATTTCTTTCCCAAAAGTCAGCAATGTGTTTAACAAGTGAAAACATTCTCCTCTAAAGGTCACCCCACTCCCAGATTGACTTGCCTGTTGATGGCTCTTGAGCTCCTTGCTTTAATTCATGTTAACCCCATTTGTTTTTAATTAAGCAATGTCTTTTAAGCAGAGATAGTCCATCACTGCTGTCAACAGGTAAGTTTGGCTCTTTAATATTCAGCCTTATGTTTTGTTTTAACACAGATGAGGCTTTGAGGGCCATTTACTCTGACTATGGATTTTTAGGCAATGCAAATTGTCTCACAGTTTGCAATGGTCCAGTTTAACTTCAGAGCTTTCAGAGTGGATTGTAATAGAAACAACTCACCCAGACATGGACCCAGTTGCATATTAACATACATTCCCTTGGCATCAAGGTGGTGTCACGTGAAAGGGAGGAGGGAGAGAGAAAGACAAAGATTTCTAGTCTTAATTGTATTAATTAACTCCCTGAAGGGAAGTTCTGGCCAGGTGGGGGTTGGTCTCTTCTCCCAGGCACTCAGCAATGAGACAAGGGGGCACGATGGGCTCAAGCTCTGCCAGGGGAAATTGAAGTTGGAGAGCAGAAAGAAATAGTTTGCAGAGAGAGTGTTCAGGGATTGGAATGGGCTGCCCAGAGAGGGGGTGGATTCCCCATCCCTGGAGGTTTTTCAGCTGGGATTGGCCATGGCACTGAGTGCCATGATCTGGTAAAGGGACTGGAGTTGGACCAAGGGTTGGACTCGATGATCTCGGAGGTCTTTTCCAACCCAATCCATTCTATGGTTCTGTGATAAAATTAAAAGTTATTAGCTGTAAGAGCTTCCAGACAATCAGATCCTTATGTACCCCACACTGTCTGTCTTTTAACTGACAGCACACAGGATGGAAGGGGCTCTGACCTCTGATGTGAAGCCACAGGTTGGAAGGGGCTCTGACCTCTGATGTGAAGCCACATATTGGAAGGGGCTCTGACCTCTGATGTGAAGCCACAGGTTGGAAGGGGCTCTGACCTCTGATGTGAAGCCACAGGTTGGAAGGGGCTCTGACCTCTGATGTGAAGCCACAGGATGGAAGGGGCTCTGACCTCTGATGTGAAGCCACAGGTTAGAAAGGGGCTCTGACCTCTGATGTGAAGCCACAGGTTGGAAAGGGGCTCTGACCTCTGATGTGAAGCCACAGGTTGGAAAGGGGCTCTGACCTCTGATGTGAAGCCACAGGTTGGAAAGGGGCTCTGACCTCTGATGTGAAGCCACAGGTTGGAAGAGGCTCTGACCTCTGATGTGAAGCCATGCGTCAGCCAGGGAGGAATATTAGCAATAAGCACCTCTAGAAACATTAGAGCCTTATGAACCCAGCACTGCCTGCTGAATTAGGCCAGAACACAGGCTGGAAGGTTTTCTAACCCGTGATGTGAGGACCACACTTAATATCTAGAAAAGAACTTTCCCCACAACAGCTCCCGAAATAACATTTATTAACACAAATATGTGACAGTTATTTTGGGTTCTGCTTTGCTGGTGAGAACATTCAGCTGCAAGATTGGATTGAATTGATAAGAAAAGAGCCCAAAAGAAACCAGCACAAACACATTTCACAGAGACAAACACACCAAACTCAAGTTCCAACACAGCAATGGATCCCATTCTCACAACAGACAGAAACCAGCACCAAAGAACTACTGACTACAAACAGCCACCTAAAACACTTATCCAGACACTCTCTCAGTAACAGGACAATAAAATATCTTGCACACCACTCTCTGTGACACAAAACAAAAGGGAAGGGCAGAGCTGCTTCTTATCCACACACATGTTGAGAAAGAAACTGCACCTTGAAAGCAAAGCAAGTTCCTGTAGAGCAAAACAGAGCTGGGCTTATAAAGTAAGAATGGCCAAAAGCAATAACCAATAGAAAGTGGCAAAGTGTGAAGCAAGTTAAACACATTTAGTAAAGGAAATGCTTGTAAAGTAAGAATCAAAGTAGCTGTTAGTATAAGATGTAAGATAGGATGTATAAAGGAAGAGAGTAAAGTTAAGAAAGTAAAGTTAGAAAAATAGAAAGCACATGAAGGTCTCCTCACCCCTACATTGTTCCAGGAGAAGCTGCAGCAGTTCCCCTCACAGAGACACTGGTATTTCCCCCTCTCCTCTCTCTCTTACTGGAGTTTAAACTCTGAACACTTTTTATACCTTTGTTTTCTTCCATGTGGTTTGTGTGGCTAAAAGTCAATCTATTAGGGGGGTGATGGTGATGGAGATGCCTGAGGGGTGGTGGCTCCTAGAAGATATCACAAAGGGAGGCAGTGCTATGTCTTAACACTCCACCCTATGTCAATCTTATCAGTTTGAAAGCCCTTTGTCCTCGGCCAGGAACATCCCTCCAGGGGCCTGAGGCGTGTCCCTCAACCCATCAGGTCTTATCAGGGGCCATCACCCCACAGGTGGCATTTATCTTTATTAACACTGACCCTGTGCAAAAATAACCCTTTCAGAACCATGGGTTGATCCTTCCTTCCCCTTCCCCTCCTCCTTCTCTCCCCCTGTCCCTAATTGTACCCACAAAATAATGGCTTGGGTTTGACTAATCAAATACAAATTTTGAAACTTGGGTTATAGTGTTTAAAGAAAACAAAACAAAACAAGCCAAATGAAAGACCCACAGATGTTCAGGGTAAGATCTGGGACTGGTTTTTTCATCATATTTCTTGATTTTTTTCTTGTTTTCTCCAGGGCCTTGTAAAGTGTTTGTTTGTTGTCTGTGTTACTCACATAATGCTGATTGCTTGCACAAAGCACAATTTCTGAGCAAAGAAAACCAGCCAAGAGAATGTAATTCTGTCTAAAATTTACAAGTGAAAGGCCAAGAAGGCTCTTAGAGAGTGTTAAAACCTTTCAGGTGATTCGTGGCAGCTGAAGGCACAGGACTTCTTCAATCTTTCTCAATTAGGGGTGATTAGTAAACATTAGACATGAATTTGTAAGAGTTTCTTTCCTGCCATCTCTGTGTTCTGACAGCAGAACTGGAGACTCTGGCAGGGGAGATTGGAATATTAATAACTGCATTAGGCATTTTAAGTCAGTGGATTCCTTTAGCTGGTTTTGCTTCAGTTGTGTAACATCATTAGTGTTATATGTATGTTTACAGAAATAATTTGCTTTGCTTTTGACAAGACAGACCAGAAGTTCTTACACATTTATTTTTTTGCCCCTTTTTACTTGCTATTTCTTGGTGATTGAGCAACACTTGCCTGTGCTGCAAACCCTTTATTTCTGAGCAGGAGATTCTGCTCCAAACACCTAAATTTTTGTTCCTTCATGTATTCAGTCCTTCTTCCCCCCTCACTGGACTTTTTGCTAACAGATTCTTAGCTTTTTCTACTCTTTCTTGGGAAAAAAAGGAATGAAAAGGAAGCCGACAATGGTGATCCAACTGAATTGCAGCAAAGCTCTGGCTTTCAGCTCACAATTGCTGCAGAATTTGGGCCCAATTCATTCCCTAGTGATGCACATGGGAATGAAATGTCTTTCCTCTTTTCTGTTCCCCAAATGCTGTACATCTCTTGTCCTTAATTACTGGAAAAGCTCCACCTGAAACTCAGCAATTACTGGAATTTCTGGGTAACAGCAGAAGTGTCTTGGTTTGAGATAAGCAACTGCCAACCCCCCCAAGCACAGAGAGAAAACCCTCCCTCCTAACACCAGGGAAAGGGAGGAAAAGAGAGGGGAAAGAAAAAAACACTTCAAACTGCATTTATACTAAATCTACATATATTTTCACAGAAAGAAAGAGACAATTAGAAGAGAGTACAAATATACACTCACACAAGTCTGCAACAACAAGTTCCCCACCTCAACTTCTTAACAAACACACAAATTCTACTGTCCTAACTACACATTACTTAAGAAGAAGCTTATTCCCCAGGGAGACAAACCCAAGCAGAAAGGAGAGACCCAGAACAACACATTTTACTTTCCTGAGATACCCTGTGAGCCAGTGGTGGGCCTGGTCCTCTCCATCCCCCCTGGGGCAGCATCGTGAGTCCTCCCAAGAGGAGGCTGAGAAGTGACTGCCTTAACCACTCCCACACTGGTTCCCACTTCCCTGGAGATGATGCCATAATGTGGGATGGAATACAAAGTTACTGGCTAGAAGAGGTCAGCTGTTGGCTCAGCCCAGCTCAAGTCAGCTGACAGCTTTGGCCTAGTCCAGACTTCAGAGCCCAAATCTAGGCCCACCTGGGTGAACCCATAACAAGAAGGCAGAGCCGGCTGAGAACACCAACACCTCTTGCCGCACCTCTTGCACCTCTGAGGGACAGGGTGGGATTGTTGGGATGTCTGTGCAGGGCCAGGGCTGGGACTGGATGTTTCTTGTGGGTCCCTTCCAGCTCAGGAGATTCTGTGACTCTGTCAACCAGGAGCAGATCTGTGCAGGGAACAGACACAGGGAGGCAATAAAAATGCTGGAAGGAGCTCCCAGCTTGTTTTCCTTAACATGGACAAACACAGGCAGAGAGCAGCAGCAGCCACTGGAAATGTGCTGTGAGACACAGTAAATGACACACCTTTGGGTGCCAAGTGTGGGGGTTGGGGGGGGGGTTAGAAAATTTAAAAATATGTAAGATTTCAAGTGAGGAAAAACCCTTCCTACCTGTTCACAGAGTTAAGGGCCTCCCATGGGAGCAGACAGGACTTGGCTATTAATTTCCCCTGCAAAAACAGGACCTGGAAGAAAGAAAACATGAAGCAATCTCACAAATAAAAAGGAGCAAACCATTTTGATCACAGACTAAAAAACGTGTGTACTGTGGGGTTTGGATTTATTTTCCGTAACAGATCTAACAAGTCCATTTATGGTTCACTTTGTGTGCTCCTTGTTGGCAGTGAGAACAGGAGGAGCAGAGATAGGACCCAGGGAATGGCTGGAGATGTGCCAGGGCAGGGACAGCACCCAGGGAATGGCTGGGGCTGTGCCAGGGCAGGGACAGCACCCAGGGAATGGCTGGAGCTGTGCCAGGGCAGGGACAGCACCCAGGGAATGGCTGGAGCTGTGTCAGGGCAGGGACAGCACCCAGGGAATGGCTGGAGCTGTGCCAGGGCAGGGTCAGGTTGGATCTCAGGACAAGGCTCTTCCCCCAGAGGGTGGTGGGCACTGACCAGGCTCCCCAGGGCAGTGGGCACAGCCCCAGGGCTGTCAGAGCTCCAGGAGGGTTTGGGTGATGCTCTGAGGGACAGGGTGGGATTGTTGAGGTGTCTGTGCAGGACCAGGGGTTGGACTGGATGGTCCTTATGGGTCCCTTTCAGCTCAGGAGAATCTGTAATTCTATGATTCTATCCTGACAGGGGCACTTTGCCACCAAACATTCCCTGATGGAGTGTCTGTACTCGCTACTCGACCCCAAGGGGAGTCCCAGGGATGCTCTGCTTCCATCCTGGAGTGCAGATATGGGTAAAACAACACAGCTCTGGAGTCTTCTGTGTTGCAAATGGGATTTTACAGAATCATAGAATGGTTTGGGTTGGTGGGACCTTAATGATCACGTAGCCCAGAGAAGCTGTGCCTGCCCTGTTTTGTGGAATAAAACCCCTCCAATCCACTGAGGTTATACAGAGGTTATTCTGGCCCAGGGCACATGGGGATAACCCTCCAAAAACCTGCAGCTGGTTGAGCTATCAAAGGGTTTATATGCAAGTAAGTTATACATATTGATTTTTCTTTCATGCATAAACATTATTTTCTTAGAGAGGGCAGGGTTATTATACTGAGTCTCAGGAACTGATTTCCAGTTTCTCCGCCTCAAATCACTCCTTCCTGCACTTGTGCTGTTCCTCCTGGTAATTCAGGGTGAGGGTCCTGGGTGGTCTTTGAGGATGAAATAAGACTATGAACTTTTTACCTTTTGCTCAAGGTTGGTTCAAACCAGTCTTGTTGGCAACTTTAGTTGGTCTAATTGGACTTATCTTGTTCTTTTGACATGTTTTCTGATTTATCATGGGCTATTGTCACAGGTTTGGCCTCGTTTTTTTACCAGCCCTGGACTGTCCTCCTCCCTCCTCCCAAAGCCTTCACAGCAAAGGGAAAAAAAAATGAAAAGAAAGAACTCAAAAGAAACTGAACTGACTTAAAAAAACAATTATATTTTCTAACATCTCCAGCCACGTATGCAATTTGTACACACTATTTGGGGAGGGGAAAAGGGAAAAACGACTGGTTAACAAGAAATAAGGAGAGGCAACACCAAACCAAACCAAACAAAACAGACAAATACAATGAAAATCTGTGAGAAAAGAAGAGAACAGGCAACTCTCACCATGTCCCGAGTTAGAAAAACCAACAGAAACAAAGGGACTGTCCAGGCTCCTCCTGCTCCCCCGAGCTCCTGGAAGAAGGAAGACCAAACTCCTTCCTGTCTCACCTCCTCCTCTGTTACGTGGAAAACACGTGTGGAATACTTTGTAATGTCCACTTCCTTAGTTACACCTGGTTACTGAGGAAGCCACGGATCAAACCCATCACAGGTATCCTGCCTGTTTTAATTGGTCTGGGCCCCCCTTGGTATCGCACCTTCAAGGACAGTGAGTGAGTTTTGCTACATGTTACACGGTTGTTATGGGTTCACCCAGGTGGGCCTAGATTTGGGCTCTGAAGTCTGGACTAGGCCAAAGCTGTCAGCTGACTTGAGCTGGGCTGAGCCAACAGCTGACCTCTTCTAGCCAGTAACTTTGTATTCCATCCCACATTATGGCATCATCTCCAGGGCAGTGGGAACCAGTGTGGGAGTGGTTAAGGCAGTCGCTTCTCAGCCTCCTCTTGGGAGGACACACGATGCTGTCCCAGGGGGGATGGAGAGGACCAGGCCCACCACTGGCTCACAGGGTATCTCAGGAAAGTAAACTGTGTTGTTCTGGGTCTCTCCTTTCTGCTTGAGTTTGTCTCCCTGGGGAATAAGCTTCTTCTTAAGTAATGTGTAGTTAGGACAGTAGAATTTGTGTGTTCGTTAAGAAGTTGAAGTGGGGAACTTGTTGTTGCAGACTTGTGTGAGTGAATATTTGTACTCTCTTCTAATTGTCTCTTTCTTTCTGTGAAAAATATATGTAGTTTTAGTATAAATGCAGTTTGAAGTGTCTTTTCCTTCCTCTCTCTTTTCCTCCCTTTCCCTGGTGTTAGGAGGGAGGCTTTTCTCTCTGTGCTTGGGGGGGTTGGCAGTTGCTTATCTCAAACCAAGACAACAGTGAACTTCATATTACTAAGCAAATTCCATGATAAGTATAAGGGCATAAGTAAAATAAGAAAATAAGTATTATCATTAGTCCTAGATAAATAAGCATAAACAAAACAGCCATAAACAAAATGAGCATAAGTAGAATAAGCATAAACAAAATAAGCATCTGTCCTGGGTTGAGCTGGCAAAACACCAACTGTCCAGGACAGAGAAAAAGTGTTCCTCCTCCCCCCAACCAGCCAAGGGAAAAAGAAGAGAGAGAGAGGAAAAAAAAAAAAACCAAAACCAGGTTTATGCTGAAACTAACTACATGTATTTATACAGAGAAGAGAAAATTAAAAGGAAACTACAATATAACACACCCTTACACAAGTTACATATATATAACAAGGCATAACTTCCCACTCCCCAATTAATACAAAGCAAAGTCTGTTACAGTAGATCTGTAAGTACTCTGAGAGACATATAGCAAGAAACAGAAAGAGTAACAACAAAAATGTTTCTACTTCCCTGCATGCAAACAAAATGCAAGCAGAGGCAGCAGGAGCAAGGCCTGCTCCAAGACAAAAGCTGGGTCACGTCCAGCTTGTACCTTGGCCATGGCAGAACTGACTAAGCCACTCCCACACTCTGGATTTTACACCCTTTGAGGTGATGTAGTATGGTATGGAATACAGTATTATTGGCTGGAAGAAGTCAGCTGTTAGCCAGCCCAGCCCAGTTTAAATCAGCTGACCATCCTAGGCCTAGCTGGACTTTAGAACCTAAGTTTAGGCCCACCTGGCTAAACCCATAACAGCATCATAAGCCCTAAGTAAATAAACAAAGGCTCCCCCTTCCCCTCCCCTCATCAGCCCCGTCACTGGAAGTGTCCAAGGCCAGGCTGGACAGGGCTTGGAGCAACCTGGGCTGCTGGGAGGTGTCCCTGCCCATGGCAGGGGGTGGAGGTGCCTTCCCCCCCAGACCATTCCATGACTCTGTGATTGTCTGTTTGGCACAAACCATGTGCCACACTGAAGCATTGACCTCCCATGCCAGAAGTGGTCAAACTGAGGTGGTGGCATCACTGGCACTGGCTGAAAGGTACAGGGTTGGCACAGAATCATAGAATCATAGAATGGATTGGGTTGGAAAAGACCTCCGAGATCATCGAGTCCAACCCTTGGTCCAACTCCAGTCCCTTTACCAGATCATGGCACTCAGTGCCACGGCCAAGCTCAGCTGAAAAACCTCCAGGGATGGTGAATCCACCCCCTCTCTGGGCAGCCCATTCCAATCCCTGAGCACTCTCTCTGCAAAGAATTTCTTTCTGATCTCCAACTTCAATTTCCCCTGGCAGAGCTTGAGCCCATCGTGCCCCCTTGTCCTATTGCTGAGTGTCTGGGAGAAGAGACCAACCCCCACCTGGCCACAACTTCCCTTCAGGCAGTTCCAGACAGTGCTGAGGTCACCTCTGAGCCTCCTCTTCTCCAGGCTGAACACCCCCAGCTCCCTCAGCCTCTCCCCACAGCACTTGTGCTCCAGTCCCTTCTCCAGCCTCGTTGCTCTTCTCTGGCCCCGCTCCAGCCCCTCAATCTCTTGCCTCAACTGAGGGGCCCAGAACTGAACACAACACTCAAGGTGTGGCCTCCCCAAGGCAGAGTCCAGGGGAAGGGTCACTGCCTTGGGCCTGCTGGCCACGCTAGTTTGGATCCAGGCCAGGATCCCCTTGGCCTTCTTGGCCACCTGGGCACACTGGTGGCTCCTGTTGAGCTTCCTGTCCCTCAGTCCCCCCAGGTCCCTCTGCCTGGCTGCTCTCCAGCCACTCTGTGCCCAGCCTGGAGCGCTGCAGGGGTTGGGGTGGCCAAAGGGCAGGACCTGCACTTGGCCTTGTTGAACTCCATCCCATTGCAATCAGCCCATCTCTCCAGTCTCTCCAGATCCCTCTGCAGAGCCCTCCTGCCTTCCAGCAGCTGGACACTCCCTCCCAACTTGGTGTCATCAGCAAATTTGCTGCTGATGGACTCAATCCCCTCATCTAAATCATCACTAAAGATGTTAAACAGGACTGGACCCAACACAGACCCCTGGGGAACACCACTGGTGACCAGCTGGATGCAGCTCCATTCACCAGCACTCTCTGGGCCCGACCCTCCAGCCAGCTCCTGACCCAGCAGAGGGTACACCTGTCCAGGCCATGGGCTACCAGCTTTTCCAGGAGTGTATTATGGGAGACAGTGTCAAAGGCCTTGCTGAAGTCCAGACAGACACATCCACAGCCTTCCCCTCATCCACCAGGTGGGTCACCTGATGGTAAAAAGAGATCAGGTTGGTCAGACAGGACCTGCCCCTCCTAAACCCCTGCTGGCTGGGTCTGATCCCTTGCCCACCCTGAAGGTGCTGTGTGATTGCACTCAGGATGAACTGCTCCATAACCCTGCCAGGCACAGAGGTCAGGCTGACAGGCCTGGAGTTGCCAGGGTCCTGCTTGCAGCCCTCTTTGTGGATTGGGGTGACATTGGCCAACCTCCAATCATCTGGGACCTCCCCAGAGAGCCAGGACTGTTGGAAGATGATGGAGAGTGGCTTGGCAAGCTCTTCTGCAGCTCCCTCATCACCCTGGGATGGATCCCATCTGGTCCCACAGACTTGTTAGGATCCAGCTGGCTCAGTATGTCAGTAACTATTTCCTCCCGGGAGAAAAGCCAGCACTGAAAACCACATTGCTTTTGTTGGGTTCAGGATTTCACTCTGAATTTCAGAATCTTTCCCCCTGCACAGTGTTGTGTCTGTGTGGGAGGAAAAACTTGGTGCCTTTCAGGTTGTTGAAGATGGTAATCAACACACTTTGTGCCTTGGAGGGGTAAGGGAGGTTCCTGCTCAGTTTGAATCCAACCCTTTTCACCTGTTGAACAATTATTGACCACGTTCATTAATGGGGCTTTGCAGCAGTGCTGCCTGAAAGAAAATCATCAGCCCTGCATTAAGCTGCATGTAGAAAGCCTGTCTTTATTTGCATGGTAATGAAGCACTACCGAAGGTGTTAGAAGTAGAATCAAGAGGCTAATGAGATTTTATGCAAACAATCTTGAGTAACAGCCTGGTCTCACCCTGAGATAAAAGGATTTGTCTGAAGTAGGAAAATACTTTTAAGGTGGCTTTTCTCTTTTTATTTTTTTTTTTTTTAAGAAAAGATGTATCCTTCTGTCTTGGTTTTAGATAAGCAACTGCCAACCCCCCCAAGCACAGAGAGAAAAGCCTCCCTCCTAACACCAGGGAAAGGGAGGAAAAGAGAGGGGAAAGAAAAAAAAACCACTTCAAACTGCATTTATACTAAATCTACATATATTTTTCACAGAAAGAAAGAGACAATTAGAAGAGAGTACAAATATTCACTCACACAAGTCTGCAACAACAAGTTCCCCACCTCAACTTCTTAACAAACACACAAATTCTACTGTCTTAACTACACATTACTTAAGAAGAAGCTTATTCCCCAGGGAGACAAACCCAAGCAGAAAGGAGAGACCCAGAACAACACATTTTACTTTCCTGAGGTACCCTGTGAGCCAGTGGTGGGCCTGGTCCTCTCCATCCCCCCCGGGGCACCATCGTGAGTCCTCCCAAGAGGAGGCTGAGAAGCGACTGCCTTAACCACTCCCACACTGGTTCCCACTTCCCTGGAGATGATGCCATAATGTGGGATGGAATACAAAGTTACTGGCTAGAAGAGGTCAGCTGTTGGCTCAGCCCAGCTCAAGTCAGCTGACAGCTTTGGCCTAGTCCAGACTTCAGAGCCCAAATCTAGGCCCACCTGGGTGAACCCATAACACCTTCTATCAGTGCAAATTGAAACATGAGAAAAAGAACTGTTTTTTTAAAGTGAAGTATGGCAGAAAATAATTCCAATCTATCTACATGCTGGAGTAAATAACAGCCTAATCAGGTTGGTTTGTGATGGGTTTAGTCTTGTGTGGCAGTTTTAATCTTTTTTTTTTTTTTGGTACTAATATTTATCCTTGAGGCTGAAGTCCAGAGCTGAAAGCAAACCATCCTCTCTGCAACAAAGAATAACATACTAAACCTGTTGCCTTCAGCTCCTCAGGTTACACTGACACACTTTGGAGCTGGGGAGGAGACATCTCTGCAGGGGAAGAGCTGACCCCAAAGGTACCATGTTCTGGCTGAGATAACCCTTATGAGGTACCATTGGCTGAGATAACTACAGTATTTTTGGGGGAAAAAATGTGGGTTTACTTTCTTAGCTTTTCATTGGTGCCCTTCTTTATTCTATTTGACTTACAATTGATTCATTGTATGGTTTAAGTGCAACATTATTGCAGAAATCACATTTTTCATGTGGGCTATTGGCTCCAAATGGAGATTTGCTGCAGAGTTTGGTGGGAAGAGGGAGATGAGCTCTGTGTTGCTTGGAGAGAGGTAGAGAAATCTGCAGGGAACTGCTGTGGCCAAATCCTGTTTGCTCAGCCTTTCCCAGCTCTGAGGCATAAGAAAAACATGCCTTAAATACATCTAAGGTGCTGTAAAATAAGGTGCAGAATTTTGGGTTCAGCTTTGTGAGGTCATTTGAAACTTCACAAACTATGAGTTTATCCAGCCCACACAGGCTTATTAGAAAGACAGGGGAAAAAAACACAACCAAGAACCTCAGATGAAACAATAAGTTTTAGTTAAAGATGAAACTACAGATTTATTTCTATTTTCCCAGCCAGCTCAAGTGTGGAGAGAGAAAAACTCAGTTTTACCCAGAAATCTGCTCTCCCATCAACAATCTTCATTCATTTGCACAAGGAACAAAGCAGTTTTCTCCATTTCTAGAGTGCTCCTGAAGAGGCTGGTTGGCATCAGCCAAAGCTGTGGGAGCAGGAGGTTGTGTGTCCAGCCTGGGACGAACCTGCTGGACTCTCAGGAAAGGGAAGGGCAGAAGAGGAATCCTTAAGGATGTATTTTTCCTGTCAGCTGCTCCTAATGTGGGAATGCCAGCTGTGGTCCTGATGGGATTGGGGAGGTGCAGCTCTGAGCTGGCAGAGGAGGTGTCCAGCCTGGGCTGCAGCAATGTGGGAGAGAGGCACTTGCTACCCACAAGCATTCCTGCTATTTTCATGAGTGTCCACAACTGCATGGAGGTAAAGAGTCACACTGTCTTCAGAACCTCAGGATGGCTTGGGTTGGAAGAGATCTTAAATCTCATCCAGTGCCACTCCCTGCCATGCCAGGGACACCTCCCACCAGCCCAGGTTGCTCCAAGCCCTGTCCAGCCTGGGACACTTCCAGGGATGGGGCAGCCACAGCTGCTCTGGGCACCCTATGCCAGTCCTTCATCACCCTCCCAGCCAGGAATTCCTTCCCAATATCCCATCTATCCCTGCCCTCTGGCAGTGGGAAGCCATTTCCCCTTGTCCTGACCCTCCATCCCTGGTCCCAAATCCCTCCCCAGCTCCCCTATAGAACCTTTAGGTACTAAAAGTTCTTATGATGCAGTGAGTGACCCTTCCCCCCAAAAACAGGACTCTGAGCCACGTTAGTGCAGGGGAAGATAAAAAGTAAAGGTCCTTTAATATCCCAGGCCTACAGCCCACAGGAATACAGGATGACATGAATGTGCCCCAGTTCTTGTTTCCATGGCTTTTATAATAAGATCCCTCCAATCATTTCTTTACACATTTCTCAGTCCAGCCCCAGTCCCACCCCTGGTCCAACCCCTGGAATTGGGTCTGGAGTCGTCAAGACCCTCTGTCTTCATCAGCTCCTCTTCCTCAGGCACACAAAGGTCTCTTGGAGTTCATCCAATTCTGGCTTTTGGGTCACTCTGACCTGTGTTTATGTTTCTTTTAAAGGCCTTCTGATATCCTTCAGCTCTACCTTGGAAAGGAGTCTAACCAAGATTAATTAACTAAAGGAATTTGAGCTCCCTGTTCTGGGACAGGGGTAGGGATAGAAAGGCATTGAACTGAAACTGTTAGAAATATTAACCCTCTAAAAATCTACAACTACTGTGTTCCTAAACTCTACAAAATGTGAAAATCAGAACAAAAACTCCTTTGGCATCACTTATAAGGTCTTCTCAGACCCTTCTCTTTTCCAGGCTGAACAATCCTATCTCTCTCAGCCTGTCCTCATAGGAGAGGTGTTCCATCCTTCTAATCATCTTTCACTAATGAACAAATCAACGGAATGAATTTTCACTAAAATAAAATTACTTCTTGCTAAAAATGCCAAGGAATGTGGTTCCTTTGAAGAATAAACCAGAACTTTGTAATTTCTCAGCTATCATTTTCTTATTATTTTTCTCTTTTTACTTTCTGGAGAAACCAAGCCCCTGGAGAAGTGGGCAAAGTGAAATTGGGGAGTAGAACAGATCAGAGGGAAGAACAGATTTGATTGGCATGCTGTTTTCCAGCAGCTCTTTTCACAGATTTGTTTGCTGGAAACAATATAAGTTTTCAATTATGTATTTATTGGATTTTTAGTTGAAAGGACCATTATTAAAACCCCCTGACAAGCTAAATTAAGCTTTCTGCTTTGGCTTTATCAGGTCTGATGAGAACTTGCAATATCATCCATAACTATTTATGAGTCAATCTTTTCACAGATATAAATTCCTTTTTAATTGGTCTTAAGGTCCTTGGGTCTCTCCTACTCTGCAGCCCAAGGGAACCAGAAAATTAAAATCTAAGGCAGTGATTACAGTGAATTATAATTTTACTGTTTCCCATTTCAAGAATTAGTTTCTCCCATTTCTTGTTCTTTGTCACAAGCATAAATTATCCCAGTTTTTCATTGTTTAATATTCCATGGAAGTTCTAGTGGAAGGGAGACAGTGTGCCCTCTGTGCTGTCCTGCTTTGTGCTCTGGATTTCTTTTCCTGTGTCTTAAACAAACTGTTGATGCAAAGAGTTGACTTCTTGCAGTTCTTCACAGCAGAGCCATTGAGACATTTGGTTTTTTAGGTGGTCCTTAGGTGTGGAAATATCCATGTGGAAAAGTAGTGGCAGAAGGAAAACCTGCCTGGGATTCCTGCTTATGACCTTCTTGGATTTCTTATATAGCCTCCAGAATTGAAGTGAACTCCTCCTGCAGTGGGATGGGACAGGGTGGATGCCTGTGGCACTGGGCATATGGTTTAATGGTGACCATGGTGGTTGGTCTGCACTGAAATGGGATTTGGTGATCTGAAAGGCCTTTTCTCACCTCAATCATTCCATAATTCGGGTGAACACCCAAACAACCACCAACCAACCAACTCTGCTGTTTTATCATGAACTGGGAAAGGAATATAGGATAGGTCTTGGGGTCCCTGGACAGGGAGTTTTGGTGGCTTTTCACAGAGGTACCAGAAACTCTTTAGGAAATCTGAACTGAGTCTGTAGCTGACCACAAGATTTCATCAGGAACTGAAGTGACAGGACAAGGAGTTCAAACTGAAAGAAGGGGAAATTAGGTGAGATACATGGAAGAAATTCCTCCCTGGGAGGGTGGGCAGGCCCTGGTGCCCAGAGAAGCTGTGGCTGCCCCATCCCTGGGAGTGTCCCAGGCCAGGTTGGACAGGGCTTGGAGCAACCTGGGCTGGTGGAAGATGTCCCTGCCCATGGCAGGGGTGGGACTGGGTGGGTTTTTAGGTCCCTCCCACCCAAGCCATTCCAGGATTTTGTGATTCTGTGATTGTATGAAGTTCAAACACACTCCCCAAGAAGGCACTCTGGGTTTGGGCTCTGCCTGGCATGGACACCCTTTGGCTGCTCTTCGTGGCTCAGCATCCAAACTGCTCTGAGGTCATGAACTGCCAAAATCTGGGCTCAGCAGCTTCAGACTCCCTGTGACCCCCCTCTGAAAAGACATATGGGGCTTGTTTGCAGCATCAGAACCCACCTGGAAATGGCACAGGCACAGACACAAATTAAATCACTGGTTTTCTTTCTGATGACGAACTGCTAAAGAATAAACCTGACTAAATCTGAATTATTGGCTCAGAGAAACCCCCAAGGGTAAGACAGTTTTCACTTACAGTACAGGAGTGCATAAGATGTGTTTGTTGTCCTTGATTTCCGTTCGTGGTGATACCTTAAATTTCTCTCTCTGGATCTCTCTCTCTCAGTGCTCATCTCTGAGCCTCACCAAATTTTCATCAAAGGACATGGAATAATGTAGTTTTCACACAGTTGATTATGACCTGTGATTTCTCTTTTGCACATTAACTTTACAGTGGGTGAAACTCAGCCTCGGGTTGGGACCTCCCTCGAGTCTGGAGTTTGGAATTGGATCCAAGTGAAAACCTCCAGCCTGACCAGGGTCAGCTGCTTCAGATGGACTTATCTAGAATGGAATTAAAAATAAAGACATTTTTAAAAGTGTTCACTCTTTATTGCAGCCACAAATCCCAGTTATTTGAAAGGTAAAACCTGTTATTATGTGTTCTTTCTTCTAGTCTCTGTCTCGTGTGCAATTCCAGCATATTAGGGAAGAGTTTCCAGGGAATTCAGCCTTCCCAGCCTGCCCTGCTGCCAGATATGCAGGCACAGTTCTGGACTTTGGCCCTGTGGTAATCTTGGGATTGGCTCTTTTTCCTCCCAGCTTTGTTTCCCACCGAATTCATCCCTGGGTTTTCACATTAAGGCTCTGCAGAGATCAGTGTTTCCCTCCTCCAGTGGTATTTCCTCTTCAGCCACCGAAACCAATGTGGCACTCACCATAATTCCTTTAAAACACCACCTTGCTCTGCTTGGTCCATTAAAGCAGAGAACAACTCCAGACCCCAGGGAAGGTGGTGGGAAATTTGCAATCCAGTGGAAGGAAGATTGGCAAGTTCTTTTTGTAAGTAAATTAAGTCCCTGATTTAATATATATGTGCAAAGAATGCAAAGGACAATCCCACTTTCTAATGATTTTTTTAATTTTCTTGAAGCTCCTGCCCACAGTTCATGAACAGGATAGGAGGGTTCTGTTGTACTCCCAGGGCAGATGGGAAGGGGCAGAACTACTGGAGGTGCCTCTCCCCAGCCCCACCACTGTGAAAAACAACATTTCCACTTTGAAGGCTTGAAGATGCACCAAAAATGGAGCTAAAGGGCTGATTTTCTTGCCTCAGGGAGGAATATTTGCCCATGCTCCAGTTCCTTCCTGCAACAGATGGTTATTATATCAAGCTAAGCAGTGTTAGCAGGAACTGACTTCCATACAAAGCACCTGAGACCCTGCCAGGGGGTCCTGCCTTCAGAGGAGTCAGGAGTCAGACCTGGGCAGAGTAAGACATCAACCTCCCCATGTTACCTCCATGGAACAGATAAAATTTTGGCATCTCCTCCTCCTTCCCCTTCAGGTGTGGAAATCTGCCCCTGATCCTTCATTTCTGTTCTTTTCCCAGTTACAAGAAACCCAAAATGTGTGAAGGTTTTGCTTAAAGGGATTTCTTCAGTTGTCATTTTCTGCCCTTCAGCTACTTCATTTTGGAGGAGGGGAAAGTATGTTTAGACTGGGACATTGGGAAGGAATTCCTGGCTGGGAGGGTGGGCAGGCCCTGGCACAGGTGCCCAGAGAAGCTGTGGCTGCCCCATCCCTGGGAGTGCCCAAGGCCAGGTTGGACAGGGCTTGGAGCAACCTGGGCTGGTGGGAGGTGTCCCTGCCCATGGCAGGGTGGGACTGGATGGGCTTTGAGTTCTCTTCCAACCCAAAGCATTTGATAACACTGTGAAATTATGAACTGTCAACACTGGGCAAGAGTGGAAGGGGAGACTAAGCAGTGCTAATTAATAAGGTAAAAAACTATGCCCATTTTTGTGTGTGGTACCTTTCCAGTTGGCATTGGACACAGTTCCAATGCTGTGATCCAGATTTGATTTTCAGCATTGCCTGTCATTGTTCCCCTGTTATGCACCTTGGGGGTTTGGGGGTAACTTCACTAAGCAATGCTTGTTGGTTTTAAAAGGTTACCTTTGTTTATTGGTTTTTTCCTCAGAGTGTATTTTGAAGTTGGATGGGATTTGCTCCTTGTCTCTGCACGTCTGATATGGTTTTTAAATAAAAATTCCCATGCCCCAATGAGAGACTGAGATCAAGTTTGCCAGGAATGAAACTCTTGTGATGTCATTCCCCTGGGCTGGTTGAAGGTGTCACTGTCCATTGCAGGGCTTGGAATGAGATGATCTCTAAGGTCCAACACAAACCATTCCATGATTCTGTGACATTCCACTGAATTAACCAAGCAGGGTTTTATTGATATCAGTGAAAATAGACACAGGGCAAAGGTTTCAATATTTTCCTGAACCAAGTAGGGCAGCTGTGGCAAGTGTGATGGATGTCTCAGCATGAAAGTTCTGGAGATTCAGGGCTAAGTGGAGAGCTCCTTAAATTCCCACGGGCAGGAACACAGGCAGACTGTTCCATGCAAGGAACAGCAGTGCTCAGATATGGTTATGAGCCTGATAAATGGCAGAATTAGTTTGGGGTGCCCTCCTTCTAACTCAGCTGGGCACCTGGTGCTGTTGTGCCAGAGGGAAGAGGGTTGGCATTTCCAGGTGGGACAACCACGATGAGTTCCCAGTGCCTGTGACATCCAAGGAGGCACTTTCTCTGCCTGATCCAGCTGATGAGAGGAGCATGAAGAGGCTTGAGAGGGGGTTTGTGGAGGTAAGGAGGGCACCTCAAGCTGACCTGATGGAGGGATGCTTGGAGTTTCATCCTGGCATCTCTCCTCCTGGCACAGAGCACTTCTCTGCAGTGCCCTAATGGGACGTGCTGGCCAAGGACCTCTCAGCCTGCACAGCAAAAAAAAAGGCACATAGGAAAATCATTTAGCAGGTTTGAGAGAAGTTTTCACCCCAGGACACTGATATTGAATCATCAGAAGGGATAAAACCTTTGGTTTAGGTTTTCATTGAGATAACAGAGGAAAAATGAAAGGTGAACCAACAGGAACCTTTACCTTCTGACCTTGTTTCCTGCTCCCAGAAGACTAGAAATGATGATTAATAATTTGCAAACCTGCTGTCTATTCCCTAAGCTGTGGTTCTATGCTTTTATGTAACAGCTTTAATCCCAAAGGAATTGGCAACCTTGTGGAAGTGAAATGTGGCAGAGGGCAGTGGTGTCTGTGGAGCCACGGGATGTGCTCCCACCTCTGAAAACACAAAAATGCTGATTTGGGTGCCAAAAGCACTAACTGAAGTTAAAGCTGAGAAGGTGGAAGGATAATTTCTGATGATTCTTCTTTGAACTTGGAGTCCTGGGCCTGGGAAAAGGCTGAAACACAGCAGGAATCTTGGCTGCTGCAAAGACAAGCCCAGGGAAGAGCTGGCAGTGTGAGCTGTGATGCAACACGGGCTTCAATATGCAGAAGGTCTCTTGGTGTGCAGCACATGGGATCTTTTTCTTTTTTTTCCCTTTAAAACGATATCTTTGGTTTATCCTGATGGAAAGGGAATGTCCCCTTCCAAATCCACTGACTTTTACATTAGCCATGAGTTGAGATTGCCTCTCTGGGGATCAGTTCCTTTGAGGGGGGCAGAGAACCTCAAAAAGGGACAGTTTAATGTGGAGCAGGATTGTCACTTCTGTTGCCAGGGGAGTTTTGGACTTGATTTCCATGTAGGGTGAAGAGCAAAGCTTTTCAGTGCTGGTTAACCTTCTGTGCTGGTTTAAAGGTGAACCAGCAGGAGAAATGAACTCACCACGAGAGAGATTGTAAGTCAGACCTAAAATTTAATAATAATATTACAATAACAACACTGACACACAAGGGAAATTGCTTTCAACTCACAAAACCCCAGCAGTATAACCCAGTGTCCTGGGGCACAAACCCAAGGGGGTTTGTTTGCCCTTGTGCTGAGACCCCTGTGGCTCCCCCAAGTCCAGAGCAAAAGGAAAAGAAAAACCTGTTGGTGCAGGTGAGGGCTGTGGTCTGGGCGAGAGCGGGGATCTCCTCCTGTCAAGGTCCTGCTGCTGCTCTGGATCCGATGAGAGGTTCCTGAGGTCTTCTTACCCACCCCTTATGTACCCTCAGGGAGCTCTCAGTCCCTCCCCCTGGGCGGGGACTCACACAATGGGTGATTAACTCTGGAGCCAGGGGGTGTTGAACTGTTGATGGCCCATTGGCAGCTCCGCCCCCCTCAGGCTGGGTGTGAAGGTGCCAATGGCTCCCTGGGCAGCTGCTGCTGATGGCCCATTGACCTTGGGGAATGAATAGAGGGGGTAGAATACACAGCTTTGATCACCCCCACACAGGGTTAGCTGGTCCCTCCTGCTGAACTAGGACACCTTCTTTTGAGGGGGATTCTGCCAACGAGTTGTTTTGCTTTGCATCATATTCTCACTCTGTTCTTTTTGATTTGCTCTTGACAAATATTTTCTCGTACTCTCTGCCTTTTGTCCTTGGCTTTGGTTCACGTTGATTCCAGTTGGATTTTTTAGATTTGTTTCTTAGACAGCAGAAAGTTGTGCCAGCCTGTTTACAGAGATGGAGTTACTCAGAGAACAGGAAGGTGAGGATGTCTGAAGGCTCCTTTGTGCTGAGTCTGCTCCCATGGATTCCAACTGCCTTTCAGGCAAGCCCATGGCTAACCAGCTTATAGCATGTATAGTTGGCATTTATATATCTAGTCCTGATATTGAACTTCATTTCTAGGTACCTGCAGGTTATTTTTAATTATTTTTTAACTCTTTTTAACTCTTTTTAACTCTTTTTAACTCTTTTTAATTCTTTTTAATTCTTTTTAATTCTTTTTAATTCTTTTTAATTCTTTTTAATTCTTTCATAGTTCCAGGCCTTGCTGCTGAGAGGGAACCTCCTTGCCCGTGTTAAGAGCACAAGGAGAGGCGTCCCTTGCAGTCAGTGGCACATGCAGAGCCATTCTGAGGCAATTGGGTTTATTATTACTGTGCTCTTCACACTCCTGTGCCTCAGGCTGGACTGAAGCCACTGGAATTTATCTGCTGCATCGAGCAAATCAAGTGCCAAGGAGTGGTAGTCATTGAGGATGGATTGCTTTGGGTCTCAGGATCATCCCTTGCTCTCAGAAATGTAAGGAGACATTCAAAGCAAGGAGGGACACTTGAGGTTTGAATTGATGGTTTCAGAATGCTATTAGAAACTTTTCTTTTAACTTCTTTCATTAATTCAAGTTGATCTCTGTAGGTCGAGCACTTAAAGCGAAGAAATCACAGACATGATGGAGTCTGACAAAGGAAAGGATTTTCTAACTCTTGCAGCAAAGGAAAAATGCAGAACTCTGGATCAGACTTTTGGATTTTAATGTTGAGACTCTGACATGATCCAAAGCATTAAGAGGACAAGAAACGAAGCAAAGTTGTTAAAATGACAATAAGGTATAGACCTTATATATTTATTTTTACTGGTGAGTGTATAATTTCAATCAAGTGATCCATCTGGGCTCTGTATTTTTGAAACAGTGAGTGGTTTCTTGTGTGAATACTGTATGTGCCCTTCAATAAGAGAATGGATTTTAAAATGTGAATATTTGATCTTACATGGTACTTGTTTTGACTGTACAGATGTAATTCAGAACCTTCTCTACATGTATCATAAACTGGGTTATGGCAGGACATACTTTACTGACAGGCTGCATAATAATTCTTGGCAGTGGGAAGGTGAAAGATAATGTGCAGTTCTCCAAGGTCTAAATCTCTTTCATCCACATCCTTTGACTCTCAGAGTCAGGTTGTAGGAGTCAAAACTTGGCCAGTTGTAACATTAAAAGTTTCTGTTCCTCAAATGGCAGAAAATGGAGCTGTGCAAAAGGATTTCTTTCTGCTGAAGATATGGACACTGCTGGTAATACCTGTCCTGTTCAGCTGTCAAACCTAAAACATGAGATTTAGTTGAGAAAGGGCAAACTGCCCTTTGCTTCCCTGTGGTAGGTGGAGGGGCCTCCAATTCCCTGTTTCCCAAGGGCTGGGTGGGATGGGAAGGGTCCTGCTGCCTTTGGGGCTGAGGATGCTGAGCCCAGCCTGGCTCACCCAGCCCAAAGTTCAACCCTCTGGCATGGCCAACCTTTCCTGAGCTCCTGCCAAAGGAGCCAGCAGGTGCCAGTGCTGGAACCTGAGCTGAAGCTGCTGGGCTGGCACAGCCTGGGCACACCTCACTGCCATGGGGCATTGGGGGCTGTAAAAGCCCAATCCCACCTTTGAAAGGGGGACCTCCTGGCAGCCCCTCCTGGGAGGGAGTGGAGATTCCTGCCTGGAGTGGGGACACCCCTCAAGGTCACTCCTTGAGGCTGAAAGAGATTTGCCCACAGTGATAAGGATGGGTGAGTGACATCAATCTCTACTTAATAATTTCCAGGCTTTAATATCATTGCTGCAATAAACAGTGCACTGCACTCATAGTTAGGAAATAATTCTGATTAAGATCTCTTAGTCTAATCATGATCATTATCATCCTCAAATTAAAGAAATAATTTATTTTATCATATAAGTGTATTTTGGTTTTCCATCCTTAATCCCATGGGACAAACTTGGACAAAGTTCAAATTCCACCTATAGACTCTTTTAGACAAGGATGGAACCAGGGTTGGATCCAGCTGTGCCCAAACTCCTCTCAGAGTGGCTTTTGGGAAGAAAGGGATGTTCACTACAGAGTTGGACTCGAGGATCTTTCTGGTCCCTTCCATCTCAGGATATTCTGGGATTCTTGCTGTCATTCTCCACCTCCTGACTCCACAAACCTCTGTCTGAAGCTCCCCCTCTGCCTGCAACACTATTATAAACCAGCTGCATTCTGCAGATTCATTTGTGCTTTTGCTACAGAATTTTTTGGTGACCCTGATTTCCAACTTTACTGAGAAGCTGCAAATTCCATTTTTATTTTATCCCTTTCCTTTCCTCCGATTTGAGTGGAAAGTTCAACTGATAACCAGTTTTTCTGTAATGTTGGTTATATTTTGCCAGTAAGTGGGACCAGCACAGCCCTCTCTGCTTTCCCTCGATGGGAAGTGACACATTGCTGATTAAAATTTATTGCTAATGTGCTTTGATGAATGTTTCAGAGTGTGTTATTGGTTTAGTTTTTTTCCTTTCTGGACGCTTTCTATTTCTGTTTTATCAATTCTATTGCCTCCAATTGTCTTGGACATAATGTATGAGGCTAATAATGTGTCAGCTTCAAAAATCAGGAGCAGAAAATGATACTTCTGAAAATTGCAGGGAGAGGGGAGAGTGATTTAGAACTTTGCTGAAAACCTGCAATTACATTTGTTGATTGAGATGCCAGTCACGTGCATAAAAACGGGGAGATGTTGGAATTCCCTGCTTCCAGTTGTTTAACACACAGTAACAATTTGTTGGTGGAAAGCAGATTGTTCCTGATTGTTCCTTCCCTCTTTTCTCCTTTATCCAAAATGTGTGTTCTAGACCATTTCTGGCCACCTGCATTATTTGAGATGTTGCCACAACCTCAGGTGTGTCCCAATCAGGCCTTTTTGGTTTGTCCCCTCTCCCTGTTTTTCCCATTTCTGTCTGCCCTTCTGGTGTTCACCATGTTTCCTAAAATAGATTAATTTGCCAGTTTTCTCTGATATGATTATTTCTCAGCCTTCCAGATCCTTCAGGAAAATATTAAAGGATAGGAAGGATAATCCCCATTCCCTTGTTTCTGCAGCAGGTATCAACTTGGCATAGTCCTCCTCCTCTTCTTCTTTTGTTTGCATTCAGTTACTCAGGATTTGGATCTGTCCAGTCCAATTTGAATTAACATTTCAATTACTCTTTCATGGAAAAAGAGAGGCAATGCTTCATTAAATTACATGCTTTATTAAAATCCCCATCAACATCTATAAGGAAATTTTCCAACATGATGTTCTACAATACAAGTGGTTTTGCACAAGGTACCACAAACAACCTTGAAAAATGTGGAATTTTAATTAGGTTGCAAATTAAAGTGTCAGATTTTTAGTTTCTTCTGTCTGAGGGGGTGATAAACTGATCTAAGACAGGTTGCTGGAGAAAACTGATGTGGTTTTGTAGGGAAATGGATCAGGTACTGCTGTGGGAAACTGAATACAGAGCTACACTTTCTGTAGGTAAAAATAACCACTAAGGTGTTTCAACTTTGTGGTTTAAGGTTTATCAGCCTCTGTGGCTCTGAGTAACCACTGAGAAAATAAAAATAAATCAGATTTTCTTCTTTCTTTCCATTCCCTCAGCAGGTATTTTAATTTAGACCTACTTTTCCTCCTGGCCTCTTTGGTGAAGCAGCACCAGCTCTGCTGGGGCAAAGAGATGTCTCTGCTCCTACAGTGGCTGAGCAGACTCCTAATTATGGCATGAAGAGACTTTATAACAAAGACATAACCCCCTCCCCCATTTTTATTAGCTGTTCCCATGCCTGCTGTAATTAATGCTGCACTGGGAAGTTTGCTTGCAGTTCATCTGAACTCGTCCACTTCTAACCTTGATGATGATTTCTCATGAGCTCAGTCATGGATTAATGCTGAAAAGATGGAGGGGACCTTCCCCCCCCCACACCTTTTTTTTTGCTTTTAAACCCTCCAGCCACCTCCCCTGTGAAGAGATTGGCTGGAAAGCCATTTCCTCAGTGCTGCAAGACTGAAGTACTCCCAGGTTTGACACAGCTGGAAGATGCTGAGACCTGTTACAGAGGCGTAAAATATTTATTAGGATAATGATAGGCTTGATCTTGGATTCAGTCTGACTTAATAATTTAATTAATCTATTTAAATTGTGTATCACAGGGGCACTGTTGCCTGATCACGGGGTTCACCACGGGCTGCAGGAGAACCTCAACGTGGATCAGATCCTGCTCCTCCTGCACTGCCCTTGGGATCTGCAGGACTGTTCATCTCCCATATTATCACTCCTCAATCCCAAAAACTTCCCCCTCTTCTTAAATACGTTATCCTAGAGGTGGTCCCACTGCCCTGATGGGCTTGGCCTTGGCCAGTGGTGGGTCCATCCTGGAGCTGCCTGGAATTGGTTCCATTGGACATGGCAGAATCTTCCAGCAGATTCCCACAGAAACCACCCCTGTAGCACCCCCAATACCAAAACCTTCCCATGAAAACCTGTTATGGGTTCACCCAGGTGGGCCTAGATTTGGGCTCTGAAGTCTGGACTAGGCCGAAGCTGTCAGCTGACTTGAGCTGGGCTGAGCCAACAGCTGACCTCTTCTAGCCAGTAACTTTG
Source organism: Pithys albifrons albifrons (assembly GCF_047495875.1). Classification (NCBI taxonomy): domain Eukaryota; kingdom Metazoa; phylum Chordata; class Aves; order Passeriformes; family Thamnophilidae; genus Pithys; species Pithys albifrons. The sequence goes on from NC_092467.1 coordinate 3,174,267, forward strand.
TATTCCATCCCACATTATGGCATCATCTCCAGGGAAGTGGGAACCAGTGTGGGAGTGGTTAAGGCAGTCGCTTCTCAGCCTCCTCTTGGGAGGACTCACGATGCTGCCCCAGGGGGGATGGAGAGGACCAGGCCCACCACTGGCTCACAGGGTACCTCAGGAAAGTAAAATGTGTTGTTCTGGGTCTCTCCTTTCTGCTTGGGTTTGTCTCCCTGGGGAATAAGCTTCTTCTTAACTAATGTGTAGTTAGGACAGTAGAATTTGTGTGTTTGTTAAGAAGTTGAGGTGGGGAACTTGTTGTTGCAGACTTGTGTGAGTGAATATTTGTACTCCCTTCTAATTGTCTCTTTCTTTCTGTAAAAATATATGTAGTTTTAGTATAAATGCAGTTTGAAGTGGTTTTTTTCTTTCCCCTCTCTTTTCCTCCCTTTCCCTGGTGTTAGGAGGGAGGCTTTTCTCTCTGTGCTTGGGGGGGTTGGCAGTTGCTTATCTCAAACCAAGACAAAACCCAGCACAGCTTCATATATATATATATATATATATATAAAAATATAAATATATATATAAAATTTCATCTTTAAATTTAAACAATCCTTCCTTATGTTGCTGAATAGTGTATTTGGGTGTTTTCAGTTCTGCTGCTGGAATACTATTTACAGGCAGGAGAAAAAGTCTGGCTACAGCTGAAACTCGAGATTTTAATATAAGCTGGACTTAGTCACTGCATGATAGAAAAGTCTGTCTTTTCATATTTAAAGCTTCAGAGATCCTGATCCACTCTCCAAGTGCCAGTGGAATACAACAGGCCCAAATGAGACACAGGGGCAGAAATTTGCCCTTCTCTTCCTGTGTCTCCCCCACTGTGATCCTGTGGGGGTAATTTGGGGCTGGTTTCCTCCATCCTTTACTTGTGAAATACCCTCAGGCATGACAGATATTTTTCAATTTCCACTCCTTAAAACTGGGGCAGGAATTCTTCACTCAGGTGTGGATGTGGCCTCCACAGTGGGGACAGAGGAGACCACACTGCAGTTTGTTCCCCCTGGTTCTGGTCCATCTTTGCCTTCTGCTGTGCTGCTAGTGGGGGAAGGAGGAGAAGCTCAGTGCCCTTCCAGAGCCTTCACCTCAAACCCTCTGCCCTAGTTCAGCTGGCAGGACCAGTGTGGGGGTGTGACCAAAGCTGGGCATTCTAAACCCTCCATGACATGTTCCCAATGGCCCATTGGCAGCAGCTGCCCAGGGCACACCTGAGCCCTCAGGCTGGGAGCTGGCTGGGAAAGAAGCCTGGCAGAGGAGCTGGGAGAACTGCCCTGCAGGGAGTCCTTGGCACCTCCACACCCACCTGAGGGCTCAGCTCTGCTCATGGGCCAGTAATAATTCCAAAAATCCCCCCTGACTCCCAGAGTCAGATCCCCCAGTGTGAAACTCCCTGCCCTGGAGGAGGTACTGGGTGTTTCCACCTGAGCCTGAGGAGAGAGAATCTTGGGGTTTGGAGACTTCTGGGACCACTCATTGAATCCAGAGGAGGAGCAGAACCTGGACAGGAGGAGCCCCCCACTCTCCACCAGACTGTGACATCATCTGCACCAACAGGTTTGTCCCTTCCTTTTCCTTTGGACTCGGGGGAACCACGTGGGGCTCAGCACAGGGGCCACCAAACCCCACTGTGTTTGTGCCCCAGGGGGTGGGTTAGACTGCTGGGGTTTGTGGGTTAAACTCAATTTCTCCTTGTTCCATTGCATTTATTGTAATATTGTTATTAAATTGTAACTCTGACTTAGAACCTTTCTTGATCTGGGTTCATTTCTCCTGCTGGTTTACTTTAAACCAGCACACCCCCTCACACTACAAGCCAGGTTGGAAACTCTTTTTTTTATGTGTGCAAAATGTTGGGGAACATTTTCTGTGGAGGATGAGGCGTCCTTTGAGCTCTGCAAGGTCCATATGGGTGTGCCACGGGCACCCTTGGGTGCTCCCCTGGGGACAGCAGAGGCACATGTGCCTGGCACAGGAGTGCACATCTGGAGCCAAATGCAAACCCTCAGCTCCCTGTGCCTGTGCTCTGAGGGAGTGCCCAAGTGCTTTCCAACAGTGGGAACTGCTTTGGGTGACTTGAGGAGGGTTTCACTGAGCATCTCGTGCCTTGAATCCGCAGCTGCCATGGCTGAGCTCCCAGAGGGGGGCCAAGGACAGCTGCATTTGTCCTTTCTGAACTGTTTAGTAATCATGGTTTTCTGATGAGCAAATCTCAAGTTTTCATGCTCTGTGTGCAGCTCAGATGGATTTCAGCTTGAAGGAAAGGAGGAAGGCAGTGGCAGCAACCTCATGGTGTTACATGTGTTTTTTCTTTCCTTTGTTTGTTTGGTTTCTTTTTTTTTTTTTTTTTTTTTGTAATTTGCTTTTGCACTTCAGTATTTTCCATTTAAAATGCCCTGCCATTTGTTATGCAAGGACATTACCATGTGTCATGGCACAAGTAGGACAGTTACAAAATAACAGCTCAATTAAATTGCTGATTTGGAGGCCAGACTGCAATCACAATTTGAATTTGTGCGTGCCACCTCTTGCTTTGTTTTTTTTTGTTTTTAAGAACAGGCTTGTCTTAACCTTCAGATATTGTAAGAGCAGTATGGGCTTGGATCACAAAAACAGACTTGAGTTCTGTTCTTAACTTAACAGGCAAGTTCAGTCCTTGTTTACATGCATGAGGCTTTTACTGCCAATGATGAGCTTTAGAGCTTTATGTGCTGCTGGCACTGAATACATAATCCACAGTGGAAAATCACTCCAAGGCAGCAGCTTTCCCAAAGAGAGGCTTGAGATCTGTGCTGTGGTGGAGGAGGAAGTTGAAAAGCTCCCACAGTGAATATTGCCAGACTGAGAGTGTCTGCAGGGGATTCAACAACCTGGCAGAAAACTGGTGTCTCATGGCCCATGAGACACGTGAGACGTGTTTAATATCACGTATTAAACAGGAGAATTTCATGTGTCATTCAGTGTGTCATGGGCATACCTTGGTAGTGGTGGGCTAAGCAGGAGGGAGTCCTGAGCCCAGTGCAGGTCCAGTGACCCATCAGGATGGTCCATGCCCTCTGTACATCCCTGTGCCAGGGCCTCAGCACCCTCACACGGAGGAATTTCTTCCTCATATTTAATCCAAGGCTCTCCTCTTTCAGGTTAAAACTGTTCCCCCTTGTCCTGTGTAGAGAGTCTTAAAAGGTCCTAAGGAAGGCCACAATGAGGTCTCCCTGAAGCCTTCTCTTCTTGAGGCTGAATAGCCCTAATTCCATTGATGCCAAAGGAGTTTTTGTTCTGATTTTCACATTTTGTAGATTTTAGGAACACAGTAGTTGTAGATTTTTAGAGGGTTAATATTTCTAACAGTTTAATGCCTTTCTATCCCTACCCCTGTCCCAGAACAGGGAGCTCAAATTCCTTTAGTTAATTAATCTTGGTTAGACTCCTTTCCAAGGTAGAGCTGAAGGATATCAGAAGGCCTTTAAAAGAAACATAAACACAGGTCAGAGTGACCCAAAAGCCAGAATTGGATGAACTCCAAGAGACCTTTGTGTGCCTGAGGAAGAGGAGCTGATGAAGACAGAGGGTCTTGATGACCCCAGACCCAATTCCAGGGGTTGGACCAGGGGTGGGACTGGGGCTGGACTGAGAAATGTGTAAAGCAATGACTGGAGGGATCTTATTATAAAAGCCATGGAAACAAGAACTGGGGCACATTCATGTCATCCTGTATTCCTGTGGGCTGTAGGCCTGGGATATTAAAGGACCTTTACTTTTTATCTTACCCTGCACTAACGTGGCTCAGAGTCCTGGTTTTGGGGGGAAGGGTCACTCACAGCATCACATTAAGAATCCTTAATTCCAGAAGAAAATGAGCCAAGTATCTGTGAGTTTAGATTTGGAAAGGGGTTGTTGATCCCAGATGTTCTGTGGAAGAAATGAGATCGCTTTTGAAGAACTGAAAGGAAAGACATTCCCCTTCCCACCAGTGCAACAGTAAGTCCTTTACTATCTTGAATTCAAGGCAGCTGAGCCTACTGATTTCTAGGGATCACAAGAATAAAACCTGTGAAAGATATATTTCTACACCTCTAACTGAATTTGAGAATAAACATAGAAAAGAAGGTAAATGGTGGCAGTCACACCATTGACATAAATTATGGAGAAAGAAAGCTCTTCCCCCATTTGTGTCTCCAGCAATTTGCACTAAAGAAAATCTAAACATACAGATCTTCTTGCTACTTTTAATCTGAAGATAACCATCTCCTAACAAATCCCCTTTCACACAATTCAACCTTGATGGTTCACACTGAAAACCGGGGCAAGCTCTGGTCACCTTCTGCTGTCTTTGTAGCCAGGCAAATAATTGACCTGTGAATGTGGCCCAGAGAAGTTTGCAAGCAGAGGTTTGAAGAGGTAAACCATTGGTGTTACCCCTGAGCCTGCAGAGAAAAAGGCAGTTTCCTTTCCCAGCAAAAGGAAGGATCACCCATCACACTTGATTTGTGATCCTTAAACCCACAAAGGTACAAGGATGGTGTTCCAGCCTCTCTGCTCTAAGTTGTGCACTCTGGTGGTGAACTGCAAAGAACTGGGAGGAATTTAGCTGGGATATTAAGCTCATTATGGGCTGCCATCCACTCTGGTCTGTGGTGTTAGCAAGCAGGTAGGAAAGAGGATTTCTATAATCCTTTGACTCTCCTCTCCCCATTTTTACCCTTTTGAGGAGATGTTGCTTTTAAAAAGTTGATTTGAGAGTGTTTTGGTCCCAAGGACTTGATTTGAGTTGAAATATGGAGGAATTTTTCCTCTCTGTCATTGCCTGGACTGGTTCATTCTGCTTTAGGGAACCTTTCTCTTCCATGTTTTAACCCTCCAGAATTCCTCCAGTCTCCAAATCTTGAAATAACTACAGACAATGGAGCACGACAGGCAAGACACAATTTCACCCTGATCTTGGCTGCCTCTCCAGAGGCACAGCACATGTTTGGGAGCCCATCACCATCACAAACCATGATCAGTCCTCATCCCCCAAGGCCTGAGATGAGTCAGGACAGAGGTGTGACTTCAGCAAGAGGCAGGATGTTGTCCCATCCTCATGATGCTCACACCTCCGAGCACAAGAACATTTTGAAAGCTTTGGGCACTGCACTGCACAGAGACTTTGGCTTCACCCCCTTCCTCCACCACAGTTCACTCCTTGCAAGCTCCAGACCTTCGTGTGTGATGTCCTGCTTGCCAGTGGTGATAGTGAACACTGGGTAGGTTTTCACATCCTCTGTTGGCAGGAGTTCTGTTTGTTTGCTCGTATTTAATTAATATTTAATTGGGTGTGCAGGCAAGGGGCTGTATCATCAATTGTGGCAAAGTGGCTTAGCTGTGTCAAAGCTAATGCTGCTGTATTGATTTATGCAACCTGACTTGGAGGTAAAGGAAAGGGCAAAAAAGTTTCTTCCCAGGGAGGAAATTAAAAAAGGAGGTGTCGTGCTGGGATCTGTCGGATGGAGATCGTGGGGAAAGGTGACTCCTGCAAAAGCAACTGGGAGCTTTTTGCCTCTTTCTCCTTTGTTTTTTTTTTTTTCTTTTTAATCTTACTATCATGGAAGGTTTATTGCCAATTAACTTTATGCAAAGGAATGATGGTGGTGGTGAGCAATTAAAGAATACAGCATGTATTCATGCAATGGTGAGCAGAATTAATACATCTGAACTTGCTTTTTAAGCTTGGCCCTGGCCTTGTCCCCAGATAAAAGACACTGCTTTAACTCAGATAAACTGCTGGGATAAGAAAACTGCATTTTGTTAAAAATCAGAACATATTTTCCTTTATTTATTAGTGGCAGTCATAAAGCTCATATAGAAAATAGCCCACAAATGGGCTTCTCACCCATAAAATCATTGAAACACAACATTACATTTACTACCTGTGGTACATGATGAGGCTCCTGTTCCCTTGGGCAACCATTTGTTTCAGCCACTGGTGGCTCTGGGACAAGTTGGCTTTCCATTAAGAAAATGAAAATTTGGAATTGGTCTCTTGCTCTCTGTACCCCCCACTCCTCAGAAGGTTTTTTTTTTTCAGATGAAGTGGTCAAATCTGCAAAAAAAACCCAAACCCTGATCCTGTCTATGAAATGTATCACCATCTTCTGAACTGTTTTTTTTTTTTTTTCCAGTTATTTTCTCGTTGCCCTGATGAAGTTATTTGTATAGACTTTCACTATCACTCCCTAACAGTGATTTTAATTATAAATAAAATATTACTCTATTAACCCATCTGTAATGAATGTGTAATATTAAAGGCAATCAAGATTGGGCACTTAAAAATTATTCTTCAACATTTCCGTTTGCGAAATGAAATCCAGTTTCAAGATGAGGTTCCAGATTTGCCTTCTAGTTCTGTTATTTAATAGAATCATTAATAATTTACTTCAAGTGAAGATTGTGACCAGGTGGGGGGCTGTCTCTCCTCCCAGGTAACAATCAGGAGGACAAGAGGAAATGGCTCCAAGCTGTGCCAGGGAAGGTTTAGGCTGGATATTATTTTAGGGAATATTTCTTCACCAACAGGGTGGTCAGCATGGGAAGGGCTGCCCAGGGCAGTGGTGGAATCCCCATCCCTGGAGGGATTTAAAAGATGTGCAGTTGTGGCACTTGGGGCCATGGGTGAGTGGTGGCCTTGGCAATCAGGTTAATGATTGGACTCAGTGAGCTCAGAGATCTTTTCCAACCTATGAAAATTAAAAAAGAAACCCAAACTAAGGTTCTCTCAAATTTATCAGCCAGACCTCTCTTTACTATCTAGTAAAGAAGAATGGGATTTCTTGTAAGTCCTGTTTTAATCATGAAACATGACGCTTTCTGCAGTACAAGGATCAAACTCTGCCCTAATTCAGGATCCCAGGCTGGTTTGGGTGGGAAGGGAACTCAAAGCCCACCCAGTGCTACCCCCTGCCATGGGCAGGGACACCTCCCACCAGTCCAGGTTGCTCCAAGCCCTGTCCAGCCTGGCCTTGGACACTCCCAGGGATGGGGCAGCCACAGCTTCTCTGGGCACCTGTGCCAGGGCCTGCCCAGCCTCCCAGGGAAGGGTGAAACCATAAAATAAATGTTTTCAGTGTTTCAGTTTCATCCAGTTCCTGTAGATGTCAATGAACACTGTGCCAGGATGAGCTTTGGAGAGCGTTTAGCATGAGCTCTGGCAAGCTGAGCAGAAGGCTCCAAACACCCTGTTAGATGCAAAGTGTCATTTCCAAAGTTTCTGACCTTGGAAATAACAAACACAACAGCAGCTGAGAAATGTGGATTGAGGTTTGCTTGTGGTGCTCCACTTTTGGCTGCAGTGCTTGCTGGAGTCCAGTTATTAGCAAGGGAAGGGAGTGCAGTGGGAGTGAAGGATGGAGATGGACAGCATTGCTCCTGTGTGTGGGTGGATGCCCTGCCCACAACCCTGTGATGCTGTGAGTGACCCTTCCCCCAGAAACAGGACTCTGAGCCTCGTTAGTGCAGGGTAAGATAAAAAGTAAAGGTCCTTTAATATCCCAGGCCTACAGCCCACAGGAATACAAGATGACATGAATGTGCCCCAGTTCTTGTTTCCATGGCTTTTATAATAAGATCCCTCCAATCATTGCTTTACACATTTCTCAGTCCAGCCCCAGTCCCACCCCTGGTCCAACCCCTGGAATTGGGTCTGGGGTCATCAAGACCCTCTGTCTTCATCAGCTCCTCTTCCTCAGGCACACAAAGGTCTCTTGGAGTTCATCCAGTTCTGGCTTTTGGGTCACTCTGACCTGTGTTTATGTTTCTTTTAAAGGCCTCCTGATATCCTTCAGCTCTTTACCTTGGAAAGGAGTCTAACCAAGATTAATTAACTAAAGGAATTTGAGCTCCCTGTTCTGGGACAGGGGTAGTGATAGAAAGGCATTAAACTGAAACTGTTAGAAATATTAACCCTCTAAAAATCCACAACTACTGTGTTCCTAAAATCTACAAAATGTGAAAATCAGAACAAAAACCCCTTCGGCTACACTGTGTCTCCTGCCCCTTTTCTGCCACCCACCATCTGAGTCTGGAGCAGATATGGGCACTGGGGGGATTATTCCTGTACTCTTTGTGCTTTCTGTGATTGTGGTGTGAACATTTCAGAAGGGGAGGAGGGAGGGCTGGGACTCTCACTTGCCACAGTGGTGAACAGGAAAACCTTAATAATCACCTTGCACATGCAGAAGTTTGAAAGTATTTGTAAAATTTTAGTGCCAAAAGTGATCTCAGATTAAATAACAATCTTGGTGTACTTGTTACAGCATTTATGCCCTTTCTTTCCTGTAACTGCCTTTTAAACTGCTTTATGAGCCTTCTTCACAGTGGGTGCCTGTTTCAGAAGCCCTGAGCAAATGAGGAGTTGAAATTACATTTTCAAACATGACAGAGGAGAATATTCTACAAGTGCTTACATGAATAACGATGCAGATTTAGAAAACCTTTACATGTTCCTGCCCTAAAGTCTCTCTCTATCTTTCATTAGGTAAATGCCACTGGAAATGTGGCCTTTAGTTTCTTGTCTTCTGAAATGAATATTTTCTGCAAATATTTTTTTTAAGAGTTTGCCTGGACTCAGACCTACTCAATAATTTTTATATATTTTCTCTGCATATTTGTATCTGTCATTATCTGTGAAGGACAGATCCTTAATGTAATCAAGAATAAATTACAGCCCTGGATGGGAAATTAAAGTGAATTTTGTGCTCAGAAGAAATGCAGAGGAGACTGTCTGGATGGGCTGGAACCCAAATGCTACTCTCTGCTGTATTGCTCAGCTCCTGTCAGCACTACCCATGGGTACAGGAGCAGCACTTTGGGGGCTGCATCTTCAACACAGCCTGGAGACCATTGCTGCATCTGCCAGCAGAGTTAGATCAGAATCCCAGCATGGTTTGGATGGAAGGGACCTTCAAGCTCATCCATCCCACCCCCTGCCATGGGCAGGGACACCTCCCACCAGCCCAGGTTGCTCCAAGCCCTGTCCAACCTGGCCTGGGACACTCCCAGGGATGGGGCTGCCACAGCTTCTCTTGGAAATCCATTCCAGCCCTTCCCCACCCTCCTAGGGAGGAATTTCTTCCTGCTACCTTCTCCTAAGTTACCCTCTTTCAGTTTGAAGCCATTCCCCCTTGTCCTGTCCCTACATACCTGTGGAAGAGGCAGAGTTAGGGGGCACTGATCAATATTGCAATGTCTGCTGTCTCAGAAGAAAGATTTCTGAATTATTTTAATTTCAATTTTCCCCTTAATCTTCCACTCACAGTTCCAATTCATTTTCTTTTTTCAGTTTATGGGATTTGAAAGGCTTGTGGCCCCTGTTGGTGTTGCTGGATCATAAGTACAGGTTGAGATGAATTATCTCCACACTTGAAGCTCATCATCACCCCCATTATCCACCACATGCTTTTGCTAAAGGCTGTGCAGAAACAAAGCAAACCTGCATTTCACAGATTCTTGGTTTGGTCGTGGTGCAAAAGCTGAACTGGCCACACAACCTCCTTTGCCAGAAAAACATCCAGAGGTTTCAGCCACAATTCACTTGAGCTTTGCAGTCAGAAAATGTCTGTCCAAGTGTTGCAGAAACCTCTCAAATGGGTCACTTCTGATATTGAGTCTTCCAGGTGAATCATTCAATATGCACAAAGTGACTCAGGTGACCTCAGACCATTGACATGACTCTACTCTAAAACTCACTGAGGACTTCAGCAGGGTGAGTAATGCTCTCTTAATTAATGAAGCTGGAAATATTTAAGAGCCAATCCACTGTGGGTGATTTTAGTGCCCCAGTTTTGGGGCTTTGCTGCTGTTTGCCTTCCAGTTGGTTGGTCTGGGCTCAGTGGAGTCCTTGGAGGTTTCCATGAGGTGCTTGATTCAGACTAAATACTAACAAGAGAGGTCTGGGGGGGGACTTTTGATTAAGGTAAATGGAGCAGATCTTTGCATGCCACCAGGAAATCTGGAAAAGGCAATAAAGGATGGACCCAGACAAAAGATAATGGTGATGGTGCTATGGGATTTTAATTCACAGCGTGAAGTCCTTCGGAACCTCAAGGCTTTTCCAAAGTACCAATCCTCTCTGAGATGGAAAAGAAATCCAGTTTGAACGGGCTGTGAGTTTTATATGTTTGGTTTAGGTAGCAAAAGAGAAATGTGCCTGAATTGCATGGCTCTTGGGTTTGTGTCTGTACTGCAGCACTTTTGCACTGACTAGAGCCTTGTTTACAACTATTTTCTACAGTAAATCTTCCCTATTGTTTTGTCTTTATTGGCTGTGCCAGAAGGCGACTGAGCTAAAGCACATAACAGCTCTCCCCCAACACTTAGGAACCCTTTCCCATTGCTCATCCATCATTTTAACGGGCAGTTATCTTGAGGTAAGATATCTGGAAGTCTCCAATCACCCAGAATGCTCAGGATGAATTTTTGAAGCAACTATGCATTTAATAGAAATTATATAAAATTAGAATGGGGGGAAAAAAAGAAAAAAAAAAAAAGATGACGGACTGCCTTGCTTAATTTATTTCAGAAACCTTTCTCAGCCCAAAATCAAGTCAGCCTGTTATCCAGATCCTTGACTGGCTGCCTGATTTTATGTTGGGCCTGAGTCCTTTCTACCAGTCATTTGCAAGTTGTGGAGACCCTGAAAGCCATGCACTGAAACATCACCTGTTTTCAGGTTCTCTCCTAGTGAAGGGGTTAATTAGGGCTGTAGGTTTGTCCCTTTGTTTATTCAGGGCATAAACCAGGTTTCCAAGCATCATGCTCCTGGGTAAGGCAAGAACTCCCCTTTGCCTCTGAGCCAGCAGCTGGCTTCATTCAGGACATCTGTGGCCATGGTTGATCTTTAAGGTCCCTTCCAACCCAGGCCATTCTGTGATAAATGTTGGCATTTTTTTTCTGGCTGAAGAGGAACAGGATAGTCCTGGACACGTCCTTTCTGCTTTCAACCTGGGCCAGTGGAAGGTGTCCCTGCCCATGGCTGGGGGTCAGAACTGGATGATTTTTAAGGTCCCTTGCACACAAACCATTCTGTGACTCTTTGCTTGCACACCACACCAAGCCTCCAGAGAAGCAACTGAAGTCCCAATTTGCTGAGTTGTTTTGAGAACTCAGAGCTCACTCATGGTGAGCTCTGAACTGAAGGATGGTCAGAAACTCAAGGGATTTGTCCATCGTGGTGTGGTGGGTTGACCCACCAAAGCCAGTCCATTGCTGCCCTCCTTCCTCAACTGGAGAAGGGGAAGGACGTGTAAGGAAAGGCTCGTGGGTTGTGATGAGGACAAAGAGAGGCCACTCAGAAATTATTGCCATGGACAAACCAGCCTTGACTTGGAGAAATTATATCAAATCAGAGTCAGGTAGTGAGAAACAAATGCCATTCTTCCCAGTCCTCCTTTCTTCCTGCATTCAGCTTCACTCCTGAATCCTCTTCCTTGTTCCTCCCACTTCTTTCTTCCTGCATTCAGCTTCACTCCTGAATCCTCTTCCTTGTTCCTCCCACTCCTCCTTTCTTCCTGCATTCAGCTTCACTCCTGAATCCTCTTCCTTGTTCCTCCCACTTCTTTCTTCCTGCATTCAGCTTCACTCCTGAATCCTCTTCCTTGTTCCTCCCCACAAGTGTCTGTGTCCCCATGTATGTCCCTGTATTCTCCCAGGAACTCTCCAGTCTTTTTACAGCCAGACTGTACTGTCTGTCAATCCTGCTGAAAAAATTGCCTGATTGCTCCTCATTAACAAGCTCTGTTCCATCTGAGGACTGGTTGATGCTGGTGCTTTTCATTATATTTATTACTTATTCCACGTGGGGTGAAGTCATAAAAGTCAAATATCCCAGAGTATTGTCCATCATGGATGGGAGAGGTCACGGGAATGGAGTGGGGTGGGAAATGGGAGCCAGTGCTTGGTGCCTCTCAAGCCTTAGATAAAGCACTGCAGCGATTTAGTGGATTTTAATGATGGAGAAGGGGAAACATGTGATTTTTCAGTCATTTCACACATGCCATTAGCAACCTCATTTGAAAAGATAATGGTTTTTCGAACCACCTGCTCTCTGGCAGATGCTTAAATATTGGCACGTGCCTGGAATATGCAAGAAGACATATCTGAGGGGTTTAATTGCCCACTAAGGCAGTTCTGTTCTCCCACAGAGTGCTTTCTGCACAGGTTAATGAGGGAGAGTTGCTTTTCCTTTGAAGTACATCTGCCAGAGATCTTTTTTTTTTATCACACAACAAACCAGGATGATCTTCACGGGTTGTTTTCAGTTGTTTCTGTGTTAGTTACATTCCAACAGCAGGAAATCAGGTTTGTAGTAAAGAGAGACCTTTGGAAACCATCCTGAGAAAGAAGATCTTATTGTGTCCCAGGTTGTCAAGAACAGTGATTTACATGTTATCTAAAATGCACTGAGGATGTTTGATCTTCTCAGGAGTCCTTGGAAGTCCACTGGGAGCCCAGTTTTTTTTTGTGGCAGGTCTGTGGCATCACAAACCCTGTGCTAAGCTCAGAGTTACTTCCTTGGGAGCACTTCCAGCAGCTCAGGCTCCAGATCTTGCAGGGAGTGTTGCTATTTTCTATGGGATGGATGCCCACACACCTTTGATGCATTAAATAGCAAGGAGCCAATACTGGATTTGGCACCATTTCCCACCAAAACTGCAACATGTTGATCCAAAGGGGATACTTGGCTGGGAGAGAAAGCCTTGGGTGTGAGTACCCCAGGAGAAAGTTGTATCCTGATCCAAATTCAGCTCTGAAGCTGCATTTTCTTACTCCTATTCCCTTTCAGTGAAAAGTAAGAACGTTCCCATCCCTAAACCCAGAAAATCCCACACATAAGGAAGAAAAATATCACAGTCACTGTGGCATCATAATCTTCTGGAATTGGTTAGAGGTGCTTGAATAAGCTTAGGGGCACTTGGATAGGCCTCCTAATGCAGGAACAGCATCTAAACTGTGAATTTCACAGGTGAGCCCAAGTCAAGTGGAGGCTGACTCAGTAGGGTTAACTTAGAGTGGGTATTGGTGATGGTTGTAAGGGTTACAAAGTCAACACCAATTGTTTGTGAGGTTTGTGCTGGAAGTATCAAACAGTGGGGGATTTGCTTTAGCCACCACAAGGGATAGCATCTCAGCTGCTAATCTGGGATGAAAGGAACTGGATTTTAGTTAATGGAGAAAATGGTGATGTACTAGGACATAGCCTGGATGGTGGGTGAGAAGGAAGGAGCAGAGTCAAAGCTGGCACTTAAACTAACCTGGAGATCTTTACCTGGACAACTCTAGGCCAGACTGGCTGGAGGGAATAACCTTTTGGCACAGATTTATCTTTCCCTGTCTCTCCAGGCCCTGTCCCAGATGAGGCAGAGAACCACTCTGTTATTCCCACTTACAGTGATACACTGGAAGGAATGACCACCCTTGAGGTTTCTCAAGGTTGCTGAAAATGCAGCATAGTTTGAAAAACTGGATTTTTAACATGAAGCATCCCTGCATTTATCCAGCTTACATAAGGATTAGAAACCTTGCTGAATTCATCTTGGTGTAAATGTCAAACAATGGCTTGAAGAAACACATGTGAAAATGGAAGCACCGACAGTTCCTCTTGATTTATGACTGTTTTACTTAATTGTGGAGCAGCTTCAGCCTCAGTCTGATTCCTTCTGCTGCAACTCTCAACTCTCTAAGCCGTAATTTTAAGTGATTAATGATTGAAATGTTATTTAAATCACCGAGCCTTCCTCTGTCAGCATTTGAAATTCACTAATGCAGACTCAAACTGAACAATCTGTTCGTTGAGGTTTCTATCAACGTGCTAAAATCTTCCATATTTCTGTTCTCTGCTGAAAGGGCAACATGAAGAGATGTCTCAGAAGGAGTGATAATGTAGACATTTGCCCCTGGCAGATAAAGCAGTGTGGAATACACTGGATTTGACAGCGTTAACAAATGTCCTGGGTTGGGTTTGGCTGCATTAGCTGGGGGAAGGTTTGATAATGTCGTGCCTTTCAAATGATGGCCTTCCCAAAGTGCTCACCAGCTTTGTCTGCAGTTCCCAGCCTGGAAATGACTGCATCATTTCCACATTTAGTGGCTGGTGGATTACCTGCCTGCCAACAGCCTCGTGGGCTGCAGTGAATGCAAAACACAAATCAGGGCTTTTCCCAGGACATAAATGATGACTTAGGCTGGCAGCAGTGCCTCAACCTCCCTGCCACAACCCTGTGGCTTTGGAAAATCCACAGCAAACAGATGGTTCTGCCCAGCCATTAATTAGAGTGGAGGATTTCTGCCCATTACCCACAGAAAGATGTTTGGGGAAAGGTTGGTTTACAGCCACAGCATGTTAGGATGGTGTTTAATACAAACAGGAGTGTTGGACATGGAGAATGTGGAGAGATAATCTCTGCTATAAGAAAGATGACCATTAAAAAAAAGTTTCAGCACTGAGGCCCCTTTCATTTTTCCCTCTTGCCTAGAAATAAAGGAAGTCAGAGATGATTGTATTGCTTTAATTATACATTTAAAATCCTAAAATTACCATTGGAGTAGGTTGGACATACAGAGATGAGAATGTATTTGGAAATATTTCAAGATCTTCAGTTCTGTAGACAAGTAGAGGTAGACAGGTCTTAAGACCTAAGGAGTTCTTATGTTTTTCAGAAGATCATTTGGAAAAGCCCCAGTAAAATAAGAGCTATACAATATATAGAGTGTAAGTTATAACCTTTGAAGAAAGTTCCATGGAAATACATTCTATGTCTGAAGGAGAATTTTTTGATGTAGTTTTCCACATAACATGTCAAATTAAAAGGAATATTATTCCTAGTGTGAACATTTGTTAACAGGCTTTCCTTCCTGATTGGCATGAAATTAGTGCTCAGTGTGATTGCAGTTGTCACACTGATCAATCTTCTCCATGATGTGCATTGGTGCATTCCTGGCACATCCTTGTTCAGCTCCCAAAACTTCCAGACTCTTGGGGAAGTGGAATTGCTCTGAGCTGCTCTTAGACCTTTGTCCTAGTTCAGCAGGTGGGACCAGCTATCACTGTGTGGGGTGATCAAAGCTGTGTGTTCTACCCCCTCTATTCATTCCCCAAGGACAATGGACCATCAGCAGCAGCTGCCCAGGGAGTCATTGGCACCTTCACACCCAGCCTGGGGGGGCGTGGCTGCCAATGGGCCATCAACAGTTCAGGGATACCCCCTGGCTCCAGAGTTAATCACCCATTGGGTGAGTCCCCGCCCAGGGGGAGGGACTGGGGGCTCCCTGAGGGTACAGAAGTGGGGGGTAAGACCTTGGGAACCACTTGTTGGATCCAGAGGAGCAGCAGGACCTGGACAGGAGGAGCCCACCACTCTCGACCAGACTCCAGCCCTCACCTGCACCAACAGGTTTTTCATTTCCTTTTGCTCTGGACTGGGGGGAGCCACAGGGGTCTCAGCACAAGGGCCAACAAACCCCCTTGGGTTTGTGCCCCAGGACACTGGGTTATACTGCTGGGGTTTGTGAGTTGAAAGCAATTTCTCTTTTGTGTCAGTGTATTTATTGTAATATTATTATTAAATTTTAGGTCTGACTTATAATCTCTCTCGTGGTGAGTTCATTTCCCCTGCTGGGTCACCTTTAAACCAGCACAACCTTTCCACTTTGGGGGCTAAAACTCATGTCAGACTTCCTGGCCATTTTCTATTGCTTTAAACCCCTGTAAATCTCTGTTCCAGTGTGATTCTGGAGCTGTGGTGGTTCCTGGGGACCCGTGGTGGCCTTGGCTGTGAGTGACAGTGTTGGGTTTGTCACCAGTAAGAGCAGAGATTGTTGAGTTGTTCCAACGGAGAGTTTTGCAGCAAAAATTGGCCTCAATTTTGGATGGAAAACATTTGTGCTGATATTTCTTTCACAGTATTTGCTGTTTCATTTGCTTAAACAGGGGTTGTAAAGGTGGTGTCTCTTGTAATCACACTTGGCCAGCAGAACTTTTGGTCTTTTCCTAATACAGGAGATAATAATTTCACTGATTCCAAGCCATTGCCTGGCCCTCCATTATCTGAAGGCTTTTAAACAGTAGTGAGATCTTCAGTTTCTGCAACCTTTTATGATTTTGAATGATGATTTGCCCCCATATCAAACAGGTTTCCAGCTTGTGTAAGCATAACTCATGCCATACTTCAGGATCTGATATACTACTTATTACACCTATTGCCAGTGTAATGTGAACAGACCACGGTGTAAATAAGATTCAAACCATGGAACTCAGCCTACTAAAATAATCTCATTTAATGAGGTTTATTTTCTGTCAGGCCTCCTATTTCCCACTGTGTGCTATTAAACTTAAAAATAACTGTCCAGCAACTGCAATGTGTGACAACAAAGACAAGCTGCAGACTTGAATTTATTAACAATCCCCTATTTATTTGTAATAATGATCAGCTCTTTATATGTGAAAAATAAAATTGAATTTAATTGCTCATCAAGGTGTATTTTGTTATAGTGACACCAGCTGCAGTTTTTAGGACATCATGACATAAATCCAAATATTTAGTTACAGCTAAGATATTATCTATGCAATTAAGAAGAATGTGGAAAAATAATTAATTGTAAGGAATTAATTGGCAGTCTCAGTGAAAGCATCTGCTTGTTTTCCTACACATTGCTAGTACTCCATTTCCCCCTTACTTTCCTTTTCTCTGTAATAATTTTAGATAATCTTTCAATCCAAGCTTTTATGGGTGTCATTATTTCACAGAGGGAGGAAAGAAATACAACAGGGTACTGAAACTTTAACAGTGTTTAAAGTGCCTGTCTGCCAGGCTGCCAACTGCCCCCAGGGTGGGTGGACCTCTAAACTGCCTTTCACTTCCTCAGAGCCACCCCAAGGCTGGCAGAGACACCAATGGGTTTAGGAGGGGCAGGTCCTGTCTGACCAACCTGATCTCTTTTTACCATCAGGTGACCCACCTGCTGGATGAGGGGAAGGCTGTGGGTGTGTCTGTCTGGACTTCAGCAAGGCCTTTGACACTGTCTCCCATAATATACTCCTGGAAAAGCTGGTAGCCCATGGCCTGGACAGGTGTACCCTCTGCTGGGTCAGGAGCTGGCTGGAGGGTCGGGCCCAGAGAGTGCTGGTGAATGGAGCTGCATCCAACTGGTCACCAGTGGTGTTCCCCAGGGGTCTGTGTTGGGTCCAGTCCTGTTTAACATCTTTAGTGATGATTTAGATGAGGGGATTGAGTCCATCAGCAGCAAATTTGCTGATGACACCAAGTTGGGAGGGAGTGTCGAGCTGCTGGAAGGCAGGAGGGCTCTGCAGAGGGATCTGGAGAGACTGGAGAGATGGGCTGATTGCAATGGGATGGAGTTCACCAAGGCCAAGTGCAGGTCCTGCCCTTTGGCCACCCCAACCCCCTGCAGCGCTCCAGGCTGGGCACAGAGTGGCTGGAGAGCAGCCAGGCAGAGGGACCTGGGGGGACTGAGGGACAGGAAGCTCAACAGGAGCCACCAGTGTGCCCAGGTGGCCAAGAAGGCCAAGGGGATCCTGGCCTGGATCCAAAGTAGCGTGGCCAGCAGGCCCAGGGCAGTGACCCTTCCCCTGGACTCTGCCTTGGGGAGGCCACACCTTGAGTGTTGTGTTCAGTTCTGGGCCCCTGAGTTGAGGCAAGAGATTGAGGGGCTGGAGCGGGGCCAGAGAAGAGCAACGAGGCTGGAGAAGGGACTGGAGCACAAGTGCTGTGGGGAGAGGCTGAGGGAGCTGGGGGTGTTCAGCCTGGAGAAGAGGAGGCTCAGAGGTGACCTCAGCACTGTCTGGAACTGCCTGAAGGGAAGTTCTGGCCAGCTGGGGGTTGGTCTCTTCTCCCAGGCACTCAGCAATAGGACAAGGGGGCACGATGGGCTCAAGCTCTGCCAGGGGAAATTGAAGTTGGAGATCAGAAAAAACTTCTTTGCAGAGAGAGTGCTCAGGGATTGGAATGGGCTGCCCAGAGAGGGGGTGGATTCCCCATCCCTGGAGGTTTTTCAGCTGAGCTTGGCCGTGGCACTGAGTGCCATGATCTGGTAAAGGGACTGGAGTTGGACCAAGGGTTGGACTCGATGATCTCAGAGGTCTTTTCCAACCCAGTCTATTCTGTGATTCTGTGATTCTATGAATGAATTTAAAAATCTCTTGAAGCAAGGCTGAAATGAGTGAGCCTGACTGCAGAAAAAACAGCCAGCAGAATGTTTCAGGGACATTGAAGGGTTGGAATATCTCAATCTGCTTTCCAAATGCTATGAGACATCCCCTGCTTTCCATGCAGGACTGCAGAACTGCTGGAACACCATGGGGACCAGGGGAAGAGGGACGTGTCCTGGTGTCAGCAGAGCAGATGGCCCTCCTGGAAAGCCCAGATAGTGCTTACAGAGAACATGGATTTGAGCTGCCTGAGGAGGAAACATGGAGATGGAATGTCTGGACTCAGAGTGTTTGGGACCTTGTGCCCTGTCTGGGTGTACCAAGAGGGCAGGAGGCAGCAAAGTCAGCATTGAATACTCAGGAGATCCTTTCCCACCCATCAAACAGGCTGTACATCCCTGGGTGAGTGCAAGCACAAATAAAAGCACTCAGTAGGAAGCAGCAATGACCTCTGGCCACCGTGTGGGTGGCTTGTCCTTCTCCCTAAGTCATGGTGGAAGGTCCTCCCTGGTTGGTAGATCCCATGGGAGCATCAGACCTGTCCAGGGGGCCTGAGTGGTCAGAGTGGGTTAGGTGAGGAATGGAGTAAGGCAACATCCCTAGCAGGTCATATGGGAGGCACTTCAGCTGAACCTCCAACCCTTTAAAACCTTAATGCTGTAGAAACCTAAATAGAACCAAGACATTTGGAAGAATTCTATAAGGAGGAATTCCTGGCATGGGTTGGTCAGGGAAGCTGTGGCTGCCCCATCTCAGGAAGTGTCCTAGGCCAGGTTGGAGCAATGTGGGACAGTGGAAGCTGTCCCTGCCCATGGCAGGGGGTGGCACTGGATGAGCTCTGAGGCCCCTTCTCAGCCAAACCATCTGTGCTTCCCTGATTCTATGAAAATGTGGCAGAGTTGGTGCCTGCAACAGACAGGTTTTGATGTGAAATGTTTCTTGTACCCTCTTGTCTGCAACAATCCCTTGTTCAATGTGCACTTCGTAACTCCGAGGTGCAGATGAAAATGCCACGTGACATTTTTGTTGTAGAGAAAGTGCAATATTGCCTCTTGAATGGTGCTGCTGGTTGGAGCAGAGAGCAGCCTTTCAAGGGCAGTCACAGGGATAATCAACTTGATCAAATTACAACGTTGAATTTAAGGAAAACTTCTTTTCTCCTCACTGAGAAAGGCACATTTTCATTTTATCAGTTTATGTGTGCAGCTACGAAGCTATTTGCATGTTGCAGGATTTTATTTTGTACTTAGCACATGAATGACATCCGAGCAATCTTGGATTTAATTTGATCAATATTTAATGTATTATAATTATCATTACAACTCAAGAGTTCTGCACTGCTCTATGTTGCCACATAATGTTTAATCAAGAGGAGAGAGAGGCTTAAATAAAACTGGAAAACAGCTATCAAGTTCCTGTTAAAGAAGTGTAGTGGGATTATTAAGTAAATTGCAGGGGTCTAATTTAATAATTTTTCTAGTTACTGCTTTAAAATTCATTCCAAGAGCATTTCCCCTAATTTGTATTTTTAAATGCCTGCCATATTTATTTTAAAAAGTGCACAAAAAGCAAAATGACTTTGTGGTAGCAGAGATGGAAATCTTGGTGCCTCACTAACAAAGAATTCCCAGGGGTTTTATCTGGGAAAAGGAGGATAACACAGAGAAAGGAGATCTGCCTGTATGGACAGAACAGCACAGTCTTGGCTTGTGTAAGACTTGCCTATACATTTATGTCCTAGTTCAGCAGGAGGGACCAGCTAACCCTGTGTGGGGGTGATCAAAGCTGTGTATTCTACCCCCTCTATCATTCCCCAAGGTCAATGGGCCATTAGCAGCAGCTGCCCAGGGAGCCACTATCACCTTCACACCCAGCCTGAGGGGGGCGGAGCTGCCAATGGGCCATCAACAGTTCAACACCCCCTGGCTCCCAGAGTTAATCACCCATTGGGTGAGTCCCCACCCAGAGGGAGGGACTGAGAGCTCCCTGAGGGTACATAAGTGGTGGGTAAGAAGACCTTGGGAACCTCTCGTCGGATCCAGAGGAGCAGCAGGACCTTGACAGGAGGAGATCACCGCTCTCGACCAGACCACAGCCCTCGCCTGCACCAACAGGTTTTTCTTTTCCTTTTGCTCTGGACTTGGGGGAACCACAGGGGTCTCAGCACAAGGGCAAACAAACCCCCTTGGATTTGTGCCCCAGGACACTGGGTTATACTGCTGGGGTTTTGTGAGTTGAAAGCAATTTCCCTTGTGTGTCAGTGTTGTTATTGTAATATTATTATTAAATTTTAGGTCTGACTTATAATCTCTCTCGTGGTGAGTTCATTTCCCCTGCTGGGTCACCTTTAAACCAGCACAATTTATAAATGTATCAGCCCAATCTAAGGCTGATGTGACTGAAGGCAGTGAAATAACTCATAAAATTCCATGGAGGAAAGGTTGATCTCATATTAAACCTCTTGTTCTGCAAACTAAAGGCATCTTTTCCTCAGAAACACAGGTGATGGTTTGTATTTAGTAATATCAACATGACTTCTTCATTTTTAGGGGTTAAGTAAAGCTTCTGAGATGTGAAACATCTTCTCTGGCACCGCATGTGAGATGGAAACGTGTGTGGAGATCAGATTTGAACAGGAAGCCTGGAAAAAGTCTAAAAATGTCTGTTTTACTGAATCCCAGAACCCCAGGTGGGAAGGACATTAAAGCCCATCCAGTGCCACCCCCTGCCAAGGGCAGGGACACCTCCCACTGTCCCAGGTTGCTCCAAGCCCTGTCCAACCTGGCCTTGGAGATTCCCAGGGCTGGGGCAGCCACAACTTCTCTGGGCACCAGAGCCTGCCCACCCTCACAGCCAGGAATTCCTTCCCGATATCCCATTTCACCTTCCCTTCTTCTTCACCTTCCCTTCTTCTTCACCTTCCCTTCTTCTTCACCTTCCCTTCTTCTTCACCTTCCCTTCTTCTTCACCTTCCCTTCTTCTTCACCTTCCCTTCTTCTTCACCTTCCCTTCTTCTTCACCTTCCCTTCTTCTTCACCTTCCCTTCTTCTTCACCTTCCCTTCTTCTTCACCTTCCCTTCTTCTTCACCTTCCCTTCTTCTTCACCTTCCCTTCTTCTTCACCTTCCCTTCTTCTTCACCTTCCCTTCTTCTTCACCTTCCCTTCTTCTTCACCTTCCCTTCTTCTTCACCTTCCCTTCTTCTTCACCTTCCCTTCTTCTTCACCTTCCCTTCTTCTTCACCTTCCCTTCTTCTTCACCTTCCCTTCTTCTTCACCTTCCCTTCTTCTTCACCTTCCCTTCTTCTTCACCCTCCTCCAGTTTTTTACTTTGAAACAAAGCTTTTAAAATACACAGCTGTGGGCTTTGGAAATAAGTTTATTATGCAATAAAGTAGCATTAGTCTTTCTCTTTCCATCTGTCTCCAAAGAAGGTGACTCAAGAGCCTGTACTGGTGCCACCTCTGGGTTGGTGGAACAGAGCCCTGGTCCTGCAGTTCCAGAGGTGCCTGTGCCGTGCAGGTGAGTTCTGAGCTCCTGCCTGGGCTCTCTCATGACCTGGGAATGGGACAAGGATGTTCTTCTCCCACAGCCTGGTGGCTCTCGTGTTTTCTGGCAGTCACTGAAGGCTCCAGGCAATGGACCTTATGAAGGAAAGTCCAATTTATTGTTTCTTTACACTATCAGTTTTTTGCTTCCAGTGTAAAGCCAGGGTAAGAATAAGTCCCAAGGTTTTCCCCCTGAGGGTAGTTTGCCTTGGGAACAACTTATCCCAGGGCTTGGTGCAGTTTCTGCCACTTCTTTCGATCAGAATTCAACGTGTGACTCCACATACAAACATGTGTGAGTGGAAGGGCTATGGTTATACCTCCCAGGGAGGAGATTGCTCAGTGAAATTCTGTAGCCTCAGCACCACTTGGGGTGTAAAAATGAGCCTTAAAGCCAGAAATGGGGTGTAAAAATGGTCTTAAAGCCATAATTCTGCCCCCAGCAGAGACATGGACCTGAGGACACAGTTTGGTGGTGACCATGGAGGTGGTGCTGGGTTGGTGGTTGGACTTGGTGACCTTAAAGGTCTTTTCCAGTTGTGCTGGTTTAAAGGTAAACCAGCAGGAGAAATGAACTCTACACAAAAGAGATTATAAGTCAGAGTTGCAATTTTAACAACAATATTACAACAAATACAATAGCACAAGGAAAAATTGTTTTCAACTCACAAACCCCAGCAGTATAACCCAGTGTCCTGGGGCACAAACCCAAGGGGTTTTGGTGGCCCTTGTGCTGAGACCCGCCTGGTTCCTCCAAGTCCAGAGCAAAAGGAAGTGAGAAACCTGTTGGTGCAGGTGAGGGCTGGAGTCTGGTCGAGAGTGGTGGGCTCCTCCTGTCCAGGTCCTGCTGCTCCTCTGGATCCAACAAGTGGTTCCCAAGGTCTTACCCACCACTTCTGTACCCTCAGGGAGCACCCAGTCCCTCCCCCAGGGCGGGGACTCACCCAATGGGTGATTAAGTCTGGAGCCAGGGGGTATCCCTGAACTGTTGATGGCCCATTGGCAGCCACGCCCCCCCCAGGCTGGGTGTGAAGGTGCCAATGGCTCCCTGGGCAGCTGCTGCTGATGGTCCATTGTCCTTGGGGAATGAATAGAGGGGGTAGAATACACAGCTTTGATCACCCCCACACAGTGATAAGTGCTGAACTAGGACACCAGCCTTAACAATTCTATTATCGTGTCATCAATTCTTGCCTTTTATTGATGTGCAGAGTGTGTAGAGGTAGAACAAGAGTGTGAGGTGGGGGAGTTTGTGTCGGAGAACGCACCGAGAAGAAAACTGTTGCTAAGGAATTACTCTTTTTTCTTTTTCTGATTTTCTCAAGAAAAGTTTGTTGTGTTTCATATCTAATTAGAAATGTGTTTGTGGTCAGATAATGAATGCATTGTGGCAAAAGTGGCAAAACAATCACAAAACTGTGTTCAACACTGTCAGTTCCAGCTAAAGGAAAATGAAGGGATTTGTAGCTTAACAATAATTTTCCCTTTTTAAGGCTCATTCTTGGTGTTAACAATTTGGAATGCAGGATGTGGTTCTGGTCATGTGTGATGATTTACCATAATGCAGTATCCAATTTTATTTGGAGTTATATTTCAGCCTTTAAAAAAGTTATTGCTAATGAGAAATGAAGAGTATAAAAATCTGAAAGCCAAAGACAAATAACATCCAAGCCCAAAATGTTTCTCTGTGTAAAAGTTTTAGTGTAGAGGAATTGCACAGCCCAGCCTTGTTTAGCAGTTTCACAACTGGACCCTTAATTTGTTTATTCTTGTCATAAATCATGTTGTTAAATAATGCACTTGTGTTCTTCTTGTTTTCTGGATGTCATAACATTATTTGAAATGGGCAAAAGTGCCTGAATTCTGATATTGTTAATACATGTAAAGCACAACTTCTGCATCTGATGCTATTCATCACATCCCAAATTAATCAGCGGGGACAGAACCCAATATCTCATTTCAAGCAAAGGCCAATAGCTCTCGGGGAAATTAAATAATCTCTCTGAAATATTTCATTCTGAAAAGCTAATAATTCAATGGAAATGGATTTTTAGAGGAAAAACCTGAGTGTGTTACATAATCTTTCTGTAGAGGTCTCCATCTCCTGCATTAACGTTTCCCATCACATTTTAAATCAGAATTTGTTGAAAAATAGTTTATTCTGCTGTTGTGAGTGTCACAGTCCTTTAATAGTTCTGAAATGATAATAATATCATTTGGAAACTCAAGGGAACGTCACTTAAATCTGATGGAGACAGAGACAAAATCTGATTGAGGCAGAGACAAACACAAAGGAAACGACAGATACAGAGCAGGAAATTCTCATTTTTTCCAATGACATTTTTATCTCATCTTTTCCCTCCCCTGTCCTCCTGGAGCTTCGTGTGTCCAACCACTTCCACAGAAGAATATGTAATCTGCTCTTCTCTTACCCTTCCCACTTGGTGTGACAACTTAATGGAGAGTGGAAAAATGCATTAAAAGCCTCTTTATTTTTAACTTTTCTGCTCCAAGTAGTAGACAGGAAGGAAGGGAAGGACAGGCACCCTGTGCCACAGATGAGTGAAGGGAAATGGTGTCTTCTGAAGGGGAAAGGCTGGGTTTGCAACTTCTCTGTGCCAAGCAGTGTTTGCAACACTTGCCACCTTAAAGACATATTGGCCATTTTAAAAATAAACCTAGCAAAGATTTTCATTATTACTATTTAGTTATAAAAGAGGTGTTCAGGTGAGCACTTTGGAAAGGAACAGGCTCAGTTCCACCTCCATGTGTTGAACTTTGCTCCATGGCAATTGCAGCTCTGCTGTAGAGAAGTTTGCAGCAAAGTCTCCCACGTGCCTTGGCATGAGGAGAGTTGTAATGAGCTCTAAGAACTCAAAAAGAGGTTGTCCTGTAAGTTCTTATTTAGCTGGAGCCTTTTTTTCTAAATATCTTCATGCTCCTGAAGGTGCAGGAGGTGTGACTATCAGCAGGGCTCACACCCTGTCCTAGTTGAGCAGGAGGGACCAGCTAACCCTGTGTGGGGGTGATCAAAGCAGTGCATTCTACCCCCTCTATTCATTCCCCAAGGACAATGGACCATCAGCAGCAGCTGCCCAGGGAGTCATTGGCACCTTCACACCCAGCCTGAGGGGGCGTGGCTGCCAATGGGCCATCAACAGTTCAGGGATACCCCCTGGCTCCAGAGTTAATCACTCATTGGGTGAGTCCCTGCCCTGGAGGAGGGACTGGGGGCTCCCTGAGGGTACAAAAGTGGTGGGTAAGACCTTGGGAACCACTTGTTGGATCCAGAGGAGCAGCAGGACCTGGACAGGAGGAGATCACCACTCTCCACCAGACTCCAGCCCTCACCTGCACCAACAGGTTTCTCACTTCCTTTTGCTCTGGACTTGGGGGAACCAGGCGGGTCTCAGCACAAGGGCCACCAAACCCCTTTGGGTTTGTGCCCCAGGACACTGGGCTATACTGCTGGGGTTTGTGAGTTGAAAGCAATTTCTCCTGGTGCCATTGTATATATTGTAATATAGTTATTAAATTGTAGCTCTGACTTATAATCTCTCTCATGTAGAGTTCATTTCTCCTGCTGGTTCACCTTTAAACCAGCACACACCCACTGGTTCCCTTTATTTGCCTGTGCTCCCTTGGGCTGCTCTGCCCTCTGAGCCCCCTGAATGCCCCTCAGATGCCTCTGAAATTGCAGCCAAAGGTACCTGAGGAAAGCAAGTCCTGCCATCAGTGGGCCTGGCTTTGCTCTCAGGAGGTGCCTCCTGTCCTGGGGAAGTTCTCAGCATTGCCAGTTGACACAAAGGATGCCATGCCAGGATGAGCTCTGAGATCAACTGTGCCCAACAAACAATGGCCTGAGCACTTCTGACTCTTTCCAGAACTGTCCCAGCCACGACATCGTGTAATCTGCACGTTTCAGTGATGTGACATATTAATTATTGATTATGCTTAATGAATATGCTAATCTGCAGACTTCAGGAGTTTCTGCTGCCCTGCTGTGCTCTCCAGGCCCTCATACATTTTTGAAGAGGTGTCTGTAGGAGACAGTGGCTGGGTTGATGCCAAGGCTCTGTAATGAACACCACATACAGAGTTCAAGGGCTGCTGCTTGTCCTTCAGGAATAACATCAGAAGCTTGTTCTGTCTGACAGCTGTTCTTGAAGTTCTAAATGAGATTATTCACTTTTCCTCCGTATAAATGGAGTGAGTTATAAGTGTTTCTCTGTTCAGATGGGGATATGGAATAAGGTGTGACCTCATTTTCCATTTCCAAGGAGAAAAATGAGTGGAAAGAAGTTCAGCCCAATGATCTGGTCCACAATGCACTGGAACTTCAGCACTGCTTCTGTGAACATTTACAATGAGATTACAAAAGCTGCTAAGCCTTTCTGTCTTCTTTCTGGTTTTAGGGCTCAGGTGAAACAACCAACATGCACAGAGGAAACAAAAAGTTTCTGCTGACAAGGCCTTGGCTGAGGTTTTTGAATAGAGCCTGGAGCAAAGGCTGCTGTTTAAATTGCTTCACTCCAAAGAGCCCTGGGGGTGCTCTGCAGTGTCTGGGGGGGCCTCAGCAGATGCATTCATAAACCTTTATGGCTGAAACCATGAATACAACAGCCCATATTAAAGCAGTGACAATTAATGGAATAGCAGAGAGGAGAATGGGAACAGTTTAGTGTGCAAGGCTTGGAAGAAGTGCTATTGAAAGCCTTTAGAATTTGAGACAGAAGGGTGTCTCGAGAACCTCACCACGAGCCCTCGTGAGCTGAGAAAACATCAACCTTGAAGCTATTAGATTGCAGAGAAAAAAAAGCCCCCTGTATTTTTTGAATGCTGAATGATTTAATTTCAGCAATTGTTATTTTGCTGTTGTTTTTCAAGTGTCAGCAGCCTCTCTCCAGCACTGCAGAAATTAAGTGAAGCTACAGCTGCAAGCCAAGGCCCTGTAAGAAATCAAACAAGAAGTGCCACAAAAAGTGACTCCAAACCACAGTCTGTGTATTAATGAGTGACTAAAGAAGCTTTAGAAAAAGGCAGTGATGTGAAGTCACTTGGACAATCACTTTTCCTGGCTATAGTTCTGTTTCAAAATTCTTTGGGGAGTTTGGGAAAGCCCTTTCTTTGGTGGGGATTAATTCAGGGAAAGGTCCCATTCATCTGTGAGGAGTCAGGATGGAACCACAACTTTCCAGAGTGAGTCAGGAGTGTGTATTGAGGGTCAGTGAAATCCTAATGTGTTGATATTGAAACTTCCATCAGTGCCAGGAACTGGAATGCAGCACTAAAACCAGGGGCTGTGTGTTGCCTTCTACCTCCTTGTGCATCTGGAAGGATGTGGGACAGTGCCCTTCTGATGTGCAGCAGGTTCTCCTGTCACAGAGCTCCAGAATTCCAGTACTCCTGAGTCACCAACTCTTCCTGGCTCTGTCTCGCTGCCTTTTCCTCTGAGGGAAAGGAAGGCTTCATAGAAGGTGCTCTGGGATCTCTGAGCTCTTTTAGAACCTCGACCCAACTCATTGGTGCTTATAGGAATGTCTTCTGTAGATGAGTACAAAGAACTTTCAACACCTCCTTATGTAACAGATGTGCATGTTCTGTTTTAGTGCACACCTAAGCACTAATATATGGCATAAACTTGAAGAGAGGTTTTCCCCCAAAGCCTGGAAATGCAGCTACAGTTTGAAAAAAAGGAAAGTGAAATTAATGTGTATTAATCACATTTGTATACATTTACATTTACTAATTGCATTAATATTTATTGAATACATTAATATCAAAGAATATAAATATGTCCTAGTTCAGCAGGAGGGACCAGCTAACCCTGTGTGGGGGTGATCAAAGCTGTGTATTCTACCCCCTCTATTCATTCCCCAAGGTCAATGAACCATTAGCAGCAGCTGCCCAGGGAGCCATTATCACTTCACACCCAGCCTGAGGGGGCGGAGCTGCCAATGGGCCATCAACAGCTCAACACCCCCTGGCTCCCAGAGTTAATCACCCATTGTGTGAGTCCCCGCCCAGGGGGAGGGACTGAGTGCTCCCTGAGGGTACAGAAGTGGTGGGTAAGAAGACCTCAGGAACCTCTCATCAGATCCAGAGCAGCAGCAGGACCTTGACAGGAGGAGATCACCGCTCTCGCCCAGACCACAGCCCTCGCCTGCACCAACAGGTTTTTCTTTTCCTTTTGCTCTGGACTTGGGGGAACCACAGGGGGCTCAGCACAAGGGCAAACAAACCCCCTTGGGTTTGTGCCCCAGGACACTGGGTTATACTGCTGGGGTTTTGTGAGTTGAAAGCAATTTCCCTTGTGTGTCAGTGTTGTTATTGTAATATTATTATTAAATTTTAGGTCTGACTTATAATCTCTCTCGTGGTGAGTTCATTTCCCCTGCTGGTTCACTTTAAACCAGCACAAAATATAATACAGAGATTCCCTCTTTCAGCCAGGGGAAAATATTTCTTATTGATCCAGCAGTTGGGGAAGAAGAGTGATGGGATGAATGAGTTTAAACTGGCCTAAGGTCTCCTGAAACAGTAGAAGAAATGGTTGTGCAATTTTGTATTTCATTTCCCCCCCCCTCTCCCCCACATTTAAAGTGGGATATGTAAAATGGATTGCCAGAAACCAGCAGGTTGAGTAGAAACAATACAAAAGGTGCCACATGGAACCTTCTGCCTCCAAGGCAAACAGGAGTAAGCTCTGCTTTTCTGTGCTTGCCTTTGGGAGTCAAACAATAAATACTCTGGTTTCCTCCCTCGAAGTTTATCCTTTCTGTAGGAATGTGACTTTGCTTTCGAGAAAAGTTTTAATTCTTCCTCCTTGTGAAAACAAATTTCACTGCCAGCCCATAAATAATCACAGGGAAAAAAATAATAGCAGCCTAATTTACATCTAACCTTTCTTTTTAATGATTAATGGTTACTATTTATGTAAACTGTTTCTACATTCCAGCGTTAAATGAAATTTAAATTGCAAATTGTACAGTGGTGTATTTTAACTGGTGACCCTTTCCCCAGTCACAAATTAAAAAAAAACCCAATTACATTTGTAATAAAGATGCTAATGCATTTCTTGGGTTTAGGGCAGGTAAAGTTCCTGCTGGTGGCAACTTCTTTTTCCCCGTCTATGAGCCAATGAAAACGTGTTTTCCATGGCGCTCCCAGACATGAGTGTGTGGGGCTTGAAGAAGAATCCTCAGCACACCCACCCACTGCCCACAGCCAAGACCAGCCCTGGGATGGAAAAGTAGGTTTTCAACACCTTCAAGGCTTTGAACCTTCTCACCAAAGGACTCCTCAGCAGCAGAGGTGAGTTGATGCTTCAATGCTGGTGTGGAAGATGCTCCTCTCTGCCTGCTCCAGAGGTCCAAGTGAAGCTCTTTGCTTGGATTACCTTCATCCAGGGCTGCTGGGAGAAGCATGAGGAGGAGCTCCCAGCTGGAACATGGCACAGGGCCCTGGAGACTCCTTTGGAGTTGTGTCCCACAGAGCTTTTGATTTGGAGGTCTCGGAGACAATTTGGGTCCAGGATATTAGACAGTGATTTTTTTCCTTTGGTTCTACTTGCACTCAGGACCCTCTTTGGGGATTAAAAGGAGAAGGTACTTTGGTACCTCATCATGGCTTCATTTGAACTCAAGGAGGACTCAGAGGGTGGAAAGAAAGGCCATGGAGTGTTTTCCTGTGTCTCATCACATTCAGGACTGTGTTCAGCTGAGACTTTCAAAGGTCAGCACAGCTCTGCAGCCTCTCTTGAACAGGCTGGTGGCCACTGGCAGCTGTGCAGACCCACTGAGGTGCAACTAAAGCTGAGGCCCTGAAAGGTCCAGTGGATTTGTCACATCACTTTTGGGGAACGAGGAGAAACAGAGAGCATTCCAATCTGTCTGGAAAAAGTCAGGGCAGAACTGGGTGGTCTTTGCTGCTTTGGGGCTGCTGGTGCTGTGAAGGGAGCACAGGCAGAGCTATTCAGCTGGATGTACTTCCAGGCCAGAAAATCAGGCAGAACCACAGACCTTGAGAAGTCATTGTTCTTTTTGTTTAGCTGCTTTTTGTTGGGTTTGGGTGTTTTGTCTGGTTTTAGTTGATTGGTTGGGGTTTTTTCGAGGAGTTTTCTTAATTTTTTGGCTGAGACAAGGGAGGTTTATTCTATTTTATAGTAAGGTACTATCAGAAAAGCACAGGACCAAATCCTGGCTTTGTGTCTGTACACCTGCAGAGGGAAGTAAAGAGGTGATAGGGGCAAAAACTAGGCTGGTGTGCAGAAAGGCAGAACTTTGGTGCTGTGTGAAGCTGCTTTCTGACAGTGCCAGGAGACAGAGCTCTTCACTTTTGGCTGCTCTGGGTGTCCAGCACTGTGAAAATGTCTTTTCTGAGCAAACTCATTCTGTGAAACATTAAATGTGGAACCCCTGGGTGCTGTTTGAAGATTTGCTTTGCAGAGTAAAAGAGCACTTTAATAGCAGGTATATAAACCTTCTTAGCCAATGCTTTTCAAAACTGTGACAGAGATGACCCCGAGGAGTTTCAAGCTGTAACTTTTGCCTTGTCTTCCAGAAGCACTCAGCTGTTCCTGGCTGTGACAGGTCCCTTGGGAGAGGGAGCACCATTCTGTGGTGGA
The DNA here is from genome assembly GCF_047495875.1 of Pithys albifrons albifrons. Lineage (NCBI taxonomy): Eukaryota > Metazoa > Chordata > Aves > Passeriformes > Thamnophilidae > Pithys > Pithys albifrons. The sequence continues at coordinate 3,204,670 of NC_092467.1, forward strand.
AATTCATGTGATGTAGAGCTGTTCTTAGACAGGCAAAATCCCCTCCCTCTGCCTTGGATGGAAGCAACTGCTCAGTGTCCCAAATAGCTTGTGAGATTCCCTGGATGCTGTAGATGAGTTTTTGGGGAGCTGCTCGTGCCATGGGATCTGGTGAGGGCTCAGGCCAGCACTTCCCAGCAGCTCCAGTGTGGCCCAAAGATGGACGTGGTGCTGCCTGTGTGGGAAGTAAAGTCACTGCATGGAGCACAAAGTGGCTGGAGAGGGATGATATACAAGGGCATGGAGGGACTGGAGTAGGGGGAATGGCTTTAAGCTGAAGGAGGGGAGATTTAGGTTAAATATTAGGAAGATATCCTTGGCTGTGAGGGTGGGGAGGACCTTCTCTGGTTGCTCCATCCCTGGAAGTGTCCAAGGCCAGGTCTTGGTGCAACCTGGGCTAGTGGAAGGTTTTCCTGTCCATGGCAGCGGGTAGCACTGGATGGGCTTTAAGTCCCCTCCCAACCCAAACCATTCTGGGATTTTATAATGACTCTGATCAGCTCTTGCATTCCAGACAGCCCAAATCTGGCCTTGGGGACACAAGCTCTAAATCCACTGTGATGATCTTGGCACAGCACAGCAGCATTTGCAGCTTCTCCAGGCCAGGAAGCCCAAGGCTGGGGTTTTTTGCTGGTTCCCTGGCAGTGCCTCACATGCATTTACTGCTTCTGTGGCTTTGTTTAGCTCTTATCACCCAATTCAAGAGGCCTGGAATCTCAGAGCTCCGTGTAATCTCTTCTCTCTGTGCCATGATATAATTGGTTGCCCTGACAATCTATTAGCACATAATGCTGTCTTTGTGTTGCCACCAGCCTTGAGCTCTGCTGCTGGGTGGTTCTGAGTTCCCTGCTATTGTTCTGGTCAGCAAAAGCCCACCTGACCTTCCTCCTTTGCTTAATAACTCTCTGTGAGGACTAACTTGGTGCGATTTCTCTGTGCTCACAATACCATCTTATTATTTTCTCAGTTAATTTTTCTCTGACAGGATTCTGTAGTTACAGTTAAGAGGTTGGATCCCTTCAGCAATTCATTTTATTACCACTCACAGTACAGGTGACCAAAGCACTCAGCTCAAGCCACGGGATTCACACAAAGCCTGATGCTCTTGCTGCCCTGCAGAGCATGCTCAGGTTCACATCTTTCTCCAGAAAGAGCCACCTAATTGATTTAATGGACCGTTATAACCTCAGACAAGGCTTTAGATTAGAATAAAACCACTTCTTTCCACCCTCAGTTAGTTGCCTGCAGAGGTTACTGGCTTTTGCTGAACACAAACTTATTTCTGGTGGTATTAGAAGCAACACGACTGGGTTTGGAAAGGAGCGTGGCTAAGTGGAGGCTCTAAGAGATAAAGATGAAAGTTTGGCTGTTTCCCCTTTCATGAAGGTATTCAGGCAAGGTATTAGTTATACTGCTTAAGCATCTGAAGATGCTGAACTCGTTAGCTTGTTGATTGCATGGTTGTGTCGGGGCTAATCATGACTGACAAATAATTTAAGCAGTGTTTCTAACTCTATTAAAGGATATATTCCAATAACCACAAAATCCTCATCTGAAAGGCAAATCCTGTGTTACTGCAGCCCACTGAGGATCTTTCCAAGCTGTGCACACAGCAAAATGTTTGTTGTGCTGCTAGATGGGAATATTGACTTTTAATTTACCCTTTAAAATTAAAATCAGGAGAAGAGAAAACCTCTTCTAAAGAGCTTTAGCTCCTTCTTATTTAAGCAATTACCAGTAGAGGCTTAAGGAAACACCAGAAAACATCCCTCTTCCATGACTTACAATTTCCCTGGATGGGGAAGGGGAGGCTTTGCTGTCAGGTTTATTTGTGCTTTTTAATAAAACTATTGATTTTGTACAATCTGCTCTATTGTGAGAGCAGGGAATGAAACCATTGCCTATTTCTACTCCTTCCAAGTAAAGGCTTGCAGGGACACCTTCCACTAGATGAGGTTGGTCCAACCTCCATCCTTGGACACTTCCAGGGATGGGGCAGCCACAGCTTCTCTGGGCAGACTGTGCCACGGCCTGTCCACCCTCACAGCCAAGGATTTTTTCAGGTTTATTTGTGCTTTTTAATAAAACTATTGATTTTGTACAATCTGCTCTATTGTGAGAGCAGGGAATGAAACCATTGCCTATTTCTACTCCTTCCAAGTAAAGGCTTGCAGGGACACCTTCCACTAGATGAGTTTGGTCCAACCTCCATCCTTGGACACTTCCAGGGATGGGGCAGCCACAGCTTCTCTGGGCAGCCTGTGCCAGGGCCTGTCCACCCTCACAGCCAAGGATTTTTTCCTAATACCACTTTTGGAGGGTGTAGAATGCCCAGCTTTGGTCACACCCACACAGTGATAAGCTGGTCCTGCCAGCTGAACTAGGACAGCAACACAGGATATGGAAAAAGCCAAACAGACTGACAAGCTCCATCATTTGAGGCCTCTGAAGAACACCTGCCTCAGCAAAAGGAGCTGGCCAGGAATGAGCCAGAAGGATAGTTCTGATGTCTTTCGGTTCTATTAATTAAATCATCAGCTTAAGACCTCCAAGGAGGGATGGAGGGTGTGGAAAACCTCTGTGAGTGGCAGACTTTGCTGCTCCCTTGTCTAATTTCTGCTCAGCCTTATCAGATGGCACTCAGCTCTTGCAGAGGCAGTATTATTATTGTGCTGTTTTCCAGCAGACACAAACCCCTGTCAGCTTTCTGATGTTTCTGCCAACTGAGGGCACGGAGATTTCCCATCACAACATTTCTCTGCACCAGAACTTAATAGACTTGATGTGCTTTCCCATCTCTTCTTGTTTCAGAGGTGCAGGGGGAGCCAAAGTGAGATGTTGACTCCTCCCCAAGAAAATCAGAATCTGCCACTTGCTTTTTCATCTGCTGCATCACATCTTCGATTTCTCTCATCTGTCTTCAGCTGGGCTGGAATATGATTGAAGGTTCACCTTGTTCCAGGGCTCTGGTGTGCACAAAGCACAAGTGACTACAAAAGCGAGAGCTTAATACCAGCTGTTGGTTTGAGTTGCTAAAAACCTACCAGTTTAAGCTCTTTGTCTTCATAGTAGATGTGCTGGTTTAAAGGTGAACCAGCAGGGGAAATGAACTCACCACGAGAGAGATTATAAGTCAGAGGCTAAAATTTAATAATAATATTACAATAACAACACTGACACACAAGGGAAATTGCTTTCAACTCACAAACCCCAGCAGTATAACCCAGTGTTCTGGGGCACAAACCCAAGGGGGTTTGTTGGCCCTTGTGCTGAGACCCCTGTGGTTCCCCCCAAGTCCAAAGCAAAAGGAAACGAAAAACCTGTTGGTGCAGGTGAGGGCTGGAGTCTGGTCGAGAGTGGTGGGCTCCTCCTGTCCAGGTCCTGCTGCTCCTCTGGGTCCGATGAGAAGTTACCAAAGTCTTCTTACCCCCCACTTCTGTACCCTCAGGGAGCACCCAGTCCCTCCCCCAGGGCGGGGACTCAGCCAATGGGTGATTAACTCTGGAGCCAGGGGGTATCCCTGAACTGTTGATGGCCCATTGGCAGCCACGCCCCCCCTAGGCTGGGTGTGAAGGTGCCAATGACTCCCTGGGCAGCTGCTGCTAATGGTCCATTGTCCTTGGGGGATGAATAGAGGGGGTAGAACGCACAGCTTTGATCACCCCCACACAAGGTTAACTGGTCCCTCCCGCTGAACTAGGACAGTAGAAGAAAGCTGGAGTTAAGCGTTGCTTTGGCCAAACAAAATTCGATATATTCAGACTTTGAATAGCCTGTTTTTGCTCTTTTTTCTGTCCTTAATGTTGCTTGTGTTCCATTCTCAGCCTGCTCATCCTGAGCTCATGGTGGGTGAAGGATGATCCAGATGTTTGGGCCGTGGTAACTTCACTGATAATCTCAGCCAAGCATTGAAAAGGGGAGGGGGCAGCGAGTCCCTGACCCTTCTGGGGGCACTTTTGTGCTGCCCTCAGTATTCCACAGGTTTCCCTTCTCTTGCTTTCCATGCCTTGCTGCATTTTTTACTAGATTTAGTCAAAAAATTCCCAGTGAGGTGGAATTGCCTGGTGGGTGTGTGTTGCTTGTTAAAAGGATTCATGGTAATGAATGTTCTTGCAAATCCTCTTATTCTGGCAGTTTTTAAGATGTGCTTTTCTAAAAGCACAGTATTTTCCTACCCACAAGTATAATCAAATAGGACTTTTTTTTTTTTTCATTTTTCTGTTGTGGATAAATATGCCTATTGAGAAGAGACAAACACTGCAAAGCTGTGGGGGTACAATTAGGAGAAAGGATTGGGCTTTAGGCACCTTCCAGCCAGCACTTAGTGAGCTGCACAAAGAGGTTTCCAACTTGCTTTCTGGGGATCAGCTGGTCCTGATGAACCTCAGAGAAACAGTACCCAGACTTTGCTGGAGCAAGGGGGAAAAGCCCTTGGAGAGGGATGTGAGGGGATAAGGAAGGAAGGTCTAGGGGGAAATTGGGGCTGGAAAGAAATAGAATTTAGTGAGGATTGAGGTGGAAGAAAAAGGATTGCTGGGACTGGGAGGTGGAAGGAGGGATTTGATATCGCTGCCTTCTGCCCAGGCAACCTTCCAGCTCTACATCCACTTGAGCCCCAGGTCTCACAACCTTGTGTCCCCCAGGAGGAACCCAGAAAAGGTGTTAAACCCCCCCAACAACAGGGGAAAAATCTGTGGAGGGAGAGTGAGGAAAACCAGGTAAGTCTGGTGGGAAACTGGAGTTTTCCATTCTGGTGGGGCAGGATGTGGTGGTGGCTCCAGGGGAGTTCATCCTGTCGTAGGTTTACTTCCATGTCCTGTTCTTCTCCCCAGCAGGAGCTGGGATGGATGGACAGCTGTGAGACAGGAGGGCTGGGGCTGCCACTCCACATTTCATCAGCTTGGGGGTTACAAGTTGTACACTCAAGAGAAGGTGGTTGGTATGAAACTTCAGGGCATGCAGGAATTTTACTGACCTTCCCAGGAATGAATTTAGGCAGGCAGGTTTTAGCACATAAAACATCTATGAACTCTCTGTTTGTTTTCTTTTTTTAATTTTTTTTTTTACTTAAATTTTTTTTTTAATTTATATCCTCTTTTAGTACTTTGAAAACTTTTTCTTTGGAAATGCAGCAAAAGTGCATCAACCCCCCTCAGCTGGAGCCTGGGAGATACTTCACCCACGTGGTGGTTGCAAGTTGTACAAAACTGGTAACCAACACTTTTTGGAAATTCAAAACCTGGACAAATCATCATTCAGCTCATCACTAATATTTTGATACTGAATTATGAATCCAGGGGAAAAGTTTTTCTTGGTGGTATCCTGCAAACTCCCCCAATGAACTCCCATGGCACAGCGAAGATTGCTGCCAATAACAGAAATAAATGTTGTCCCAGCCTGTGAACATGAGGTGGAATATAAGATATAACAACTGAAAGGTGGGGGAAACTTGTTCTTTGGTGGTTGGTTTCTATTTGATAACGATGGGAACTAAATCAATACCACGATCCTTTATGCACGACCATTTTCAATCTTTTGACGGAATTCTCATAAAATATTCAACAAAGCAGAGCCAAGGCAGGAACTAGAAGGGCTCAAGTTGTTTTCTTTGCTGTAGGTGGAACATTACTGGAGAGGATTGAAAAATATCCCACAGAATCTCTTCCTAGATGGTGCTTCCTCCAGCTCAGGAATGGGAATCAAATCCAATCCCTTTGTGAGAGAGTGTGTTCATCACACAGCACCTTCAGGGTGGACAAGGGATCAGACCCAGCCAGCAGGGGTTTAGGAGGGGCAGGTCCTGTCTGACCGACCTGATCTCTTCTTACCATCAGGTGACCCACCTGGTGGATGAGGGGAAGGCTGTGGGTGTGTCTGTCTGGACTTCAGCAAGGCCTTTGACACTGTCTCCCATAATATACTCCTGGAAAAGCTGGTAGCCCATGGCCTGGACAGGTGTCCCCTCTGCTGGGTCAGGAGCTGGCTGGAGGGTCGGGCCCAGAGAGTGCTGGTGATTGGAGCTGCATCCAAGCTGGTCACCAGTGGTGTTCCCCAGGGGTCTGTGTTGGGTCCAGTCCTGTTTAACATCTTTAGTGATGATTTAGATGAGGGGATTGAGTCCATCAGCAGCAAATTTGCTGATGACACCAAGCTGGGAGGGAGTGTCGAGCTGCTGGAAGGCAGGAGGGCTCTGCAGAGGGATCTGGAGAGACTGGAGAGATGGGCTGATTGCAATGGGATGGAGTTCAACAAGGCCAAGTGCAGGTCCTGCCCTTTGGCCACCCCAACCCCCTGCAGCGCTCCAGGCTGGGCACAGAGTGGCTGGAGAGCAGCCAGGCAGAGGGACCTGGGGGGACTGAGGGACAGGAAGCTCAACAGGAGCCACCAGTGTGCCCAGGTGGCCAAGAAGGCCAAGGGGATCCTGGCCTGGATCCAAACTAGCGTGGCCAGCAGGCCCAGGGCAGTGACCCTTCCCCTGGAGTCTGCCTTGGGGAGGCCACACCTTGAGTGTTGTGTTCAGTTCTGGGCCCCTCAGTTGAGGCAAGAGATTGAGGGGCTGGAGCGGGGCCAGAGAAGAGCAACGAGGCTGGAGAAGGGACTGGAGCACAAGTGCTGTGGGGAGAGGCTGAGGGAGCTGGGGGTGTTCAGCCTGGAGAAGAGGAGGCTCAGAGGTGACCTCAGCACTGTCTGGAACTGCCCGAAGGGAAGTTGTGGCCAGGTGGGGGTTGGTCTCTTCTCCCAGGCACTCAGCAATAGGACAAGGGGGCACGATGGGCTCAAGCTCTGCCAGGGGAAATTGAAGTTGGAGAGCAGAAAAAACTTCTTTGCAGAGAGAGTGCTCAGGCATTGGAATGGGCTGCCCAGAGAGGGGGTGGATTCCCCATCCCTGGAGGTTTTTCAGCTGAGCTTGGCCGTGGCACTGAGTGCCATGATCTGGTAAAGGGACTGGAGTTGGACCAAGGGTTGGACTCGATGATCTTGGAGGTCTTTTCCAACCCAATCCATTCTATGATTCTATGATTGGTGGGACAAAGACCTGCAAACACTCTGGCTGAATGAGGAGAGGGGCTTGGGGCACTCCAAGCAGCCAAAGGGTGTGAGCTCCACGTAGCAAACATTGTTTGAACTATCAGGTGTCCTCCTGAGAGCTCCTCAGGAGTTGCACTTTGGATGGAGATGGAGCTTCAGGTCTTCCTGTGGGTACCAAAGGCATCCCCCACTGCCCACAGAGCTGCCAAAAGGCTGGCACAGCAGGCCCTAATTCTGCACCTTTCTCCCATCTCAGACCTTTTACTGTGATCTTTTCCTTTTTTTTCTTAGAAAAAAACAACCACCAAGTTTTGTCTTCAGATACAGAATCTCAGAACCTTTTAGGATGGAAAAGACCTCTGAGACCATCGAGTCCAACCTGTGACCACTGCCCACCTCACCAGACAAACTCCATCAGTCACCAAGTCTGCTGGTTCCTTGGGCACCTCCAGGGCTGGGCACTCCATCACCTCCCTGGGCAGCCCCTTCTTTTCCAACTTCCTTTTTCAATTTCCATATTCTTTTCCCACTTATAAATGAAGTGGCTTTGAATATGTGCTTAAAATAAAGCATTTGAAAACGATTCTTGCTGTACAGACAAGTTTTTCTGTGAGTGGGAATCTAATTTGTTATCACCTGTCTTAGGTACTTAAGAATATGATTTGTGGCCTACATGAAAAATGGAGTTGTTTCATGTAGTAAAGCTCAATTTTGTACTTCAAAGAGCACATAATTTTGTAGCTGCTTTTCTGAATAATAGATTTTCACTTTATTCAATTATTTATGTTTTCTATGTGAGCTCAAACCTTAGTTAGTAAATTATTTTATTTATCACTCTCTTAAACAGAATAATTTTATTATTTCCATTTTCATGCTATTAATGCCAGCTCTTGGCATCAGAAGGGGTTCCTGGGGTCATCTCCTTCCCTCACTCAAAGCACAGCTAATTCTGAAGTTCCTCTGCCTTACTCAGAGCCTCTTCTGCCTTCCAAAGGAGGAGATTCCATGACCTGTCTATAAAAGCACAAAACACTTGCCCATGTCCTGCCTTTGGAACTCTTGGCCCTGTTCTACTCCTGGACAATTTGGTAGAGCACTGAGGAGGTCACAAACCCCCCTGACCTACCCCAAGGAGGGTTTACTTTTGATGGATCACAGGGCAGGGTTATCAGGTAAGGCAGCAAAATACAGTTGGTATTGCAAAATTAATCCCTTCATTGATGACTCGAGTGACCTGTCACCTGGAAACTACTCGGGGTTTGGAGAGTCTATAAAGGACTTTATGGAGGCATTTATTAAACCCTGCAGTAGAATATTCTGACTCTTTCTCTGCTTCTTGCTTCTTTTGGAAATGATTTGTTGTTCTTTAATGCTTTCTAAAAAGAAATCATTGACTTTTTCACCCAAGGGGAGATCCTTGTTTTGTCTTTTGGATGAAAGACTTAGCCCTGTGCACATGAAGCATTAAAAAACTATGAGCCAAGGCCTGCCCCACATGTCTTAAACAGCTGTGGTTTATTTATTTGTAGTCTGTTTATTTTTTTATTCTATTTATCATTTCTCTTATTTTTATATTAAGGCTCTTCTCCTTTGTCTTCTCTTTCCTTGCAGCCTCATCGTTGCTTTTACATCTTTCATATAATTTTGATGTTAGAAATTCAACTTCTGGTGCTGCAACCATGTGCTGGTTTAAAGGTGAACCAGCAGGGGAAATGAACTCACCACGAGAGAGATTATAAGTCAGAGCTAAAATTTATTAATAATATTATAATAACAACACTGACACAAAGAGAAATTGCTTTCAACTCACAAACCCCAGCAGTATAACCCAGTGTCCTGGGGCACAAACCCAAGGAGGTTTGTTTGCCCTTGTGCTGAGACCCACCTGGTTCCCCCAAGTCCAGAGCAAAAGGAAATGAGAAACCTGTTGGTGCAGGTGAGGGCTGGAGTCTGGTCGAGAGTGGTGGGCTCCTCCTGTCCAGGTCCTGCTGCTCCTCTGGGTCCGACAAGAAGTTATCAAAGTCTTCTTACCCCCCACTTCTGTACCCTCAGGGAGCCCCCAGTCCCTCCCCCAGGGCGGGGACTCACCCAATGGGTGATTAACTCTGGAGCCAGGGGGTATCCCTGAACTGTTGATGGCCCATTGGCAGCCACGCCCCCCCCAGGCTGGGTGTGAAGGTGCCAATGACTCCCTGGGCAGCTGCTGCTAATGGTCCATTGTCCTTGGGGGAATGAATAGAGGGGGTAGAACACACAGCTTTGATCACCCCCACACAGTGATAGCTGGTCCCTCCTGCTGAACTAGGACAAACCATTTCTCTGTAAGGAAAGCAGAGACTGACATAGCAATGGCCTTCAAGAGTGGAGGAATTATGGAATCTGTATCCCTGCAAAATGCAGCACAAAATTTAATGACCGCAACTGTTTCTCTGTGTTTATACAAAGGGTATAAACAGGGGTGTTCAGCCTGGAGAAGAGGAGGCTCAGAGGTGACCTCAGCACTGTCTGGAACTGCCTGAAGGGAAGCTCTGGCCAGGTGGGGGTTGGTCTCTTCTCCCAGGCACTCAGCAATAGGACAAGGGGGCACGATGGGCTCAAGCTCTGCCAGGGGAAATTGAAGTTGGAGAGCAGAAAAAACTTCTTTGCAGAGAGAGTGCTCAGGCATTGGAATGGGCTGCCCAGAGAGGGGGTGGATTCCCCATCCCTGGAGGTTTTTCAGCTGAGCTTGGCCGTGGCACTGAGTGCCATGATCTGGTAAAGGGACTGGAGTTGGCCCAAGGGTTGGACTCGATGATCTTGGAGGTCTTTTCCAACCCAATCCATTCTATGATTCTATGATTCTACTTAGGGCAGATTCCAGTACGAGGAAAACTTCTGGATTTTAGAACAGGCTATTTTGCTTTAATATTTGAATAATTATTATTTTCACTTTTATTTCCTTGCCTTTGCAGTTCCAGGAAAATATAATAGGAAGGTCAGAAAGGTAAAGAGTCATCAAAGGATGGTTGTGGTGTTTCCAGTAAGGACTCCTGCCTACACAGGTGCTTCAGATCTCTTGTGTGAATAATAAAATCCACAGAACATGTTTAGGCTCCATCTAAACGAGCTTTTGGGTAGTCAGGTGAGCTGTGAATTCCCTGATCTCCACCCAACCCTTCCTGCCTTTGGCACATTCCACACAGAAGATGTTTTCTGCTTTAGGAAACCTCAACATTTGGTTCATTCGTGCTGGGGTTGATGTGAAAATGAAGCTGCTGAGAAGCCCCAACAAGAGTGTGGCTTTCCCAGCTCAGCCCTGAGAGTTTCTCAGCATCTCTGCACTCTGTTTCCCTCACAGGCTTTGCAGGAGTCACAAAAGAAGCCTCACCCAGTGCCTTCTTCCAAGTGATGAAACCTAATTAGGATCCCTGTTAAAATTTGGAGGCTTAGGCAGATGGCAAAAGGCTTCAAGTGCCACGGACTATTTTTTTCATTAATAATGAATAGCATAAGGGTTTAAACAATGTTTCATTTAAACATTGTCAGACTTCTTACAGAAAACAAGAAAAAAACCCCAAACAAATAAAGAAAACTACCTAAGGTCATTGCTGCAGCTCTTCTGCTTCTCATTGCTCTTTATTTCACAGTTGGCTCCTACAAGGTCTTTACCCTTCAGATACAGGAAAAAGCAGAACAGTATTTTATAGATGCTTTATTATAGTCCCTTTAAAATAAAACCCAACTCTCTTCCCCTGAAGTGTCTCCAGACAGTCTGAAGTCCTTTCTGTGTGTTACCAGGAATGAAAACACACTTGGAAGGAATTCTTTGGTTCTCATTTTCAGGTGTTCTGTTGATAGTTTATGTGTGTTTGTCTCTTTGGCTGCAATCACCCCACATCCTTTGGGGTTTTGGGGGTGTTCCCCTGGAGAAGAAAAGGCTCCAGGGAGACCTGAGAGCCCCTTCCAGTGCCTAAAGGGGCTCCAGGAGAGCTGGAGAGGGACTTGGGACAGGGGATGGAGGGACAGGACAAGGGATGGAGGGACAGGACAAGGGGAATGGCTTCCCACTGCCAGAGGGCAGGGATAGATGGGATATTGGGTAGGAATCCTTCCCTGGGAGGGTGGGCAGGTCCTGGCACAGGTGCCCAGAGAAGCTGTGGCTGCCCCATCCCTGGGAGTGTCCCAGGCCAGGTTGGACAGGGCTTGGACCACCCTGGGCTGGTGGGAGGTGTCCCTGCCCATGGCAGGGGGTGGCACTGGATGAGCTTCCAACCCTCCCATCCCAGGATTCCGTGATCCCTGGAAGCAGTCAGGACAGCAGTGTGTTTAATGCACACTGAGCTCATCAGGATTAGATTTTCTCCCTCTCTTTAAATCATGGGTTGCCTTGTAAGCTTTTATTGTGTCATATTTTATTTTTAAAACCAGTCTGACTCCCTTAAATACCCATTCATCATGTTTAGCTCTTATCACACTCACTGCAACTCTGCAGCTAAACTGGCTTTTTGTTACATTAATGCTCCAGAGTTGGTGCCACTCTAGTCATGGCCTGAAGACAAAAAAACAGTGTCCAAAGAGCCCATCCAACAGCAGGACACCCCTGGCTTTACAAACTGAAGGAGCTGTGCTGTGGGAGCAGCAGATTCCTGGTCTCCTGAATCTTTTTAAAGGGGCTTTTAACAGAGTAGCAAAGGAAGCATTTATTTTCACCATGGAAATAGGAACAGCATTTGGATATTTGTTCACACAAACAGCATCTTATTTAGTGCAGTGATGAACTGTCCAAGGCTTTATAGTGTCCTAAAAATGAAGTAAACAGATATCAAAAAGTGAGACTCAACAGTAGAATGGTCAAAACTTTTAAATTTTGCATTTTCTTGGTAAAAAAAAAATAAAAATCTTAAAGTAGTTCGACAAACAGGTGTTTTCTGGTATATGCAAGTGCTACTGACCCGAGACAAACCCTCAGCTGGGAAGGAAGGACTGGAGGCTTTCAAACATACCTTTAGTGTGAATGAAAACCATGAGATGATTTGAGGAATGATGTTAATTAGTTTGAGAAGAAACCTGCCCCTTATCATTCCATCTTTTGCTTCTGATACTCGTGTTGGTGTCTCCTACTGCAACTGGGCATTAAGAATATTCTTTGCTGGTATTGGCTGCCCTCCACTTCTGGAGCAAAGAAGCTACATTTAACTATTATAATTTAAGTTGCTATTACCATTTCTTTAATTACTTGACACTACTAAACACTATTTAATTTACGTAGTTTTCTTTATCTGCTCAGTGACTCTGTCCTGGAGTTGGGTCACAACCCTTGGATGAGTCCAGAAGGTCCTTTTGGAACTCAAGGAGTGGGATTAGAAAGCAAATCTGTTTAGTTTAAGGGCTGCTAAAAAGGGGTGGTTCAGCTGCTTTCCTTTATTCATATGTGGGGCTTTTCAGCAGTACAAGACTGCAAAAATTGGCTCCCTTTGATGTATCCAAGTGTTTAAGAGAAATATTATGCCAGCAAGTTCCCTTCACTTGGCCTCCAAAGAAGGTGTCTGATGTGACTCTGCATGAGAAGGAAAGGCTCTGGCACAGCCTCCTGCAGCTCCAGAAAGCTGTGGCTGATGAAGTTTGCTGTATGGAGGGGACATTCTTCACGAGGTGGCCTTTTCTAAGTGAGGGTAACAGATTTATTTTCCCTGAAATGGGTCAATGGGAAGAATTCCATTGTTCAGATCAGGGAATTCTTCTGCTTTGTCTCCCAAAGACTTGTAAATGTTTTAGGGAATGGGATTTTTTTTCCTACTGAAATGTGTGGAGCAAACACAACACAACACAAACACCAGCACAACACAAACACCAGCACAACACAACACAACACAACACAACCACAACACAACCACAACACAACACAACCACAACACAACACAACACAACCACAACACAACACAACCACAACACAACCACAACACAACCACAACACAACACAACCACAACACAACACACACCACAACACAACACAACACACCCACAACACAACACAACCACAACACAACCACAACACAACCACAACACAACCACAACACAACACAACCACAACACAACACAACCACAACACAACCACAACACAACCACAACACAACCACAACACAACACAACCACAACACAACCACAACACAACACAACCACAACACAACCACAACACAACACAACCACAACACAACCACAACACAACCACAACACAACCACAACACAACACAACCACAACACAACACAACCACAACACAACCACAACACACCACAACACAACACAACCACAACACAACCACAACACAACACAACCCAACTCAACCCAACCCAACCCAACCCAACACAACCCAACCCAACCCAACCCAACCCAACCCAACCCAACACAACACAACACAACACAACCACAACACAACCACAACACAACCACAACACAACCACAACACAACACAACCCAACCCAACCCAACCCAACACAACACAACACAACCACAACACAACCACAACACAACCCAACCCAACTCAACCCAACCCAACCCAACACAACACAACCCAACACAACCCAACACAACCCAACCCAACCCAACCCAACACAACACAACACAACCACAACACAACCACAACACAACCACAACACAACACAACCCAACCCAACCCAACCCAACCCAACCCAACCCAACCCAACACAACCACAACACAACACAACACAACACAACACAACACAACACAAACAACCCCGATCTCTCCCCGAGGCATTTCAGCCATTACCATGTAACATTTATAATACTCTTGATTAATAATATATTCCAGATGAGCTTCCTAAAGCCCAGCTTTGCAAGTGAAATCAGTTAGCAATTTCTGAGAGAATTCAGATCTTACAAAAAATAAAAAGAAGAAATGTAATGAATTGATTTCTTTGTGCTCCTCTGCTGACATTCTGGTAACTCAGCTCCCAGCCCCGTAATGACTTTTCTGCCAACCTGAGTGTACTGTTGAGCAGCTTTGCTGCCGAGTGCATCTGCTCATGTTTGCAATGTTAAGTGTGTCAGTTATTGAATGGGAAGAAAACATTTTGAAAAATCACATTCTTTGCTTTGAAATGCTGGTTTGTGTTCTTGCATACAAACCTTTGTCTTGTCCAAAAGATTTCTGCCCTTTACAGGGACGAGTTATTGCATGTAGTGTGTGCTCACAATCAATTTATACTAACCCTCAAAAATGGGCATTTTGGGGTGAAAAAGCTCTTTGTGTTTGCTGTGAGGACATGGAAAGGCTTTCTCAGTGATGTGCAAACCCCAAATTAATGAGCCAGTTCTCAGCAGTTTGGGGGGATTCCTGTACTTACACTTCACAGGTTATGTAAAAGTATTTAGAGGTTTCTTAGGTTTATAAACCTAATTATGGGCAGTTAAATGCCTCCCTGCCATCCGATCCCATCAGATCTCGGAAGCTCAGCAGGGTCAGCCCCGGATTAGTACTTGGATGGGAGACCTCCTGGGAAATGCCGGGTGCTGGAGGTTCTAGTCCTGAGGACTTCACTGGCACCGTCCAAGCTCGCTCGGCCGTGGCAGATGAACCTCAGGACTGAAACGGTGGGGCCAGTTCTGTGCACGCTGAGCCTCACCTGAAATCCACTGTGCAGGCTGGAAGGGCACGTGGGGACAGCCCTGCCCAAATCTGCACAGGCTGGAAGGGCACGTGGGGACAGCCCTGCCCAAATCTGCGCAGGCTGGAAGGGCACCCACGTGGGGACAGCCCTGCCCAAATTTGCGCAGGCTGGAAGGGCACACCCATGTGGGGACAGCCCTGCCCAAATCTGTGCAGGCTGGAAGGGCACGTAGGGACAGCCCTGCCCAAATCTGCGCAGGCTGGAAGGGCACACCCAGGTGGGGACAGCCCTGCCCAAATCTGCGCAGGCTGGAAGGGCACACCCAGGTGGGGACAGCCCTGCCCAAATCTGCGCAGGCTGGAAGGGCACGTGGGGACAGCCCTGCCCAAATCTGTGCAGGCTGGAAGGGCACAGCCACGTGGGGACAGCCCTGCCCAAATCTGTGCAGGCTGGAAGGGCACAGCCACGTGGGGACAGCCCTGCCCAAATCTGCGCAGGCTGGAAGGGCACACCCAGGTGGGGACAGCCCTGCCCAAATCTGCGCAGGCTGGAAGGGCACACCCAGGTGGGGACAGCCCTGCCCAAATCTGCGCAGGCTGGAAGGGCACACCCAGGTGGGGACAGCCCTGCCCAAATCTGCGCAGGCTGGAAGGGCACACCCACATGGGGACAGCCCTGCCCAAATCTGCGCAGGCTGGAAGGGCACGTGGGGACAGCCCTGCCCAAATCTGCGCAGGCTGGAAGGGCACACCCAGGTGGGGACAGCCCTGCCCAAATCTGTGTTCGCAAAGTTTGGCCATACAAACCTAATTATTGTTTCTGGTCTGGCTGCGGGCAGTTTTCTGGAACACTGGAAGGACCCTGGTAAAGCCTGTGTTGTTTTGACATCAAGAAAGGTTAACCCTGAATATGACTCATCTGGAGAGCTGGGGCTTTGGGAAAAGTGGGCAGTTTCTTCTCAAGAACTAGTACTCAGTATAAGACTACTCTGTGGAGCCAGAACTGGTAGTAAGAACTTATCTGAGTAACTACAATCATGCAGATCTGGGAAGTCCCCAGTACAGGGGCACTTGGGCTGAGTGGCACTAAATGATGTTTTTCATGTCATAAAGAAGCCCTTCTTGGTTTTTTTGTGATGTCAGAACGCGGGGCCAAAGCAAAACCAGATTGTCCACCCTCTTTCTAATATTTGCTTCCTTCTTCTATTGGAACAAAAGGTTCCAAGTTTTTGGAGAAAGCGCAGCCCTGTCTAAGATCAGCTGGAGATCCCTGAGACACTGTTTTGTCCTGGTCTGCTGGTAATCCACACTTCCTGCACGTGTGTGGTGTGTGAGCTGTGGTGTGAGGCCAGTGAGACCTGAGGAGCTGCTGAACCTCAGCTGTGCCACCAGCAGGGCTGGGCTGAGCTGCATCAGATCAGCACTTGGGTTGGACTGTGCAGTAAATCTTGATCTTCTCTTGTCTTTTCACAGAATCAGAGAATTAGAGAATGGTTTGAAGGGAAGGGACTGTAAAGCTCCTCCAGTGCCACCCTCTGCCATGGGCAGGGACAACTTCCACCAGCCCAGGTTGCTCCAAGCTCCAGGTTGTCCAGGTGGGACACCTCCCCCCAGCCCAGGTTGCTCCAAGCCCTGTCCAACCTGGCCTTGGACACTTCCAGGGATGGGGCAGCCACAGCTTCTCTGCCCAACCTGTGCCAGGGCCTGCCCACCCTCACAGGGAAGAGTGTTTTCCTGATGTTCCATCTAAACCTACTCTCTGTCAGTTTGAATCCATTCCCCCTTGTCCTGTCACTCCAGACCCTGGTGAACAGTCTCTCTCCACCTTGTAGACTCCCTTCAGGTACAGGAAGGCCACTGGAGGTCACCCTGAAGCCTGACACTCTAAGGTTTGAACACTGGCATCCTCAGTGGCTTTCAGGGGCTGTACTTGGAGCTCAGAGAGTTTGCTGGTTATCAGCAGATGTTCAGTAGAGTTGGGCACCTCTGAAAAGCTTCTGGAGATTCCTGCTGCAAGGAAGGGCTGAACCTGCTTAAATCACCAAACTGTGATGGAACCATGTCCTTTTGCATGATCTGGCACTTACTAACCACCCACACTGAGGGGTCTTTGGCTGTCCTTCAAGGGCAAGGATTGTGGGGACCATCTCTCTCTCCCAATGCTCCATGTGCTGCCCACAAAAAGCTCTGATGGAAGTTGGCCCTAGGAGCACACCTGACAGGTAAGCTGGAGTTCAGGTAAGCTGAGGTGACAAGTGTCAGTCTGAGGGTGGTGGGCAGTGCTTGGTGGGCAACCTGGGAAGGCTGGGAGGTCTGTCCCAGCTGCAAGAGGATCTACATGAAGCTGGAAGGAGAACATCTCAGTGTTCCCATAAAACAAAGAGAAGGAGGGAATGTCTTCCATGAGTCATCCTGTCACCAGGATAAAGACCTGCTATTGAGTGTGGTGGTCTTAGTTGAAGTCCTTTGGAGTTCTGTGCCACTCCATTTTCCCCCAGGCACCTGTGGCTGACGTTACAGTTAGAAGCCTTTAGACCAAAGGTGCAAGTTTGCTTGGATATTTTAAATCTGCCCACGTGGTTGTCTCTAAACCCAACTGTGGTTGTTCTTGGCTGGGACCTCCTGATTAGGGATCTGTCGGCACTGCAGCGCCTGGGACTCGACACACAACCCCAGAGCTGTCCCTGGAGAGCAGCAGCCACCACAGTAAAACCCTCTGAGTGGCTGCAGCACATCCCAGGTGCCATCAGAGGGTGCAGGAGGAGCTTCAGGCTGGGACCATCTGACCTTGAGTGGATTTGCTTCGATCGACTTCATGGATTTTGTGGTTTTGGAGCAGAACCGACATTTTGCCACGGGGTAAATACCAGGTTGGGGAGTTTCTGATCGGTGTGACTGGCAAGGAAGGTTCTTCATTTAATCAAATACTCCTCAGACACACTTCACACACCTCTGCCAGCAATTAGAGGAGCCCTTTTCCTGGAGGAAGGAAGGCGTTTGGTTAGACATTATTTTAAATATAAAATATGACATGTTTTGTCAAGAGTGTCTTTAAAATGACAGGCTTGCTTCATGCTCCATTTTCTCTCCGTGACTGACTGGTGAGAACTGAAATAACTCCGAGGGCAATAATTTAACATGTTTTTAATTAGTTTGCTGTTTGCCTCTGATATTTTGCTCAGTAAAAAAAAAAACCCAGAAAATATGGGGTTTTTTTCCTGGAAAAGGGCTACATATCAAAATTCAGACACCAGCAAGGAAAGGTGCAGTGCATTTATGACCTTGTGTGATTAGTGATCTCTGAATCTAATCTTAAGGTACTTTAATGGACTATAATTATCTACAGTGTATAGTTACTGCCTTCCCCGAGATTGATTTAATATTGCCTCAGGAGGCAAGTGCTGTGTAATTATCTGATAAGAACCAAACTTGATACTCTGGCTGGAAACTTTTTGGAAACACAAAAATGAATACAGTTCAGGACAAACCTTACTGCTGGCCAGCTGCAGAAATGAAACCTGCTCCCCAGGCTGGCTCTGCAGGGACAGATAAAGAAGGACAGGGGCAAAGCTTGCAACCAATTTCAAGATATCAGCCTCAGTGAGCAAACTTAGGGGAGGGTGGGCTTGCCCTCCAGCCCAAATGTGCTTACAGAATCAGGAGAGGAAAGTGGAGAGAGAGGTGTGGCCTCCTCTGACCCAGATTCTATTATTTGAAGTGTCTCTGTTGCTTGGACCCATCATAAGAGTCAGAGACACCTTGATAAATCTGCTGGAGGAGGCAGGATGGGAACCTCCTTGGGTTCTCTCCATGTTCTGACTGCTGGAAAAGTTTGGGAATTTAAATTAACAAGATGCCATTTCCAGGAATGATGGATTTTGGTTTTCTCCAAGAATGTTAAGATACATGGATCCCATCTGCCTGGGATAAGGAACAGTGGACTTCAGGGTGATCTTGACTGTTGACTGCCAAGTTCTCGACTGGTGTTTCTTCCTGTCTTTTTCCTTGGCTTGGTTAGGGCTGAAACGTTGTTCTCAGGAAAACTGGGGGTGTTGACTGGCCAGGCCTTTCCATGTGCCAACCCCAGCTGTGCCTCACTGTACAAAATGCCTTGGCAGAGTTTGTGCCAATGTGACCACCCTGGGAATAGGAGGGGCTCAAGCCCTCTGCCTCTCACAAGCCCACAAAGCTTTCAGGTTCTGTCCTGTGGACAACCCTGCTTCGTTTCCTGACCCTGAGAGAGATACCAGCACATGATGCACTGGAGAATGGTACAAAATTACTCTATGGAAAAAGTCTTTTTTTTCAGTTGAGGGATTGGTTGTTTATTTCCTGCAAGTCTTTGCAAGGCATCAGTGGCAGTTTTCTAACACCAAAGCTGTTGTGTCTTCCACAATGCACCTCAATTTTGGACCCTTTTGTGAGGAATGGAGACAAATCAGCCTGTGAAATGGGAGTTGTTGGTTGCTTAAGGATCCCTGGGTGGCTAAGACAGGAGACAGTCAGGATGCACTTAATGCCTAAAGAAAGGTGAATTTCTTCAAGTGAAAGATGTTAAAAGGCAAAAAGGTGTTGAAAGAAAAGTGTGAAAGATTGAAATGTGGACGGAGTTTGGAGCTTGGGGGTCCTTCCCATCCAAAAGCCACAATGCAGCAGAGGGGGAGGAGGGTGTTCCATGGAGAAGGAAAGGGAAAAATCAGAAATAAAATGTGAAAAAAGTAACAGAAAAAAGGGCAAGGAAGGAAGTTGGCTGGGAATATGATGTGGAATCTAAAAATAGTGAGGAATAACCATGCCTGGCAGAAGGGTTTTCTCATGTAGCTTTGTCCTAGTTCAGCAGGAGGGACTAGCTAACCCTGTGTGGGGGTGATCAAAGCTGTGCATTCTACCCCCTCTATTCATTCCCCAAGGTCAATGGGCCATTAGCAGCAGCTGCCCAGGGAGCCATTATCACTTCACTCCCAGCCTGAGGGGGCGGAGCTGCTAATGGGCCATCAACAGTTCAACACCCCCTGGCTCCCAGAGTTAATCACCCATTGTGTGAGTCCCCGCCCAGGGGGAGGGACTGAGAGCTCCCTGAGGGTACAGAAGGGGTGGGTAAGAAGACCTCGGGAACCTCTCGTCGGATCCAGAGGAGCAGCAGGACCTTGACAGGAGGAGATCCCCGCTCTCGCCCAGACCACAGCCCTCGCCTGCACCAACAGGTTTTTCTTTTCCTTTTGCTCTGGACTTGGGGGAGCCACAGGGGTCTCAGCACAAGGGCAAACAAACCCCCTTGGGTTTGTGCCCCAGGACACTGGGTTATACTGCTGGGGTTTGTGAGTTGAAAGCAATTTCCCTTGTGTGTCAGTGTTGTTATTGTAATATTATTAAATTTTAGGTCTGACTTATAATCTCTCTCGTGGTGAGTTCATTTCTCCTGCTGGTTCACCTTTAAACCAGCACAAGCTTTTGCAGTGACCCACTGGAAGGTAAGTGGGATAAAATTTCTGTTGCTGATTCAGAAATGGCATATTTAGAAAAAACAATCCCCCCACATCCAAGTTCACATGTCATCTGAACATGACCAGCCTGGTTGGCGTGCCAGCAGCTGTGGAGATTCAATTAATAGGGAATGAGTGAGCGGGAATAGGACGAACAAGAGAGTGTGGGTTTTATGGAAATAAAGTCTTGCCAAGCAAGACTTGTTTAATCAGGATGAGATTATACACTGAGGTGGGAAAGGAAGTGGTGAGCTTGATCTATTAGTCCAGCAGACTTTTACAAGGCATTTAACCAGGTTTGCTTGACATTCTGTAAAAGAACAAGTGACATCCTGTCAGGGGAGTTCACTCTAACCGGATTGAAGACTGACTGACACAACTGAAGATGAAGTTACTGCAGAACAACCACGAGGTGGGTTTTTTTTTCTTTTCTTATTTTTTCTTCCCCAAACTGAGGTCTGCATAGATTAGGAGTAGGCAGAAGCTGTAGAATATTTTTATCTAGAAGCCATGCAAACTCAATGACAGAGGGCTGATGAAGTGGTAAATAATGAGGAGGCTGGAGAATCATCTAGATAGGTTGACAAGTCAGCCCACTCAGAATGAGTCTGTTTTACCACTGTCAGAGTAAGGACAGGCTTAAGGTTTTTATCTTTTTATTTTATGTAACAGTTGCTGTAGCAGGAAAAAAATCAGTTTTCAGGTGTGTAAACCTCTGAGCAACCTGGGCTGGTGGGAGGTGTCCCTGCCCATTGCAGGGGGTGGCACTGGATGGGCTTGAAGGTCCCTTCCCAACCCAACCAGTTTGGGATTTTGGATTCCTCAACTTACACATATAGGACCAAATAATGAAAAGCAAACCACTAAAGGAGGTTCCTTTCAAACCAGGAAACTGCATTAAAACAACAAACAAACCCCATAAAACCAAGCCTAAAACCTCAAAACCCAGCAGTAATCGTTCAAAACTTCTCAGCAGCCCCGGTAAGATTTAAGCTTTGCCATAATGATGAAACAGATCCCCTCAGAGGGCGGGTGGGGTAGGACCAGGAGAGTGCTGTGGGATTAGGAAGGTCCATGGGACCTCTGTGAAGGGCCTGGTAGCAGCAGGCAAGGTGGGATGCTCAGTGTCCCTTTGGATCTGGAGTTGACACAGCAGTGGGAAGGTGTCCTGGGGTTGGTCCCTTCTGCCAGTGCTTCCTTCTGCTCCTCAGGAGCTCAGCTCAGAGAGAGGCAGCTGCTGGAGAGCTCAGTGTGACCTCTTCCCACCTCAAGGTACAGGCTGGTCACTGTTGGGGCACTGAAAGGATTTTCCAGGGATGTGCAATTTGGTTCTGTGCTTTGGCAAAAGTTTTCACTGCAGTGCAAACCCGAGCAGAGCTGCTGCGTTTTTGTTCTCTATATATAATTTACTAGTTGTTTGGAAGCAAATGTCACTTTGTTTTCATATTTAGGGACAGCTGGGGACCGTGAGGCAGCTGTTTAAGGAGCTGTATTTACTTTTAGATGTAAACAAAATATTAAAGTGCCCTCCAGGAATCTCTGAGCTCACACAAGCATCTCATAGTCTATATTATTTATGTGCACGAGTGTGTGGGTCGCTGCAGCTTGTCCCTGTCTGATACATTAACTCTCCCTGTGTGACAGGTCTCTCTAGACAGGGAAATCTGCAGAGAGTGGACAGACAGTTGCTGGAGGGCCACTCTGAAGATGCTGTTATGGGAAAAAAAATGTCTTTTTTCTGTCCTCTTAATGAGGAGGGTGGAACAAAAACCTCCTCAAACATGGCCGTATCTCCTTGCTGGCAAAACCTGGATAGATTTTCCTCATGAAAGAATGATGGAAAATTAAAATAAGTGTTTTGCATAACTTGAAAGAATGTGGGGCAAAGTTGTGACACTGATAAAATGGATCCTATTCTCCTTAGTCATGCTGAGCATTTGCTTTCAAACACTTACATACACTCAACTACAGCCTTAAAATTCCTTTGGAGTTCTCGGGGCCGAGACTGGGGGTCGCTCCCGAGATAAATCACACCCACACAGTTTGGGGGGATATGAGGGTTGGTTTCTGGTAGCCTCGTTATGCTGTGTGCTGAAGGAATCTGCAACGATATGGAATCTCCTGGTCCTGGATTATCAGCCCATTAACCTGGGAGAAGTGGGTGCTCTCTGCTCACCCCGACCATGTGGTCTCTGAGAGCCCCCGGGAAGGACACACAGGGACCACTGGCGAAGGCAGGCACAAAGAGAAGGTGTAATCAGGGGTACAGGTTTATATGGAGTTTGGAGGGATACAAACTCACCAATAAGGGACAAGGGGGGGAGTCTGAATTTGTGCCAATCATTATCATGGCCAAGTTTCGCGAACGAAGATTTGGGAAGGGCACTACCCACACCCTCTGCAAGCTGCTGGTGGCTAAAGAGGCCGATACGGGATAGGCAGGTCCGGTCACAAAAGGCACAGGGGAACGTCTCCTTTGGCCATATTGGCAAGGAAGATTTGGGAAGGGCACTACCCACACCCTCTGCAAGCTGCTGGTGGCTAAAGAGGCCGATACGGGATAGGCAGGTCCGGTCACAAAAGGCACAGGGGAACGTCTCCTTTGGCCATATTGGCAAGGAACGGTTCTGTCTGCGTTGTCTTTTCTCCTCCAGACTGACTGTGCTGCGTTCTCAAAGGAAGCAGCAGCGTCGGGAATGGTCTCCATGAATCCCAGCTGGAGGCCACAGTGGCCCATTGGGGCAGTCAATATGGCCAAGGCTGAGCTGTTGTTTCAGGCAGTCCTTGTATCTCCTCTTCGGGGCTCCTCTCTTGCGGCAGCTGGTGGCGAGTTCTCCACAGAGCACAATCTTCGGGAGGCAGTGGGTGATCCTCCATCCTGGAGACGTGCCCTGCCCAGCACAGCTGCGTTCTCAGCAGCAGGGCCTCCATACTGGTGACCCTGCCTGTTCAGAACAGACACATTGGGCACGTAATCAGAGCAGTGGATGGTTAGGATTGAACGGAGGCAGCGCTGATGGAAGCGTTCGAGGAGCCGCAGGTGGTGGCGGTGGATGACCCAGGATTCAGACCCATAGAAAAGAGTAGACAGTACAATGGCTCTGTAGACACTGATCTCTGTACTTTTCTTCAGGTGTTTATTGGGCCAGACTCTGTTATGGAGGTTTCCAAAGGCTCTGTCTGCCTTTGCTGGCCTGTTGTCTGTCTCTGTCAGTCTTACCGTCTGAGGAAATGATACTTCCCAGACAGGTGAACTGCTGGACTGACTTAAGCTCTGAATTGCCTGTGGTGATGTGGGGATGATGGAAGACTTCCTGAGGTGCAGGTTGGTAGAGAACTTCTGTCTTCTTCAGGCTGCCTTCCAGCCCCAAAAGCTCAGCAGCCTCTGCAAAGCAGGATGTGAAGTGCTGCAGAGCTGCTTCTGTGTGAGCAACGAGGGCGGCACCGTCAGCAAAAAGCAGCTCTGGACAAGGTGATTCAGGGGCTTGGTGTGGGCCTTCAGTCACCTCAGGCTGAATGGGCTTCCATCGGTACCATATCGGATGGAGATGCCGTTTTCTTCATCGAGGTCTGCCGTGGCTCTCAACCTCATGAGGGCACACAAGCTTCTCCCCCGCGACAAGGGGGTGTCCCTGGAGAAGTGTGCCAATAGGAGTAAGGGGATTTACATTCAGTGGGAGGGGGTTTCAGGTAACATGAGGTCACTCTCCTTCTCCCGGCCCCCTGGCCTGCCAGGGGGTTATGGGAAGAAGAAGCAATGACAATGCAGTTTTTACATTCAGTACATTCAAACCACATTAAAAACATGAGTTGTTAAAGCATTCTCAGTGGCTGGTGGATTTTCTTCATCAGCCCATTTCTGACATGACATTCTCCAAGCCATGTATTGAGAATGCATTGCCACAGGGGGACGTACTGAGAGCGATTTATTTCCTGCTGTGGTCTGTTTATAAAGGGCCCGATAGGGGCGGGGTTGGGAGGGCATGGGCCAGCTCATCTGGGGGCAGGGTTAGGAAGGCAGGGGTGACAAAGGAGCAGGGCAGGGAAGGGGTGGAGAGAAACCTCAGTGCAGCAATGCATTCACAATATATGGCATGGAGAATGTCCTGCCAGAAATGGGCTGATGAAGAAAATCCACCAGCCACTGGGAATGCTTTACCAACTGATGATTTTAATGTGCTTTGAATGTACTGAATGTAAAAACTGCAGTGCCACTGCTGCTTCTTCCCAGAATATCCCTGCCTGGTCAGGGGGCTGGGGAAAGATTGTCACCTCAGTTTCCTTGAAATCCTTTCCCATTGAATGTAAATCCCCTCATTCTTATTGGCCAAGAGCCAGATTCCCCTCTTGTCCCTTATAGGTCTGTTTGTATCCCTCCAAAGTCCATATAAACCTGTTCCCCTGAATAAACTTCCTCTTTTTGTTCCTCTCTCCCTCCCTGGTGGTCTCTGTGTGTCCTTCACTGGGGCTCTCAGGGACCACGTGGCTGGGGGGAGAACAGGGAGCACACATTTCTCCTGGGTTAATGGACTAACAACTCCAGGACCAGGAGAACCACCATATCATTGCAGAAATCCTTCAACACACAGCATGAATGAGGCTACAAGAAAACCACACTCTCACCTCAGGTTAAAAACACACAGAGAGGGGGAAGGAGCATGGAGGATGCAAGCCTAGGAGGCTGAGCCCGACATGGAGTCACACGGATTTTCCTGCCTCGTGGGGAGATTGCCACTAACCTGTGTGCTGTTCCCACTTATTTTAAAAACCCAGAGAAGAGGAGACTCTCCTGGAAGGTTAATGAGAGTGTTCAAGGCTACCAGATTGGGATCCTCATTTTCCCTGAATTATTCCAAGTACAATTCCCTGATGCCAGTCTTTCCGTGGGCTTTCCTCTGGCTTGTCAAAGGGCTGGATGGAGACATGTAGTACATGTCTTTGGAATGCAGAATGACAGATTGTCAGTTTGGGGGTGAATTCTCACAGACAGTTCTGCAGATGTGTTAGGGATTGGCAGAGGGAGACTGAAAGGGAGGGCCTGATAGCTGGTTCCAGTGGGTCTGCTCAGGAATTGCCCAGGACCTGCATCTGGTGGCCTTGGGGCTTTTCTTACTCCCACCACAGGAATTTGGCCTTTCACCTCCCCAAGGGTGAACAAGACACAGGAGTCAGTTTTCTCAAAATGTGTGTGAGGAGTTAAAATCCTTTCAGCTTTGGCCGAGATCAGAACGTTGTAGGTGGACACATCTCCAGTTCCAGCGGGTCTGGCTCCAGCCTCCCATGGAGATGGTGCAGTGGGGTGAGAGCAGCTGGGACTGACTTTAAGGAGGGCAATAAACCACTTCTCCTTCACTGGCTCCTTGGCTGGCAGCTGGGACTGACTTTAAGGAGGGCAATAAACCACTTCTCCTTCACTGGCTCCTTGGCCAGAGGAGCAAAGGCAGGGATGGGAAGGCAGGTGGGAACTGCAGCACTTCACGGGAAGCACAGCATGGACCAAGATGGGGTCTGGGAGAGCAGAGGGTTTGAGCCTCTCCTACTCAAAGGCCTTCATCACCAACCAGCTGGAGCCTCACCTTCCTCCCTCCCCTCCCTTCACATTATGTTTGAGATCCATCTCTGCTGGTTTGTGGTTCTATCTTGGCTCCTCTCCCGTAGTGTCACCTGTCTCAGGATTCCATGGACCTCCCAGCAACACTAACCTTAGAACCTTGGTGTTCTGAGGCAGCCTGTTTACAACCCAGCACCTCATAAATTTGGGAGAGATCCGTAATATCAGAGGAGGATTTTTATGATTACGTGACACAATGCCAGAAACCCCCCCCCCCCACCAGTTCCAGACCTCAAAATCAGCAGCATGTGCTGAGAAAAATCAATAAGTAATTTGCCCAGAGAATCCCAAAGAGAATGCCTGAGCTTTTTTGAGACTTAAAATAACTTTTGCTTATTGATTCCTAAAATCTCCCAAACAGGAAGAAATGTAAATACAGGGATGCTGCTCCTCTGGAGCTCACGGGCAGGAGGATCAGGCCCCTGAGCTGGAAGCTTTGGGATTTACAAAGGTACCTTCAGCTGCTTAATGAAACTGTTTAATTAGAAAACTTGGTCACATGTGGCTTGAAGGCAGTTTTACCAAACAGGTTGGATAATTCTTGCCAACCATGAAAGCTGATTGGTGTTCTCAGCTCTGAAAGGAGAGGAACATGGAGGGTATTGATAATGAGAGCTGGGTGGAGTTCGGGGAGTCACCTCGGTGGGGTCTGGGGGGGTCTTTGTGTTTCAAGCAGGTACCTGTGGCTTCTTCAGGAATCTGCCACCTGAGAAGCCAAAACTCAGCTGAAATATAAATAAGTAGATATTTTTGTCTGGTTTTTAGATAAGGCTGTGCAAATGCAGAGTGCTAAACCAGGGATAATTTAACTCAATATGACCACGCCTGTTCTGTGCTCACGTTAGTTTTCTGATTTTCATTTTAAAAGCTTCTGGTTCTGTCAGAGAATGGGACTATCAACTCCTAACACAGTCTGTGTTTCTTGAAAAAAAAAAAGGGAAACTTAAATTGAGAACTCAATTTTTAAGCTCAATTTTGGCACAATTTTGAGTGAAGAAAAGCTTTTCATCTTCAGTGTAATTTGCTTATAAGTATAAAACTCACAATTTGCCTATTCTGCTGGATATTAAAGCACAGTCACGGCTGACCACAAGGGAGAGTGACCATTTTCTCACTCCTAAAATGCAAAAGGGAAAAAACCTTGTGTAAATTCTTAAGTTTGATTTAAAAAAATGTACAAATGTGCAAATGTATCTGAAATATTGAAAATTCACATGAGAAGAAAATGAAAAATTGTGACAATCACACCCTTCTCTGTTCTGAAAAATGTCATTGTTCTTGCAATTCAGTTATTCAGCTGCTCTTCCTGATTTGTTGTGGTGCCTGAGCTGATTTTACTGCTGGTTCTCCAAAATTCGGCCTCATTTCCATCTCATCACGAGACTCATCTCAGATAGAAAGAGCCTGGGATGTACAAGTGTGTAACTAAAAAAGATGGGGTTGAAGTGACAGAGAATCATAGAATGGATTGGGTTGGAAAAGACCTCCCAGATCATCAAGTCCAACCCTTGGTCCAACTCCAGTCCCTTTACCAGATCATGGCACTCAGTGCCATGGCCAAGCTCAGCTGAAAAACCTCCAGGGATGGGGAATCCACCCCCTCTCTGGGCAGCCCATTCCAATCCCTGAGCACTCTCTCTGCAAAGAATTTTTTCCTGATCTCCAACTTCAATTTCCCCTGGCAGAGCTTAAGCTGTTCATGTGTGGCAAGACATGGCTGTTTGATTTGAATCCCTGAGGACTCATCATGTGAATGCTGATGTGCCCAGGAGCTGATGAGGAGCATTCTTACATAGGCCTCTCTTTTCTGCAGTGGCCACATTCACAGCAGGCACCAGTCGAGCTGTTTGAACTCACAGACAGTGAAACAGTGAAAACGAGCATTCAACAGTGAGGGAGAGTTGTTTACATTTTCTGTTCTGGATGTACCTAAACAAGGCAGTTATCAATCTGTGTTTCTACAACAATCCTCCCGGGAAGCCTGCCAAGATTCTGGGACACCCAGGGAATGGCTGGAGCTGTGCCAGGGCAGGGACAGCACCCAGGTTATGGCTGGAGCTGTGCCAGGGCAGGGACAGCACCCAGGGAATGGCTGGAGCTGTGCCAGGGCAGGGACAGCACCCAGGGAATGGCTGGAGCTGTGCCAGGGCAGGGACAGCACCCAGGGAATGGCTGGAGCTGTGCCAGGGCAGGGACAGCACCCAGGGAATGGCTGGAGCTGTGCCAGGGCAGGGACAGCACTCAGGGAATGGCTGGAGCTGTGCCAGGGCAGGGACAGCACTCAGGGAATGGCTGGAGCTGTGCCAGGGCAGGGACAGGTTGGATCTCAGGACAAGGCTGTTCCCCCAGAGGGTGGTGGGCACTGACCAGGCTCCCCAGGGCAGTGGGCACAGCCCCAAGGCTGCCAGAGCTCCAGGAGTGTTTGGATGATCCTCTGGGGCACAGGGTGTGACTCTTGGGATGGTCCTGTGCAGGGCCAGGAGTTGGACTGGATGGTCCTTGTGAGTCCCTTCCCATTCAGCATGTTCTGGGATTCTGTGTGGTTCTGTGTCACTGCATGGCATTAAAGAACACTTGGAGACTTCAAAGGTGTGAATAAGACCGTGGAAATCCCATGGTTATGGTAAGAAGGTGTTCTGTGGGTGCTGAGGAGCAGCTGGTTTTGGGTGGGGTGTGCAGTGGAGTGCTGTGATGTCCCACACTTGTGCAGCCTCTGGGAAAGCTGGAGAGGGACTTTGGACAATGGAAAGGATGACAGGACAAGGGGGAATGGCTTCAAACTGATGGAGAGTAGGTTTAGATGGGATATTGGGAAGGAATCATTCCCTGTAAGGGTGGGCAGGCCCTGGCACAGGTGCCCAGAGAAGCTGTGGCTGCCCCATCCCTGGGAGTGTCCAAGGCCAGGTTGGACAGGGCTTGGAGCACCCTGCCCATGGAAGGGGGTGGAACAAGGTGAGTTTTGAGGTCCCTTGCCACCAAACCACTCTATAATTCTCTGATTCTATGAAAAGGCAAGAGAAGGTAAAGAACTGGATGATCTTTAAGGTCCTTCCAACCCAAACAATTCTGGGATTCTCTGATTCTCTTCTCTCAGCCCAGTGCTGAGGGGCAGGTCAGACCAGGCATTTCTCAGTGCCGGCTTCAGCTGCTCAATGTCAGCCCTCTCAGGAACCCACAAGACTTGATTTTTTATAAATCATCATTTATCAGTGCAAAAATGCCCAGCCTTGGCAGTGACAGCAGAGGGCAAAGGGAAGGGCACCAGGGCAGAGTAGCTGGCTGAGAGTTCTTCAGCCTGGGAACATCTGCCAAGAAACCCTGCAGTTTGTCTCCTCCTCCCTGTTGACAGATTGGGTTGGTTTTCTGAGGCTCTCATAGCTTCTTTCTACAGCTGCCATAATTTTACCAACCAGTTACAGACATTGGGCTAAAATACCTTGCAAGGATGAGGTAAATGGGAATCTGTCCTGCCTGTCCAGCTCGGGGTGTTGTGAAGGAAAACATCCACAGCACTTAAATCTATTATGTTAAACCACTGCTGTACCTCTCCCAGTGCCTTAATAACAACAGAAAATCAGATTTACTTTTTCCCCCCCACACTGCTGGACATTTACACCCTGTTCTGTTGCATTTTTTATTTCTTTTACATTTTCCTTTGTGCTGTTAGACGAGGCATTTTGCAAAGCATGAAGCTGAGGCTGCTGATTTGTGTAATATTTGTCATTATTTCAAAGCAGGCTGACAGCTTTAACAAAGCCTTTTTGCAGGGGAAGAAAAAGCTGCTTTTCAGGCATCCTGGGGGGAAAGGTGGCATCTTCCTGCCCTGGCATGTCCCACCTGCCACCAAATGCTGATCTCACCCCCTCCAAACTGTCTTTTGCTGGCTGGGAACTTCAACAAGTGACTCCCCAAAAAGTGCAGCCTCTTCCCAGGCTTTGTCTGCTCTTCAGCTTTCTCCTATCCCTTATTTTTCACTGGGAATGCTGCATGTGGGTCATTACAATCAATGCTTTGCCACATTTCAATGTCTTCAGTGTATTTTGCATTAACAGAGTTGGTTTCTCTCCCTGCAGTGCAGGAGGGCCTTAAATTGTGAACACCTTTGCCTTCTGCTTGGGGGATTGTTTTATTTTTAATTTTTTCTCGAGGTGAGGGGACTTTCCTGCACAGGGAAATGATGCTCCCAGGTGTGAGTTCTCAATGAGAATGGGATGAAGTTCCCACTTAGCCCCTGGAAGTGTTCAATAAACACGTGGATGTGGCTCTTGGGGAACTGATTTAGTGGTGCTGGATGAGGGGTTGGACTTGATGCCCTTGGAGGTTTTTTTCCAAGCTGAATGATTCCCTGATTCCAAGTTGGTTGTGATTAAGGAGAACAGGAACACCTGGAGCAGAAATGCTTTTTGTGCTCCGGTGCCAGAGAAAGGAGCAGCTCAAGGAAGGAGACTCTGTCTTACCCAGCTAAGGAGGCAACAGGTGGGTGCAGAAGGTCCTGCAGGTGTCCTCACCTCCCACAACAGAGGGTTGAGGTCATCATTTGAACCTCTCCCCTGGGGCTGACAATCAGGGAATTAGCTGAAGTCCAAGGCCACAGCAGTGGGGGGAAGGACAACACTGATTTAATTTCAATAAGGCTGTGTTGGTTCACAAGGAAAACTCAAGGTGGGAGCTGCAGGCAAAGGAATGTCAGTCAGGCTCTGCTCTGCTCCCTCCTTGCTTGTTTGGAGCAGAGCAAGCTGAATGGACTGAGGTATAAAATATTTCATCAGGTTTCCCAGAGTTTCCCTATGATATGCAATAGTCATGATGAAAAAAAAAGGGGCTGACATGTTCTTGGAGGCAACTGCAAAAGGGTGTTTAGGTTCTTCCTGGCACCAAGAACAAAGTAATCTCAGTTTTCTGAAAATACCTGGGTGAGATTTGATGCTGTTTGTCTGCCCCAGATTAGCCCTGGGAGGTGCTCAGTGCTGGTTACACAGCAAGGGCCACTCTTTCCAAGGCATTCACACATTGAGGTTCACCCTGTTATAACCCTCTGCTTTTTGCTAATTTATGGTGCATAATCTGATTAAAAAATTACCCTAAGAATTGAGGTTTTTTTTAGTATTTTTAAGAGACTATTCTTTAAAAATCAGAACATTTAAGTGCTTAAATCCCTGTGCTTTCCAGAAGACTCAGGAGCAGATGCAAAGCCAGGCTTGAGAAAAGAGGGAACAAAAGATGTTCCTGAGTGATCAGAGGGATTTCTGCAGGGTTGGTGCAGCCCAGGCTGATGGACTCCTGAGCCACAGGGCTGATGGAGACCCCGAAGGGAAGGTCTCACCCTGCAGCATCACAGGGGACAAAAGGAAGTGGGGCCAGTTCTCTACCAGCCCTTTCAGTTGCTTTCTCTCCCATTTGTGTTGTCAGAAAGGTTGAGTGTGACAATTTTTAGTCCAATTTTGTGGTCCAAAGGCCTCTTCCTGGTTCTGAGGGTAACTCACAGAAGGGCTGTGGCAGTTCAGAGCCCTGACAGGACTCAGGATCTTGTCACACTTGGGAACGTGGGTGGCAACATGCAGAGATTTTGATTCTGTCCATTTTCCATTCACCCTTTTTGCAGGATAGAAAGTGCAGTGATATGTAAAAAGCAAAGAGGGGACAAGGGATAGGTCTGGCCTGTCTGTCACAGCTCATGTATCAAGTTTCTGCAATGGAGGTGGGGGGAGCAGCAGGAATAAATGACTGTTAATTTCATTGATAAGAGTTCAGCTGTGATGTGTTTGTTTATTTATTTACAGACACTGCACTGGGTTTTGGGCAGCACTTCAGGCCTCTGCTAAATGTGCTTTTTGTTCAGGCTTTCCCACCTTCCCATTCTGCTGGGCCAAAGTTCACTGGTGTCCCTGATTTTCAGTAGGGCACTGGGAACACCTATTTGTGCTGCTCTCCTGTGCTCTCCCACTGGTCCTTGAAGGGATGGAGGAAACCAAAGGGGCTGTGGGTTCTTCCAGAATCTGCCTCATTCAGAAAAGGCAGTAATAAGGCAAACCCCAGAACTCTTGTCCTTCCAACCCTTCAAAGAGCTCTGCAAGCACCTCATTCCAAAACAGACCAGAAGGATTTTGTGCAATGCACATCTAAGCACCACCTGACCGTGGCTGCTCTGGAGACACTGTGGATACCGCAGTGGTTCTTTTCAGCACTCCCTGTGGGTGTTTTGTACCATTTTCCAGCCCATCACATCCAGAAACTACTGTCTCTGCTGGTTCCCATGGCAGCCTGTGGAGGGAGCTGATGTAGCTCCTTTCCTTCTGAGGGCCTGGGCCATGTGGTCACCTCAGGCTGTAGGACACACTGACACCCCAGTGAAGATCCCAGCCCTCTAGGAGTTTTACTCCAGCCATCAACCCCACCCTGCTGCATTTTTTATTACTGTGGTCATGGCACTGCAGCTGTTCTGAAACTGGTTTTTTTGGAGCATTTCCATCCTAAAGATCAACGTGGTGGTTTCCCCCGAGGAATGTCCCTGGATCATTGTTGCAACCAGAGATATTCTGAAAAAAAATCCAAATAATTCATTAACAAATCAATCTTATAAATCTAACATATTAATCCAACAAATTAACAAGTTATGTATTTGTGTCTTCTGGCACAAATCTTTGTCTTCTGACACAAATATATTTTTATGCCACAAATCTGTGTCTTCTGACACAAATATCTTTCTATGACACAAATATATTTCTATGACAAATATTTTTCTATGACACAAGTCTGTGCCTTCTGACACAAATATATTTTATGCCACAAATCTGTGTCTTCTGACACAAATATCTTTCTATGACACAAATATTTTTCTATGACACAAATCTGTATCTTCTGACACAAATAACTTTCTATGACACAAATCTGTGTCTTCTGACACAAATATCTTTCTATGACACAAATATCTTTCTATGACACAAATATTTTTCTATGGCACAAATCTGTATCTTCTGACACAAATATTTTTCCATGACACAAATATTTTTCTATGACACAAATATCTTTCTATGACACAAATCTGTATCTTCTGACACAAATATCTTTCTATGACACAAATATATTTCTATGACACAAATATCTTTCTATGACACAAATATCTTTCTATGACACAAATCTGTGCCTTCTGACACAAATATCTTTCTATGACACAAATCTGTGTCTTCTGACACAAATATCTTTCTATGACACAAATATATTTCTATGACACAAATATCTTTCTATGACACAAATATCTTTCTATGACACAAATCTGTGCCTTCTGACACAAATATCTTTCTATGACACAAATCTGTGTCTTCTGACACAAATATCTTTCTATGACACAAATATTTTTCTATGACACAAATATTTTTCCATGACACAAATCTGTGTCTTCTGACACAAATATATTTCTATGACACAAATATTTTTCTATGACACAAATATCTTTCTATGACACAAATATCTTTCTATGGCACAAATCTGTATCTTCTGACACAAATATTTTTCCATGACACAAATCTGTGCCTTGTGACACAAATATCTTTCTGTACCCCTGGCTAGGGCAGACTCCAAACCCACTCACAAACCACTTCTGTTTGAACAACCAAGATTTCAGTGCACATTAATAGGAGGATAAATGCAGTGCTTTTCAGTCTTCTTCTTCACCAGGACTACACTTCTTCCAGTCTCTGAGCACCTGAGCAAGCTGAAGATATCCCTGCTCCTTGCAGGGGGCTGCATTACATGACCTGTAGAAGGTCCCTTCCAACTCAAACAATTGTGTAACACAACGCAAGACAACCAGGACTCATCTTTGCTTGTCCTTGCTTTCCACAGTGGGTGTTGCAGCACCAGCTTCCCGGGAATGACTCAAGACTCCTCCATGCTGGCCATTTGGAGGCTCCTCAGGAGCTGTGGACGTGGAAAAGCTTGGCTCTGGAGTTTCCACCCCTTGGTTCCCACGGGGCAGAGACCTCGCAGCAACACAAGCGCTGCTGGGGTTGTAGAGAGCAGCGATGAGTGCAAGGACCAGGGATGCGGCTCCCGTGCTCGGGTAGCGGAGGTAGGTGGTGCTGTTGGCCAGCAAATGGTGCTGCAGAGGCTGCCGAGCTCCTGAGACACTCGCAATTGCAATAATTACGGCTCTCAGAACTCCTCTGGGATCAGCCAGTGTTTTTCTGGGCGGAGACGCTCCCAGAATTTCAAGTAGCGTTGTTGTGATTTTACAGCTTGTAACGCGTGAGTTGTGGGTTTGGAGGAGCAGCAGCAGCTCCACGTGCACCTCTGGGTGTGTGGGAACTGCTCAAACCTTCCCTGGGTACCACACTGAGCATGAGGGAACAGTCTCTCCCAACATGCTGCTGTGGGAATTGCACATTCCCAGACATGAATGGGAGATGCAGAGATAAAACAAAGGCAGAAATGATCACACCTCTTTTTGGGAGGGGCAGAGTGGCTCTCTGCTTGGTATCAATCATCTGTTGCTTTGGAAGTCACCCAGAGGTGCTCACCACACCTCATTGCACACCTCCAGGGTGCTTTCAACACAGCCCTTGGTCAGTAGGTTACTGTTGAGTATGAGCTCAACATATGAACAGGAGGGAAAGGAATTGCATTTCATAGAATCACAGAATCATAGAATGGATTGGGTTGGAAAAGACCTCCAAGATCATCAAGTCCAACCCTTGGGCCAACTCCAGTCCCTTTACCAGATCATGGCACTCAGTGCCACGGCCAAGCTCAGCTGAAAAACCTCCAGGGCTGGGGAATCCACCCCCTCTCTGGGCAGCCCATTCCAATGCCTGAGCACTCTCTCTGCAAAGAATTTCTTTCTCATCTCCAACTTCAATTTCCCCTGGCAGAGCTTGAGCCCATCGTGCCCCCTTGTCCTATTGCTGAGTGCCTGGGAGAAGAGACCAACCCCCACCTGGCCAGAACTTCCCTTCAGGCAGTTCCAGACAGTGCTGAGGTCACCTCTGAGCCTCCTCTTCTCCAGGCTGAACACCCCCAGCTCCCTCAGCGTCTCCCCACAGCACTTGTGCTCCAGTCCCTTCTCCAGCCTCGTTGCTCTTCTCAGTTGGGTTGGAAGAGACCTCTGAGATCAACAAATCCAACCCTTGATCCAACCCCACTGTGATCACCAGCCCAGGGCACGGAGTGCCCTGGGCTGGTGATCACAGTAGGGTTAGATCAAGACATGGTGGATTCTCTGTCCCTGGAGGTGTTTCAGAGGACACTCAGTGCCACATCCAGTCCCTTCTCCAGCCTCGTTGCTCTTCTCTGGCCCCGCTCCAGCCCCTCAATCTCTTTCCTCAACTGAGGGGCCCAGAACTAAACACAACACTCAAGGTGTGGCCTCCCCAAGGCAGAGTCCAGGGGAAGGGTCACTGCCCTGGGCCTGCTGGCCATGCTAGTTTTGGTTTGAAATGAGATGTCTGACATGACTGGGGACAAGTGGCTCCCAGCAGAGTGAAAACTGTGACTCTGCCAAGAGCCTGAAGGGAAGCAAAGGCTGTGCTGGAGAAACTGCACAGCCAATGAATGACTCCCAAACAAGTCCAAGGGTCTTGAGACTGTCATGACCATCAGGAAGGTCCTTCACACTGACAGGAATGTGCAGAGCAGTTTATGATTGTGGGCACCAGCCTGAAATCTCTGCCTGCATTCAACTCCCACTGACAGGATGGGCTCAGGTCCCCAACCAGGAGCATGTGAGAGGGGCATGGGCAGGGATGTACAGGTGGCTGAGGAGGGACCTGAACCCAGAAAGGTCCTCACCTTTCCATAAAATAACCTCCCTCCTTTTTACATGAGCTCTGTGAGTGCTGTTTTTATGGTTATGACATTGCTGAGCCCAAATGTTGGGGGATGATGAAATGCAATAAACACATCGGGCTCTTTTCTTCATCATTACATTCTGAACCCTTTCAGGATTCACTTGGGTCACATCTCAGAGCTTTTATCTGCAGCTCTCAGGGTTAGCAGAGCCATGCTCTAAACCAGACCTGAGTTATTCACACACTCACCCAGATCCTGAGAATGAAGGAGATTCCTGTGAGCCGAATCAATCCCAAAGCAAAGGACTGGGATTTTATTCCTCTCTTTTTTGTTAAGCAACACCTCTGCAAGAGAAATTTGAAACCTCAGATATTTTTTCCCCTTTGTCTGGCCCTCTTTTAGCATGTCTAAAGTTTGCCAGGTTAAAAGTATAGCAGAGAAAAAAATTCTTTTTTTGTGCTTTTAAGTGCCTCTAAAACAAACCCACTTTTATAATTCTTCCTTTGTCTTTCCTTATGGTCCTCATGCCCTTATATTCATTTTTAAGGGATAGGAGAAGGAAAGCCAAGGAAATTCAACTTAAAATTTGCTTCAAGGTGCTGTGGATTTTCAGTCTCTAACCCACAGTTTCTATTTTAGTGTTAAAATTCAGCAAATCTGTAGCTTCTAATAAATGCCTTTCTCGAGCACGGTGCTATTTCCCCCTAGACAATTATTAGACCTGTTGGGGTTTTATTTTTGCCTACTTTGCAGTGTTTGTGGATGATACCTCACTAAATCAGATCTCACAAGAGTATCTACTGAAAAAAAAATACGATTATCAGCAAGAGATTTATGATCTAAGTACCCAATTTATGACGGATAAGTAAAATTGCAAGCAAATAATAATGGAAAATCTCACTTATTCTGCCATTGTCAGGGAAAGAGCTGTAAGCCAGATTCATGTGATGTGAGCAAATATTTATTCCCAGTTATAGTCACTTTGTTTGACTGTAGTGAGTGAGCAGCTGTGTGCAATTTAGTTATAAATTAAGCTTTGGGATCCTGCTGTCCTGATTTTGGGGCTGAGTCAGGAACAGTCCATATCTGGCAGGAAAACTGCTTTCTTATGAAACTCTGCTCCCCGTTATTCAGCTCAGATTACTCCAGGCCTAATTGACATCTGCTTTTTTCTTACAGCCATTTTTTCTACATCTCTGTGCATTTTCAAACTCTGATTAGGTAAGAAATACTACTTGTTAGAATTGTTTTGGTGTGGAGAATAATAACATTAAGGTAGTGTGCTGGTTTGAAGGTGAACCAGCAGGGGAAATGAACTCACCACGAGAGAGATTATAAGTCAGAGCTAAAATTTAATAATAATATTACAATAACAGCACTGACACACAAGGGAAATTGCTTTCAACTCACAAACCCCAGCAGTATAACCCAGTGTCCTGGGGCACAAACCCAAGGGGGTTTGTTTGCCCTTGTGCTGAGACCCCTGTGGTTCCCCCAAGTCCAGAGCAAAAGGAAAAGAAAAACCTGTTGGTGCAGGCGAGGGCTGTGGTCTGGGCGAGAGCGGGGATCTCCTCCTGTCAAGGTCCTGCTGCTGCTCTGGATCTGACGAGAGGTTCCCGAGGTCTTCTTACCCACCCCTTATGTACCCTCAGGGAGCACCCAGTCCCTCCCCCTGGGCGGGGACTCACCCAATGGGTGATTAACTCTGGGAGCCAGGGGGTGTTGAACTGTTGATGGCCCATTGGCAGCTCCGCCCCCCTCAGGCTGGGTGTGAAGTGATAATGGCTCCCTGGGCAGCTGCTGCTAATGGCCCATTGACCTTGGGGAATGAATAGAGGGGGTAGAATACACAGCTTTGATCACCCCCACACAGTGTTAGCTGGTCCCTCCTGCTGAACTAGGACAGGTAGCCCTTTGATTTTCATATTTTGTAAAAAAAAAATCATTTCACCCACTGGTAAATAGCTCATTCTGTTAAAAGTCTTGAGGATATTTAGGAATTATTGGCATCAAATTTCTTGATAGAGGATGAATAGAAAGCTATTGCTGTGTCTGGAGATCCTAACTAGGAGTTATGTGGTCTGGTGGCCTCACTACCTTTTGGGAACAAGCTGGCTTTGTCCTCCTGTGCTTTCAGTCCCAAGAGGTCTGATCATGGTCCAGGAGCAGACTGTGCAAACCCAGGACAGAAACAGAGTCATCACAGAATCACAGATTGGTTTGGGCTGGAAGGGACCTTCAAGACCATCTCATTCCACCCCTGCCATGGGCAGGGACACCTCCCACCAGCCCAGGTTGCTCCAAGCCCTGTCCAACCTGGCCTTGGGCACTTCCAGGGATGGGGCAGCCACAACTCATACACAGGACCAGCTGCCTGTGCTGGCCCAGCTCTGACTCAAGGCAGCTCCATGGCCTCTGTGACCAGACTGTGGGACAGAGCTGGAAGGATTGCTGGGGTTTGTCCACCTCTGCTCAAGGCTTGACTTGACCTCAGGTCCTCCCCCTTGGTCCCTGCCCAAGCTCTGCTGCAGCTTTGTCTGTGCAGACCCCAAAGGGATCCTGCCCCCTTAGGTGGACCTGCCTTTTCCCTTGGACCTGCTCAGCAGCCTGGGCTCCCAGCTGGCCCAGGCCATTGAGCTCCCTGACTTATGTAACCACCAGAGAGGGTCGTGCTGCTTATTATTTGTGCTGCTGGAAAAGCTGAGTGAATCCCTTAAACTACAACAGAAATAACATTTCAAAATGACTCTGAGTGAGGGCTCAAACTCTGCCCCTTTATCTGCATTGGGAAGGGGCTGATGGGCTGAGACCTGGGCTAAAGGCAGCCCAAGATGCTCATACATGGTCTGCTGGTGGTGCTGTCAACTGTCTCAGTCCAGCTTGGGTAAAATTTCCAGATAAGAGTATTGCATGTTGAAAACTTCCATGAGGCTTGATAATGCCTGGAAAAATAATGATGATTCTGCATGTGCTTTCAAGCAGAGTTAAGCCTTCAGAACAGAAACATTTTGGCTCTGTTGGTGGGATTTACAGTGAGGGCAAAGGTCCTTATTTTGTGGTGAGAAGTGAAAAACTCAGTGGAGTCTTCACCATTTCCGAGAGGATTCGGTGACATCAGTGATTCGTAAGAACACAACGTTCTAATTTCTTTTCAAAATCTGAATGTGGAAAGTGGATTTTTAAAAGACTGATACCAAATTGGAGCTCTAGCAGAGCCCAGCAAAGGTAATTCATCACAGAAGGACCCCAGGTTGCAAAGCTCCCATATCATGAAGCAATAGACAATTAATCCAACCTTAAGGATGTGTGCTATAAATCCTGACGAACCTTTAATGACAGTGGGAGTGTTACAGAATGGGCAGCTCTGGGCACACATAACAAAGTGCACTGAAGGCAGGACACCCTGGAGGGAAAAAGCTACCTGGAAAATTAGAGGGGGAAATGTTCCTTTCTCTTCCCCCTTGCTGCCCTCCCATCCCCACTCCTGCATAGAACCTTTCACGTCTTAATTGATTTATATGAGGGCAAACATCACCTGGATGACTTACTTTTGAAAGGGTTTTAATGCTTGGAAAGTACTTAAAGAGGGAACAGTCAGATTCATAGCTGGCATAACTCTGCCCAGCTCTGCTGAAGTCAGGGGATTTAGAATGACTTCAGTATTTAGGAACCAGGTTTAAAATATGCAGCTTCAGAACTGCAGCACTTCCTACTTGGAAAAGTTTTCCTTTGGGTAAATCTCCCACGAGAAGATAAAACAGCTCATCCCTTTCACTGGGAAAAAAGGGGTGAAGTTTAATGCTGGACC
This sequence comes from Pithys albifrons albifrons, assembly GCF_047495875.1. Taxonomy (NCBI): domain Eukaryota; kingdom Metazoa; phylum Chordata; class Aves; order Passeriformes; family Thamnophilidae; genus Pithys; species Pithys albifrons. The sequence continues at coordinate 3,244,027 of NC_092467.1, forward strand.
TGTCAGAGCTGGTTCTCTCTGTGGACAGTGTGGTTTAGGAAGAGCCCAAGCACTGGGGGACAGCTCTGCTGAGGGAACAGAGGCTTCTAGAATATCTTTTTTCCTGTCCTTCCCCAGTGTTCATGTTTTATCTGCAGTGCATCTTCCTTGTCTGAAGCCACAATTTGTTGCCATCTGCTGCTGAAAGGGAGGTGGAAACAAATAGCAGAGTCAGAAGAGAAGCCCATGCACCACAGTGGATGGTGTGGATATTCTGCAAGCAAAACCCCAAAAAACTGTTCTGCTGGAATATTTGGAGTGGCTGAATGTTTGTGTGGGGAATCATACCCTTTGAACAGGACAGTCAGTGGCTTCCCAGGTGGTGGCACAGCTGGTTGTGAAGGTCCTTGTGATGGTATCTCCAAGGGGACCCAAGTGAATGCAAGTTTCACTATCTGTGACCTTAAGCCAGGCACAAACCAGCCCCTTCCTTCTTTAGCTACATGAAGACGACTGGTCTGTGTGACTGTTCCCTCCTGACTCTGCAGGAGCAGTTTTCTGGCTGACTCATTACAGGTACCTTATGTAGGTCCAGTTGGGTGGATTCTGCAGCAGCAGCTGCCTGGGGTTGGTGCTGGGACTGCAGAGCCCACACCTGGAAGGATAATCAAGACATTTGAGCATTGACTGCTCTACCATAACAGGAGCTGCCTTGGGGGACCTCCAGGATGGTCCAAAATCCCCTCCTGAAGAGCTTCTCTGACACTCAGTCAATGCTTCCCTGTGAAGCTGGTAAGGATTTAGTCAATCCCCTCATCTCAGTGCAGTCCAGAGGCTCAAATTGTCTCATCTGTGCAGAGATGGGCTGTGGAATTGCTCACCCAGGGAATTACAGATCAGGCCTGCTGCCACCAGCCCTGATGCCAGTTATACCAGGATGGTAACTCTCATTTTCTCCTTATGGCTTAAGTGCCAGCAATTAATTGGGGCAGACTGGGAGGTGTTTTCACTGGGAGGTGGCACATCACCCACTCCCTCTTCAAGAAGAGCACTGACAGATGCAGCCAGGAGAGGGACACTTCCATCCTTGCCTTGAGTTCCCAGGCACAAGGAGGAGTGACTAAACCAAGGACCTGGCCCAAACTGTGCAGTTGAAGGAGGTGTCACCTCAATGACACCACGTTTTCCCTAAGAGGAAGTCCTGAGGAAATCTGCCTGGCAATGGAATCCACCCCCACTGCTCTCAGCAGTGGAGCAAACCCAGAGGAGGAGTCAGACCTGGAGCAAAGAAGATGTTCAGGGTCACTTCAGAGATGGGCCAATGCACTTCCACGAGACAACTTTACCTCAAGAGGTACCCTGGAGGCCTCTGTAACAAAGAGAAAAAAACACCACCAAATCCTTTTAAGATACTTAAAGTACAATTTGTGTGCAGAACAAAAGCAGCAGGTCAGAAGCAAACCCCAGTTATGCCCCATCAGTGCTCACGCTGTTTCTCAGCCCTTCCAAGACCAACAGCATCAGTTGGGAATTTCAAATAAAGCTCCGAATTCCTTTGTACACACAGTTCCATTAGCTGAAAATTAATTGGATCTGCAGGTCAGTGTGAAGTGGATTACCAGGCACTGAGCATATTGCTCATTTCTGGCGTGTTAGCAAAGCTCTCCAGGAAACAAAGTCCATGGAGTATTTCTACTCTGAGGAGCTGTGGTGTTTCAACAGCAGCCTGTGCCTCCAGGAGGGAGGAATGGAGGTTTGGAACAATTAGGGACTGCTTTTCATTGTCCTGGACATCTATTGCAGATATTCTATTTTAGATAGAAGTAAACTCTCTGTTTTAGAGCGATGCCCTGGAAGGCATCCTGGCTCATGTCAAAAATGGGATGTCACAGCCCCAGGGCACTGCCCATCCCTGTGCTGGCACTGCTGGGGCACCTCGAGGGGTGTCCCCAGTTCTGGGCACTCCTGGAAGAGACCCTGAGGGGCTGGAGAGTGTGCAGGGCAGGGAAGGGAGCTGGGAAGGGGCTGGAGCAGGAGCTGAGGGAGCTGAGGGGGCTCAGCTGGAGCAAAGGAGCCTCAGGGGGCACCTTCTGGCTCTGCAATCCCTGCCAGGAGGGGGAGCCGGGACAGGGGGTCGGGCTCTGCTCCAGGGCACGGCCTCAGGCAGGGCCAGGGCAGGGGCAGGGGGCACAGCAGCAGGAATTCCCTCCTGGAAAGGGTGGGCAGGCACTGGCAGGGGCTGCCCAGGGAGGTTTGGAATGCCCAGCCCTGGAGGTGCCCAAGGCAGGACTGGCTGTGGCACTCAGTGCTCTGGGCTGGGGACAAGGTGGGCATCGGGCACAGGGTGGGCTCCATGGGCTGGGAGAGGTTTTCCAGCCCCAGGGATTCATTCCATGGTTTGTTGATTCCATGGGCAGACTGGCTGCCAGCACTTGATGGCGCTGCAGACGCAACATGTGTGTATTTTAAAAGAGAGCTTGAGCTCAGCATTCCAAAGAGAAAGGTGAGGCTGAAGGTGTACCCTGAAAGCACCAGCAGGGCATAGCTAAACCCCCAGATTTTTAGCTCAACTTTAAGAAAAAACCCTCAAAATCTATTAAAAATATCTACTGAAATTTCAGTGGTTTTTCTGGTAGACCAACTACATGTTTATTATTTACCTTCACTTTCTGTTTAGGGCTTTCTTCCTTCTTCTTCCTTTTTCTTCCTTCTTTTTCTTCGTTCTTCTTCTTCCTCCTTCTTCTTCCTTCTTCTTCTTCTCTTCTTCCTTCTTTTTCTTCGTTCTTCTTCTTCCTCCTTCTTCTTCCTTCTTTTTCTTCATTCTTCTTCCTTCTTCTTCTTCCTTCTTCTTCCTTCTTCTTCCTCCTTCTTCTTCCTTCTTTTTCTTCGTTCTTCTTCCTTCTTCTTCTTCCTTCTTCTTCTTCTTCTTCCTCCTTCTTCTTCCTTCTTTTTCTTCGTTCTTCTTCCTTCTTCTTCTTCCTTCTTCTTCTTCCTCCTTCTTCTTCTTCCTCCTTCTTCTTCTTCCTTCTTTTTCTTCGTTCTTCTTCCTTCTTCTTCTTCCTTCTTTTTCTTCGTTCTTCTTCTTCCTTCTTTTTCTTCCTTCTTCTTCCTTCTTCTTCCTCCTTCTTCCTTCTTTTTCTTCGTTCTTCTTCCTTCTTTTTCTTCCTTCTTCTTCCTTCTTCTTCCTCCTTCTTCTTCCTTCTTTTTCTTCATTCTTCTTCCTTCTTCTTCTTCCTTCTTCTTCTTCTTCTTCCTCCTTCTTCTTCTTCTTCTTCTTCTTCCTTCTTTTTCTTCGTTCTTCTTCCTTCTTCTTCCCTCTTCTTCTTCTTCCTTCTTTTTCTTCCTTCTTCTTCTTCTTCCTTCTTTTTCTTCGTTCTTCTTCTTCCTTCTTCTTCTGCTTCTTCCTCTGCTTCTTTTTCTGTTTCTTCTCTGCTTCTTGTTCTGCTTCTTCAGAGTTTGTGCTTTTTTGAGCAATATCCATGTATTTATATAAACAACCCCCCAATTCTTATGATTTCCACTCTCAGTCTCACCTCTTCCTGTTGTCTCCTTTTCAGTTAGATCCTTGCCATCGGTTTCCTCACCTCTTTCTGTTATTCCACGTATTTTTTCTTGGCACAGGCTGTTAGTGGTTCACCTCCATGGGAACTGAAGAATTCCCAATAAATCCCATTTTCTGCCTGACTCCATCAGTAGAGCAGTCCTGTTTCTAACCCCCCAGGTGCATCCACACACCCGGATTATTTCTCCTAGATGTGAGCTCAGGAATGTGGCCTTGAGAGATCTGGGATGGAAAACATGCACTTTGCTCACAATTTCTTTCTTCTTTCTTAGGCCTTCGAGGCTCAAGGCTGGGAGACAAGAGCATTTCCCAGAGCCTGGGCTAATTGAGGGCTAATTGGTGATGAAGGACACACCTCCACCAGGAACCAAAACCAGTTAATGAGGCATTTACCTCCTCACATTTTCCAGAAACAGCCATTTTAGTTCCAGTGGCACAGATCAATTCAGACTCTTGTTTCAGCTCCGGGGTTTCCAGGGCTGCAGAATTTCATGGATTTCCACAATGCCCAGCAAGAGCTGGGGATTCTTGGGCTTTGTGTGGATTTGCTGCTCCCCTGTTGACTGAGTGTGTGTAACCATCATTTTCCAACATGCAGAAATGAAGGCAAAGTACAGCCTGGTGCCTGCACTCTGAGATAATTGATGCAGGGTTTATGGATTTTATTTTCTTTACTGAGGACCTTCTTGCTGAGCAAATTTGACAAATGAAAACACTTGCTGGGATTTTATTTCTCTGGCAATTTTCTCTGTTTTCTTCCACTGGCAATATCATATTTATGTTTCTGAAAGGGAGGGTTATTGTTCATCCTAGTTATTTCCCCCTTCGAGCTGAAGTAAAAGTAACTGATATTGAGGACACATTAAAATGGAAACAGGTGGAAAAGAGCAGCTCCTAAAGAAAAAAATAATAGAAAAAAACCCCACAAACCCACCATGGTTAGAGAAAATTTCACAGATTTGTGGAAAATTGCTGCAAGTTATTCCAGAAGACAAATGATGATTTCAATTGCTGGGATATTCAGCTCTTTTTATCTTGCTGGACAACTCCTAGAGATAAAACACCCTTTTATGAATTCCATCTCTTGGTGTTTCTCTGGGCTGGAAAAGCAGAGCAGAAGGCATCTCATGTTCCTGGGCTTCTTAGGCAGAGATGGAAAAGCTTGAGTGACTTCCCGTGTTTTCCAAGTTCCCTCTCCCACTCTCTTTTTCTGCCAGGCTCCAGGAAACATGATTCCCTTGGGAGATGGGTGAGCAGGACCAACAGAGCTGGATTCACTCTGTCCAGGGGTACTTTTTGTCAAGGGAAAGAGCTTTGTAGCTGAAGGTTTGAATCTGAGGCATCCCCTGTACCTGGGAGGGGATGGAACCACAAACATCTCATTTATTCCTTCTGGACAAAAAGAGACTCATCAAACACAATTGGCCATTGAATTACCTGCAGTAAAGGGAGGAAACTGCAGGCACTGCATTTACAAGATGACCTTCCCTACTTGCATTAATCATGGCCCAGAAATATCAGTTATAAAGTAGCTTTTATTCACCTAAAAGACATTTAGGCATCAAATGAAACTGAGGGTGTGCCTACAACATCCATAGGTACACAGAATCCCAGACTGGTTTGGGTGGGAAGGGACCTTAAAGCCCATCCAATTCCACCCCCTGCCATGGGCAGGGACACCTCCCACCAGCCCAGGTTGCTCCAAGCCCTGTCCAACCTGGGCTGGGACACTTCTTGAGCACTGTCTGGTGTTACTAATAATCATTGATATCTAAATCAACTTGCCCAGCCCAGAGCTCACCATAAATCCCAAGAGCTTCCCAAACCCTTGGGTAACCCCCACCTGCTCCAAGATGTCCCTTGCTGGGGTTTTCCAGGCCAGGGATGCAGACACAGCTCTCCTGCACCCTTGTGCTCCCACAGCATCATCCCAGGGCCATCTCCTCTGTCTGGGTAGAATTGAGAGGGGGGTCTGGCCTTGCTGGGATCTCCAAGGGGCACTTTGCACAAAGCAACAAATTGGTTTCAGGTTTTAAGGTTTTGGAAAGAGAGAGGAGACAAAGAGAAGCAGAGCTTTTCAACCTGGCACATGGCTCAGTGCCACCCATGGAAATGAGCTGGAAATAATCTTTTTTCTGTGTGAGCCTTGCAGGAGAGGAGCCTTCAAATGCTCCTCGTTGGGTTGGGAGACACTGTTCATAGGGAGATAAATAGGAGAGAAGTGTGTGTGCAAAAACCAGCCTGGGACAACCTGGGACAACCTGGGACAACCACACTGCCCAAAGGGAACCACCTGGGCAACATTCATTGCTCTTGCAGAAGCTGAAGAAGGTGTCCCTGTCAGATTTTGGGGGAGGAGGAGATGCACTCCCACCCCCCCACTTACACTCCCAGCAGGAACTGATGCTCCAGCCAGGAAATATGTGGGAAAACCAGAGTTCACAGCTCTTGTGTTGAGCACTGGAGGGGGAGGATGTCCTGCCTTGGTGGTGACAACATCTGAGCCTCCTCCATGGGAGACCCTCCATGGCAGCCCAGGGGATGTTACACTGAAGGTCCTCCAGGGATGCAACTGCTTTTGGTGTCAGAGCAAATGGGGGAAACAAAAATCCATTTTGAAGACAGGGGATAATTTTCTTGCCCCTGCTGTTAATGCTGATTTTTTTTTTTAATGAATCCAACCTGTCTGCTGCAAAAAGCGACCTGGTGGAATATTCCTTTTTATTTGTTTGCAAAGGAATAGAAATGGTCAAACCTGGAATCTTTATTTCTCTAAATTAAAAACTTCATTTAATAGCTTTCTAATAGGAATATTTAGGTTTGCTTTTTTTAAATAAAAGCATATACAGAAGACAGAAAGACAAGTTTTCAAAGGAAAAGGTTTGATCATCTCACTGGTGTAAAAACAGAATTTATTTCTACTTTTAGGATTTAATAGTGCAATGGAGAAATACTTTTAATACTATTCTCAGATAGTGGCTCAGAGTGTGAAACATGATTTAAGCTGTGCTGCAGTGCAATGGGGCATCTTTAATTGTCACTCTCTAACATTCTGTTAAGAAAAGTGTGATTGATGTCCTTTTAATGTTTCTTCATTTTTTTTTTTTTCTTAAAAAGAAAAAAAGATTTATTGGCATTCCCTGGGGCCCAAGTTTTTTCCATTAGGTATGTCTGGAGCCACTTGGAAGTTTGAGATGTAGCCAGGGGTGTTTTGCATCCCCTTTTCTTTAACCTCATGAAAGCCATGGCACCTGACCTGGGATTGCTGAATGAAGATTGTCTCCTTTTGTAAACCACACATTAACCAAACTCCAGGCCTGTCAGCCTGACCTCGGTGCCTGGCAGGGTTATGGAGCAGTTCATCCTGAGTGCAATCACACAGCACCTTCAGGGTGGACAAGGGATCAGACCCAGCCAGCAGGGGTTTAGGAGGGGCAGGTCCTGTCTGACCAACCTGATCTCTTTTTACCATCAGGTGACCCACCTGGTGGATGAGGGGAAGGCTGTGGGTGTGTCTATCTGGAATTCAGCAAGGCCTTGGACACTGTCTCCCATAATATACTCCTGGAAAAGCTGGTAGCCCATGGCCTGGACAGGTGTACCCTCTGCTGGGTCAGGAGCTGGCTGGAGGGTCGGGCCCAGAGAGTGCTGGTGAATGGAGCTGCATCCAGCTGGTCACCAGTGGTGTTCCCCAGGGGTCTGTGTTGGGTCCAGTCCTGTTTAACATCTTTAGTGATGATTTAGATGAGGGGATTGAGTCCATCAGCAGCAAATTTGCTGATGACACCAAGCTGGGAGGGAGTGTCGAGATGCTGGAAGGCAGGAGGGCTCTGCAGAGGGGTCTGGAGAGACTGGAGAGATGGGCTGATTGCAATGGGATGGAGTTCAACAAGGCCAAGTGCAGGTCCTGCCCTTTGGCCACCCCAACCCCCTGCAGCGCTCCAGGCTGGGCACAGAGTGGCTGGAGAGCAGCCAGGCAGAGGGACCTGGGGGGACTGAGGGACAGGAAGCTCAACAGGAGCCACCAGTGTGCCCAGGTGGCCAAGAAGGCCAAGGGGATCCTGGCCTGGATCCAAAGTAGCGTGGCCAGCAGGCCCAGGGCAGTGACCCTTCCCCTGGACTCTGCCTTGGGGAGGCCACACCTTGAGTGTTGTGTTCAGTTCTGGGCCCCTGAGTTGAGGCAAGAGATTGAGGGGCTGGAGCGGGGCCAGAGAAGAGCAACGAGGCTGGAGAAGGGACTGGAGCACAAGTGCTGTGGGGAGAGGCTGAGGGAGCTGGGGGTGTTCAGCCTGGAGAAGAGGAGGCTCAGAGGTGACCTCAGCACTGTCTGGAACTGCCTGAAGGGAAGTTCTGGCCAGGTGGGGGTTGGTCTCTTCTCCCAGGCACTCAGCAATAGGACAAGGGGGCACGATGGGCTCAAGCTCTGCCGGGGGAAATTGAAGTTGGAGAGCAGGAAAAACTTCTTTGCAGAGAGAGTGCTCAGGCATTGGAATGGGCTGCCCAGAGAGGGGGTGGATTCACCATCCCTGGAGGTTTTTAAACACAGATTGGATGTGGCACTGAGTGCCATGATCTGGTAAATGAACTAGAGTTGGACCAAGGGTTGGACTCGATGATCTTGGAGGTCTTTTCCAACCCAATCGATTCTATTATTCTGTGATTCTATCATTCTATGAAAAGCAGCATTTTCTTCCAGGCAATTGAAAACTGAAGCAATTCGTGTTTCTGCATTTCATGCCTTGCTGTTTGAAATTCTACTCAAGCACTATTGACAATGTTTGTACCTTCCCTGTGTTTTAAAGCAATTTAAGAAGGAAGTCTAATTAAAGAAGAAAAGCTGTTGGAGATAAGAATGAGGGAAGAAAGGATGAGAACAAATTATTCTGTACTGGTAATAAAAGTATAATGCATAAATCATAGGAGGGTTTTTTTCTCTCCCTGAGCAATTTTTTGGAAGGGTTTATATTCTCAGAAGTTCTTAATTTGTATCTTTGAACCTGCAGCCACACAAATCAGATGAATTTTCTCTCAGCAACCAGGTCTTCTCAAATGGCTCTTGAATACAAAGAGAACAAACTGGCAGATTCAAGCCTTTCCACCAATTCTGGCTGACAGGTTGGAAGAAGCCAGAGGGTTGGTAGTGTGTTTTTCCACAGAGCTGCTGGAATGTGGTTTTCCACCTTAAATTCCCTAAAGGAACATGTTTGATCTGAAGAAACAGAGGCAAGGCTGTTTTGCCCACAGAAAGAACAACCCAAGGCTGGATTAGGGAAGGACATGGAGCTGCTGGAGAGTCCAGAGGAGGCCCCAGGATGGTCAGAGGATGGAGCAGCTCTGCTGGGAGGAAAGGCTGGGAGATCTGGGATTGTTCAGTTTGGAGAAGAGAAGGTTTGGGGTGACCCAACTGTGGCCTTGCAGTGCCTGAAGGGGCTCCAGGAGAGCTGGAGAAGGACTTTGGACAAAGGATGGAGGGACAGGACAAGGGGAATGGCTTCCCACTGCCAGTGGGATATTGGGAAGGAATTCCTGGCTGTGAGAGTGGGCAGGCCCTGGCACAGGTGCCCAGAGAAGCTGTGGCTGCCCCATCCCTGGGAGTGTCCCAGGCCAGGTTGGACAGGGCTTGGAGCACCCTGGGCTGGTGGGAGGTGTCCCTGCCCATGGCAGGGGTGGCACTGGGTGGGCTTTAAGGTCCCTTCCAACCCAAACCATTCTTGGGATTCTTCTTTTGTCCCTATTACTTCTAATGAAATAAATTACTAGTTAGAGTGAAATCATCTTTCAAAGTGATTTTTTTTACACTTTGCTTTGAATCTAAAAGCACTTCATAAGGAGTGAAACAAAGCCAGTCTCATGAGGCTCTGTGCAAGTGGCACATATGGGGGCATTTGACACCTCTTGAGGAATTGCTGGTGCTAGTGATGTGTATGAACCAATTGTCCCTTACCGTGGTGTGAAGAGTGAGACAAGTCTGGAGACACAGCAGGGAAGGATGTTAAAAGCTGGGGTGACATTTGTTGGTAAATCTGGTTGTATTTCCCCCCTCACCCATCTGCTTCCCTGGAAATCCATGTGCTGAGTGAGTGTCCCTCCCACCTCCCTGCCAGAAAACCCTCAGAGGGCTTGGCTGGAAAAACACAATGATATTTGAATGTTCTGCTGTGGCTCACCAAGTTGCCACAACACCCAGTTTTCTGCAGGTTATAGAGGTAGAGCTCATGTTAGAAAATCATCTTCCACAGATGAGCAAGCTTTGAAAAAACAAGGATTTAACCCCCCCCCCCCAGCTCAATGAATAATGGTTCTATCATCCAAATGCACAAAGCAAAGTTTTGTTCTTTGCTAGAAACTCAGCAAGGGATGTTTCTCCCAAGGCTCCTGTAATTAATGCAGCTCTTTAACCTGTGATTAATTATGAAGGGAGCAGAAGCTTTGCTCCTTCCCACTGAAAAAACCTGAAGCCAATCTTGGCTGGGCAGGAGGAGACCCAAGTGACTCGCCAGGCTGATGAAAAAGCAGCCATCCCACTGGTGGGTGGCACAGGGAGCCCAGGAATGCCAACAGCCTCCAGAGAAAACAACTCTTCTTGTGGAGGGGCAAAATGACACCTAAAATCCAAAGAAGGGTCATGATCCGTGGCAGAGCAGAGCAGGTTGGGCTCCAGGATGTGGGAAGGTTTTTAGGGAAGGCTGTGAGGTTCTGAGGGGGTGGAGGGAAGGGAATGGTGATAACCATCTTCAGTGTGTCACACTTTGGCCATTCAAAAAAGCCCCTTTTGACAGTTTGATGTGCAAACTTCCTTGCTGAAGCTGAACATCCTGTGAGCAGAGTTTGAACAAGAAAATAAATGTTCCATGGCAAACCCCCACATCATTATTAGAAATTAATTTCTCCATCCAGTAATATTCTACTATTTTATGTTTATTTGTGATCCAGGTGCTCACACAGAGTTTCAAGGTTATTAGAATAAGGTGAGGTGAAAGGATGGGATGGGAGGGGAGAAACGAGGTTTTGCTCTGGATTTTTCTTTGGTTTGAGCCACCCTTGTTCTTTGTGAACTCATTTCAGCCAGAAGGTGTGTCAGCCTTTCCTGCTGGAATAGTCCTCTACAGACCAGGAAAGGTGGTTCCCTGCCTGGGGTTTGCTGTTTTGCTCCAGGACAGAAGCGAAAGGAAGTAGCAACACGAGATCCGTCATCTTGTGACTGGAGAGTGGGCAGACCCCAAGGTGTTGCCTGGAAAGGGGACTATGGTTGGCCTGTGTCCTAATTTAACAGATGGGACCAGCTAACCCTGTGTGGGGGTGATCAAAGCTGTGTGTTCTACCCCCTCTATTCATTCCCCAAGGACAATGGACCATCAGCAGCAGCTGCCCAGGGAGTCATTGGCACCTTCACACCCAGCCTGAGGGGGGCGTGGCTGCCAATGGGCCATCAACAGTTCAGGGATACCCCCTGGCTCCAGAGTTAATCACCCATTGGGTGAGTCCCCGCCCTGGGGGAGGGACTGGGGGCTCCCTGAGGGTACAGAAGTGGGGGGTAAGGAGACCTTGGGAACCACTTGTTGGATCCAGAGGAGCAGCAGGACCTGGACAGGAGGAGCCCACCACTCTCGACCAGACTCCAGCCCTCACCTGCACCAACAGGTTTCTCACTTCCTTTTGCTTTGGACTTGGGGGAACCAGGCGGGTCTCAGCACAAGGGCCACCAAACCCCTTTGGGTTTGTGCCCCAGGACACTGGGTTATACTGCTGGGGTTTTGTGAGTTGAAAGCAATTTCTCTTTGTGTCAGTGTATTTATTGAAATATTATTATTAAATTTTAGCCTCTGACTTATAATCTCTCTTGTGGTGAGTTCATTTCCCCTGCTGGTTCAGCTTTAAACCAGCACAGCCTGGCAGGTGGGGTGTGCCCAGCTGAGCCCTTCCTGGTAGGGCTGGGAGAAGCCATCAGGAATCCCTCTGTGAGCCACAACTTCCTGAGGTGTGTCCCACCTAACACAGCATTTCTTTGCCAAGGATTGATGTCACCAAGAGTTATTTTCCATCACTTCCCCATCCCTACCTTCCTCCCCTCACAGATTCTGCTGACTTCATTCCTTTCAGCTGGAGGTGAGAGGGGAGAATTATAAAAGTTTGCTTTTGGGGCATGGTGGTGGCACTGCCCCAGCTGTCCCTCCCTCCCAGGGCCCTGCAGGTGCCCGAGGGCACAGCTGGGCACTCCTCCTTTCAGAGATACTCAGGAAGCTGCAAAAGGAAGTGAGACAACTCCCAAGAGCAAAATAAATAGTAAGTCAATGGTTCTGCCTCTCAGTTTTTAGAAATGCACGAGGAGAGGCAGCAGCTGGAGCTGAGCAGGGGAAGGGAAGGGCAGAGTCATAATCAGAACACTCATTTTTCAGAAAGGCCCAGATGCAAATGGAGAAATGCAGAGTTTGTGCTGCCTGGGAGACAAGAGCTTCAGTTCTCACCCAGCAGAGGGGAAATGAAAACAGAAATGTGCAGACCAGCAGCTCCTCTCAAATGGTCAATGCTTTGCATGTTCACCACATAGTTATTTTCTTTCTGTAGGTGGAATAGAATGGGCTGGGATTTGGCCTGGGAATATTTCCTGCATTTTTGTCCCTCTAACAGCCCTACCCTGTCCCCTCCAGCTGACAAGAAGCAACTGGGCTGGAAGTGGAGCTTTCCAGGTGCTGTGGTTTCAAAGCAGTTGAGGGGAGGAGAAGCAAATTCCCAAGGGTGGAACCCAAACCCAGCCATGATGCTTTTGCCAATTTAGTGTTTCCATGGTTTGAGGGAATTCAGCTTTGCAGGAATTGCTGTGAGGGATATTTGCACATCTAAGTGAATATTGCACAGATCTGAAGAAGTTTCTGAGACTTGTCCCATCTGTGATGGCTTCAAACATGAAATCAGTAAAGAAATCTTTGCCTTTGCTCTCCAGTGCTTTGGCCAAGCTCATATTAAATCTTGCTGTCCCCACTCATGTGATCTATTCTGTCTCACCTCACTGGGGACTGAGTCAGGTGTATAAAGGGTGTGGATTTAAGGAGAAATTGCAGGTTCTTGGCCAGTTAACTGTTTTTTATTTTATATTTTCCTTACACTACACATTACAACACAGGTTTCCTCTCAGGATATCTTGGGAGTACAGAGAAAATGGGGACACTTTGACTCATGTGTGTAAAAGCATCTAGGAAGAACTGGCTCATTCCATGTGTTCCCAGTTCCTCTCTGGAATTATCCTAAGCATAAAACATGTCTTCCCATTCCCATCAGAGTATCCACAAGAGGCTGCAGTGCAATGGGTTACACATATTGCAATTAGAAAGATGCATTTGTTCCTTTCCCCCTGTGATTCTGCTATTGATTTGTCCTTATTTCTGGGCACCTCCACTGGGTCAGTGAGGGGGGAAGGTTGATTTTCTGTGAAACCACGTTAATTGCCTTATCTCTGGGGAAGGAATGCACTGGAAAAAAGCTCAGTTACAACTTTGTTAACCATTTTTCCAAACAGACTTAGACTAATGAGCCAAAACACTTCCTTTCTTCATTAAGACCAGGGTAGGGATGGTTACTGGGATGCTTGGAAGGTTTGGGCAAAAGAGAAAGCCTTGAAGGTTAAAGGGGAAAAAAGATAATGTGGAGAAGGCATTTTTTAAAATCAAATGAAAGCTTCTATAAATTGTTAGGACAGCAAGAGTTTTCCAGCAGCTTGAAAACCATCTCATAAGAGAAAACCCACACAAAAGCTGGAATTTTACTTTAAAGCCTTCTAAAAAGAGCTGACAAGGTTCAACTCCCCCCAGAAAAGAACCTACTGGAACGCCAGACCCCACACAGAGATCTTTGTGGAACATTCTGACCCTCAGACTTGGATCTTGTTTTCCCGGCCATAAATGAAGACAAATTCCAAGAGAAACAGTAGATGAGGCCAGTGATGCCCCCACGAGGTGTGTCAGCTGAGGATTTGTAGGCTTTGAATCTTCTTTTTCCCTACCTGCCCTGGAGGTATGTCCCAAAAATTGCTCGTGGCTTGGCTGACTTTGAAGGTGCTGTTGAAAGGCACAACTATTATGCACTTTGGTGGCTGTTTTTACTGAGTTAGAGCTTTTTTTTCTCTTTGTTCTTGTCCTAGTCCAGCAGGTGGGACCAGCTATCCCTGTGTGGGGGTGATCAAAGCTGTGCATTCTCCCCCCTCTATTCATTCCCCAAGGACAATGGACCATCAGCAGCAGCTGCCCAGGGAGTCATTGGCACCTTCACACCCAGCCTGGGGGGGCGTGGCTGCCAATGGGCCATCAACAGTTCAGGGATACCCCCTGGCTCCAGAGTTAATCACCCATTGGGTGAGTCCCCGCCCTGGGGGAGGGACTGGGTGCTCCCTGAGGGTACAGAAGTGGGGGGTAAGACCTTGGGAAGCACTTGTTGGATCCAGAGGAGCAGCAGGACCTGGACAGGAGGAGCCCACCACTCTCGACCAGACTCCAGCCCTCGCCTGCACCAACAGGTTTTTCATTTCCTTTTGCTCTGGACTTGGGGGAACCAGGAGGGTCTCAGCACAAGGGCAAACAAACCCCCTTGGGTTTGTGCCCCAGGACACTGGGTTATACTGCTGGGGTTTGTGAGTTGAAAGCAATTTCCCTTGTGTGTCAGTGTGTTTATTGCAATATTATTAATAAATTTTAGCTCTGACTTATAATCTCTCTCGTGGTGGGTTCATTTCCCCTGCTGGGTCACCTTTAAACCAGCACAGCTCTGAAATATGAGGGTCTCCCAAATCCCTGCAGCAATATGGGTGTTGTTACTAGAAAGTTCTTGGTAGGTGGTACCCCCCTTAAATTTCTGTTTGTTTTAAGAATGGTGACAACATGCCTGTTTTTGAACACCAGAGAGGAGGAACAACAAACCCTGTGTTGGCAGAGATTGTTGCATCAGATAAATAGATCCATTTCCTTGGCAGAATAACAACATTTTCCCTTCTTTGATACGGGACAAATGGAAGTGCTGAGCTGTGTTCTCAGTGGAGATTAGATGTGTATTTACAGCACAAAGGTTCTCTCTCTTACACCCAAAACAGGAACATGTTCTCTCTCAACTTCTTCCTCATCCCAAGCTGGGTGTTCTTTCTTCCCCCATTTGGGCTTTTCCAGGATTATTTTTTCCCTACTTTTTTTTTTTTTTCCTTGCAATTATCAGAGGCACCTTTTGGTTCAGATGGTCTAGCCTTGCATGGAAATTAGATTTTAATTAATCTCTTCCCCCCAAAATTTCTACCCCGTGTGGATGATGTCACATTCCCATTATCTAATCCTTAATGACTGATTATGGCCTAATTGAATGTACTAGAGGAAAAACGACAGGATGGCAGGATATAAAGTTCATTAAGGAAAATCAATTTGCAAGGCTTTAAATTGCATTAAAGGCTACCCTTTAAATCATTTAATGTATTTCTTCCTGCTTGGGGAAGGTAAATAGGCACACTGTGGAGAAATATGCACAAAAAGAAGAGGTAGGTTTTGTGGGTAAATGAAATTGCAAATGACTGAAGATCAGACAACAATTCCATTATCAATGACAAGCTGCCAAGGTACTCCAAGAAATCCTTTGCCAAGTGCCTTGTGTTTTCCATTTCTTTGTCATTTGGGAAGGAATAAATCCTGCTCGTGGCCTGGCCTGAGATCTATCTCATTTTCTTAAAAAGAAGCCAATGGAGAAGGGTTAATGAAAACCAACTCCATCTCTTGCTCTCCAGGCTGGGTTTGGCAGCCCCTTCACGTGACAAACTGGATGTTTTCATCTTTTTCAAGCGTATAAACACTGGAAGCTTCTTGCAGTCACACTCTTGGCAGCAGCAGCTGGGTGAGTTTCAGTCCATGTCTGTTGTGCCACGAAGCCAATCCAGACCCTCTGGGAATTGCTGAATAAAAGCAGCCAGTGGGAGCCAACCTGACCTGAGCAGGAAACTCCTGGGGGTTCTTTGGGGTACACCTGTGGCAGGTGGAACTGGGACAAAACACGCACTTGGGGGGTCCAGGGCTACCTGTGCCTGCTGGTGGCCTCCTGGGGGCCCCAGGGAGGCACTTTTGGAGCCCTTCCAGAGGGGGAAGGTGAGGATGAGGGCTGGGCTCAGAGATGTGAACCTGTCTGAGCTGCCTTGGGGGTGCTGGGCTGTCTCCTGCTCCCCAGATGATCCCCTGAGCTTTAGCACCAGGCAAAACTGGCTTTATTTCAACCTAAATAAACTTAGAGAAAACCCCACAAGGTGAATTAAACAATATTCCCTTGTGAGATTGAAGCTTTTCCCTCCAGCATCCTGATTTCTTCTCCATGCTGTTTAGAGCTGGATTTTGGAATCATTACATGGGTTGGTCCATCAACCTTTTCTCCTCTGGCTTTTGGCATTCACACCTTCCCAGCACTCCAGTGGGAGACAAAGGCCCCACTTCTGGCCATGAATTCCCTCTGGCTCAGGGGCACCAAATCCCCTTGAGTGACCAGCTGCTTGCAGGGTACCTGAAGGGGGCATGTCCCCAAAATGAATCCATGGACCTCAGCCAGGCTCCTGAAATTCAGATTACTGCCCAGAATTCCATTGTTTCCCTTGGCATCAGTGAGGGGGAGGAACACAGAAATCTCAGCGTGCAAAAGCAGCCCCACAATCTCAGGTAAGATAATTAATTAGGACTTCAAAGGAAGGAGTTGGCATGTTCAGCATCAGCTTTAAGTCACATTTTGTCACCTCCCCAGAAGTTGCTTCAAGAGTGGGGAATTGGTACCTCTTTGAGATGGGTTACACAGGGTTGTTTTTAATTACATTGGAGATCTTTAAGTGTAATTTTGTCTGATGGCATCTGGTACAAACTGGATGCCTGGCTTTGATCTGCTGAGGAAGGGAGGTTGACAGGAGCCTTCAAATGAAGAGGAACATCAGCAGGAAAAAAAAACAACAACAAAAAAGAGAGGAAATTATCATATTGGATCACTGCTTTTCCTTGTAATCATCCCCATGTGGAAGCTGGAGGGTTTGGAGAATCAAGTTGGCATTTTGAACAGGCCTGGGGCTGATTGTCCTCATTAACTGCTTTGTATTCAATTTGATTAAAAACCCAATGCTGACAAGCATTTTTTATCCTGTTTTTAATAATTTCAGATCGCCTACTAAATACCTTTTAATATTTTAATGGGTGTCTCATTCACAGCAAAAAGAGGTGAATAAACTGAATGGAGGAAATAAAAATGCAAAAACTCTTCTCAGCCTTTTTGCTCCTCGTGATGGGACCAGAAGGAAATTTATGGTGCATCTGTGTTTTGCTTTGCTTCCCATTTGCAACCAGCTTTTTTGCATATTTGATGTGGCTGAAAAAGTGTGTTGCATATTTTTGCAAGGAATTTGCATTCCAGGTAGTAAATTTTGGCCAGTTTTCTTCTAAATTTCACATGACTGTAAGGCCATTAAGTTTGGGTTGGTTTTTTTTCCACAGGATTTTATGACATTCCCAGTGTCTTCCCTGGGTGTAAATAAGATGCATCCAAATATACAGATGCTCATTTTTATGTGTTATCAGCCCACAGATGAACTCACACTTTCCTTCTGTGTTCTGTTCTGTTGTTTTTATTTTTAAACATCCAGATTTGGGAAGGGCGAAGAGGGAGAAGGTGCTTTTTACAATTCTTTGAGTTTATTGTGGAAACCTCTAAAAAAATCCTACAGAAGTTCACTGAAGCCTTTCTCTATGGAAGGCTTTTATTCATAAATAATATAATACACTCTTTTATTTTTCTTTTTTTTTTTTTTTTTTTTTTTTTTTTTGGTGCCAAAAGCACCAGGTTAGTTTTGCCCTGAAAGTATTTCCAGGGGAGTCACTGAACTCTTTCTTTCAGGTCAAAGTTGCTGCTGGAATGTTTCTGCTTTGTTTCCAATCCCCATTTCTGCTTCAGTGAGGAGACATCTGAAGACAAGAAAAAGGCCAATGTCCTTGCATTGATAACTCTTCTCTCAGGTGGTCGAAGATGGGCTTTAAATACGATTATTGTACTTTTAAAAAATGTTCTAGAATTGAAAACAGAGATTTACTGCAGCCTGACCCATCAGAAATGCAAGTGGATTTGGGGTGATGCTCCTTCTGAAGGGAACCCTGTGACAGTGCCCAGGCTGTGCCATGCACTGGGGGCCTGGCTACTCGGGACATAGAGTCATTCATGCTGGGAAAGACTTGAATGGTCATCAAGTCTAAGCTTTGACAAATCACCCCCATGGCCACTAAACCTGTTTTTTAAACACTTCCAGAGGTGGTGGCTCCACCACTGCCCTGGGCATCCTGTACCAGGGCTTCTTTCAGTGAAGAAATGGCTTTTCCCCCCTTTTGTTTGATAGCTCTCTATACCCTCCTTGACTTCATTTCCACCAGGACAGCAAAATTCATCTACTTGTCACTCTCTGCTGTGGCAATGCCCCTTTTGGGGTGGCAGAGAGGGTTTTGGGAGGTGGGGGAAGGGAAATACTGGGAATACTTCCATGTGAGCTCCCATCATCATTGCCAGGCTTTGCGAACGAAGATTTGGGAAGGGCACTACCCACACTCTCTGCAAGCTGCTGGTGGCTAAAGAGGCCGATACGGGATAGGCAGGTCCGGTCACAAAAGGCACAGGGGAACGTCTCCTTTGGCCATATTGGCAAGGAACGGTTCTGTCTGCGTTGTCTTTTCTCCTCCAGACTGACTGTGCTGCGTTCCCAAAGGAAGCAGCAGCGTCGGGAATGGTCTCCATGAATCCCGACTGGAGGCCAGAGTGGCCCATTGGGGCAGTCAATATGGCCAAGGCTGAGCTGTTGTTTCAGGCAGTCCTTGTATCTCCTCTTCGGGGCTCCTCTCTTGCGGCAGCCGGTGGCGAGTTCTCCACAGAGCACAATCTTCGGGAGGCAGTGGGTGATCCTCCATCCTGGAGACGTGCCCTGCCCAGCACAGCTGCGTTCTCAGCAGCAGGGCCTCCATACTGGTGACCCTGCCTGTTCAGAACAGACACACTGGGCACGTAATCAGAGCAGTGGATGGTTAGGATTGAACGGAGGCAGCGCTGATGGAAGCGTTTGAGGAGCCGCAGGTGGTGGCGGTGGATGACCCAGGATTCAGACCCATAGAAAAGAGTAGACAGTGCAATGGCTCTGTAGACACTGATCTTAGTACTTTTCTTCAGGTGTTTATTGGACCAGACTCTTTTATGGAGGTTTCCAAAGGCTCTGTATACCTTTGCCAGCCTGTTGTCTGTCTCTGTCAGTCTTACCGTCTGAGGAAATGATACTTCCCAGACAGGTGAACTGCTGGACTGACTTAAGCTCTGAATTGCCTGTGGTGATGTGGGGATGATGGAAGACTTCTTGAGGTGCAGGTTGGTAGAGAACTTCCGTCTTCTTCAAGCTGCCTTCCAGCCCCAAAAGCTCAGCAGCCTCTGCAAAGCAGGATGTGAAGTGCTGCAGAGCTGCTTCTGTGTGAGCAACGAGGGCGGCACCGTCAGCAAAAAGCAGCTCTGGACAAGGTGATTCAGGGTCTTGGTGTGGGCCTTCAGTCACCTCAGGCTGAAAGGGCTTCCATCGGTACCATATCGGATGGAGATGCCGTTTTCTTAAGTGAGCTCCCAACACTGCAGGAAATGGCACATCCTTGTGTCCCTGTGCCTTGGACAGGCTCAGCAACCTGGAGGGGCCTGATAATTGGAATGTACATTGGCCCTGACAGAGTCCTGCTTTTTTTTGTGCACAGCTCAGCAGAACTCCTGTCACTGCAGGCAACTATGAGAATATAAAACCAGGCAGCCCAGTTTCTCATTTTCCTGAGATCTCTGGAAAGTAATCTTACAAAAAAAAAAAGATAATTATGGCTGACTTCCTCTCTGCAATTAGGAAGTTTTGTCATGCAGTGATGAAAAGTCAAACAAATAGAAGGGGAAAAAACCCAACAAGGAGAGTAGTAAGAAATGAGTAGGAAACCAGGTTTTTGTTAGCTTTGGGACAGTGAGTGGCATGAGAAGAAATTCCATGGTGCTGAAAATGTGTTGCACTTGAGGGGCTCTTGCTGCTGTGATTGTGGATGGCAGGGAGGGGGAAGAAAGCTTGGAAATGAAAGGGAAGCACCTCATGGATAATTCAGTCCTGCAAAGGCAGGGGAGCAAAAACAGTGTCCTCTGGATACCAATGGATCCCCCTCAGGCTTCTGGGCTGTCTTGAGGTTGTTTGTTCCACTGGCAGTTCAGTCACAGCTCTGGATGTGAGGATTATTTTGGAGGGGATGTCCTTTTCCCAGAGCCATTTTTGGGAGCTGCTCTCTCCCAGCACATTCAGTGAAACATGTTTTCATTTGGAAATACAACAGCAACTATCAGCTGGAACCATCCTTTGTTTTGCTTTGGTTTGGGTTGTTTGTAGCATTTGGGTGTTAGCATTTTCAGGAAATAGATGTGCATGTAAGAGCTCCGTGCCAGATGTCTGAGCTGCCATTTGTCATCTGAGGTGGTGGCACCACCACCACCTCCCAACCCCAAGCACAACCAGTTGCTTGAGGAAAGCTGTGGGAAGTTGGTTGCACTGACAAATTGCAACAACTTCCTAAAAAGAGAGGGCAAAGGGAATGTTGTGGCACTTTGCAGGAGGTTGAGGGATGGAGAGGTTTGGTTCCCTACCCACAAAACCTTCAGGGATCTGTTGGAGACCCTTGTCCACCTCCGTAGGTGTTGGTCTCCACCCCATCTGCTGGTGCAACAGGTACTGAGGGCAGTGTTTGAGGTGCACAGGCTGCCCTGAAAACTCTCAGTTTATGGTAGCACAGCTTTGGCCAGCACTGAATGTGACTGTAGATGGTACTAGAATGGAATAATTGTAAAAAATGAGTTTAATATGAGATAGTGTAAATGATAACCTATCAACATGATACATAATATAATGTAATATTATAATCATCTATGATATAATGTAAATAATAAATGGTAAAATAATTGCAAAACCCAAGTATCTGTTAGTCCTATGGAGCAATTTCCATTTCCTCTTCTTTCATAGAATCCCGGAATGATTGGGTTGGAAGGGACCCTAAAGCCCATCCAGTGCCACCTGTGCCTTGGGCAGGGACACCTTTCACCAGCCCAGGGTGCTCCAAGCCCTGTCCAGCCTGGCCTTGGACACTTCCAGGGATGGAGCAGCCGTGGTGGGAACCATTTTCCCAAATATAACTCATCTCAAGCTTCTTTTCCTTCCCGTTTTCCAGTTTTCTTTGCCAGGCCCAACCAACTCACTGTGAGCAGGGCACTGAAACCTGCCCATGTTGCTGCCTGTGCCCTTGCCAGGTGGGCTCTTTGGTCTCTCAGCATTGCACAGATGGCAGAGGAGAGGAGGAGTGTCGGGATAGACCAGGATTTTATTAAGTGGCAGAGATACTACAAGCGATGGGTCGACGAGGATGCAGAGATTGGAGAGCCTGAGGCTGTGGGCTCAAGCATTTCACATATTGATTTCTCCCCTGTTAATGGCGCCGGTCATCAGGTCTACCCAAAATGTTTCCCTATAGGAGTCCCTGCCCAAGTTCTTCTTCCCAGAACCCCTCAGGTTTTTCTTGCCAACCCTACCCTGACTGGTCCCTGTTTGGTGCAGTGCACCATTTCCCTTATATGGTTATGTTCTCCTATTGGTTCTTTCCTTGTTCCACCCCCTAATTTGCATACCCACCAATCAGATGTATTGCTCCACCCTGTCTCCTCCCCTTACTCCGCCCATGTTCTGGAAAGTTCCATGCTCCCCTATATAAGTCCGGGCACCCCAATAAACTTGGCTTTTCTTCGTGGACTCCTGATTCGTGTAGACCTCTTCCGTCGGGGGACCGTCGCCGAGTTGGGAGCGGGAGGAGCCTCCCTTAAGCTTCCAAGGAGGGTGCCCCTCAAGAGCATAAGTCATTGCTCATCGAGCCCTGCTCCGGGGAGCACCATCCAATCTACCGTATCAGTGGGCCAACTAAACCATCTACCAATAGAGGAGTTCAAATGTGAGCCAACTGCATGCAGGAGGAGAGGGTAGGGCAAGAAAGGGTTGTTTCAGGATGAGGGATTTCATACATGAAGAGGGAAGATGCAGCAGCTTCTGTTCTCTTTAGGGTTGGATATGCAGAGTGTGTGTGTGGCTCCTCTCCCTCAGGCTGTCTGAGGATTAGAGCTGTCCTGAGCACTGTGGTGACAGCCTGAACATCCCCACACGTCCTTCATGTATCACTGTTCACAAGCAGGGTCATGGCTTGAACATCCAGGGACAGAAACCTGCCCTTTGAAATTAGTGCAGTGCTTTTTATCGAGCTCCTTCCCCCTTACAAAAGGGTGTTCCTGGAAACAACAGAAAGCAGTCGATAAGGAAGAAGAGGACAACAGATAAAGCCACTTTGTTTCTGTCAGCCAGACAGGGAGATTTCCTTCTCCCTGATACAATGTCTAAAAATAATGGAACACAAGCACATGTTCATTCACTAAGTTCTTTCAGGGCTGGAGCTGATAAAATCTTGAATGTGCATCCTGAGCCAGCGGGGGGAGAAGGGAAGGGACTCCCTCAGGGAAAATCCTGACATTACCCAGTGAGGTGTAAACAGGGCAGGATTCAGGGAAGGAAGGTCTTGGGAGCAATGCTGGGGTTTAAATTTCATAGAATCACAGACTGGTTTGGGTTGGAAGGGACCTTAAAGATCATCCCATGGGCAGGGACATCTCCCACCATCCCAGGTTGCTCCAAGCCCTGTCCAACCTGGCCTTGGACACTCCCAGGGATGAGGCAGCCACAGCTTCTCTGGGCACCTGTGCCAGGGTCTGCCCACCCTCACAGGGAAGGGAAGATGAGCAAGAATGTTTTCAAATTTTCCCTTTTTTTAAACAAACTCCAAATAGTGTATATACTTTTCTTGTCCTTCTGGAATACCTGCTGTAGGAAGTAAACAAATTTAAACAGTCTATTCAGTAAAGGAAGACCTGAAATGATCAACTTCATTATGTTTTCTACTTTGAATGTGCAGATGTTAAAATCATTTATACTGAATTTTATGCAGCTGTCAGCAGAGTGGGAGAACCAACAGCGTGTGTTGCTCCCAGATTTCAGTGTTACTGAAAATTATACCCACTGGTGAGACCCTGAGAAGGTGGGGAAGGTTTGGGAGGAGAAACAGCACCATATTTGCAGATTGGTGTAGGTGGGGACATTCTGTCTCCCACCTGGGGCTCACAACCTTTTTTCCATTGATCCTCCAAAGTTTTATTTGCACTGGGGAAAAAAAAGGCAACTGAAAATCCCCCAATATTTTTGCCACCTCATTTTCTTAGTGTTTGTGCTGATAAACCAGCAGGAGAAATGGACCCACCACAAGAGAGATTATAAATCAGAGCTACAATTTAATGAGAGATATTACCATAAATACACTGACACAAAGAGAAATTGCTTTCAACTCACAAACCCAGCAGTATAACCCAGTGTCCTGGGGCACAAACCCAAAGGGCTTTGTTGGCCCTTGTGCTGAGACCCACCTGGTTCCCCCAAGTCCAAAGCAAAAGGAAGTGAGAAACCTGTTGGTGCAGGTGAGGGCTGGAGTCTGGTCGAGAGTGGTGGGCTCCTCCTGTCCAGGTCCTGCTGCTCCTCTGGATCCAACAAGTGGTTCCCAAGGTCTTACCCCCCACTTCTGTACCCTCAGGGAGCCCCCAGTCCCTCCCCCAGGGCGGGGACTCACCCAATGGGTGATTAACTCTGGAGCCAGGGGGTATCCCTGAACTGTTGATGGCCCATTGGCAGCCACGCCCCCCCAGGCTGAGTGTGAAGGTGCCAATGACTCCCTGGGCAGCTGCTGCTAATGGTCCATTGTCCTTGGGGAATGAATAGAGGGGGTAGAATGCACAGCTTTGATCACCCCCACACAGTGATAGCTGGTCCCTCCTGCTGGACTAGGACAGTGTTTTATAAAACATGGACTGAAAGCATTGAAGGGCCACGGATCTTTCTAAGGGTGTCTTGAAGTGCTGGAACATTTCTAAAGCCCATAGTTTATTCTTCACTATCTATTCCATGTTAATAATAGATGAAGTTGTGGGATTGGCATGCTTTCCATCTGCTTTAATGTTATCTTTTACAAGCCCATAAAAACAGAGATTGCCAAAATAACAACATTGTTTTACAAAAGAGGAAGAAGTTATTCAGTTTCTCACCACAATATATTTATTTGGAGGTGCTGAAACCTCCCCATAATCATAACAAACTGAAATTGTTCTTTGTGTGGCCATCAGGACCGAATCTGTGTTTCTAAAGGTTTCATTTGTGAAGGCTCTGGAAATCAGACTTTGTTCTTTGTGCAGGGAAATATTAATAAATATTGCTTATCAATTTTTAACTTACCTTTTTCTGTGTTTCACTGGCTGTGGCTCATAAAAATATCTCTTCCTCCACTTGCTAATATCCAAAGTAGGTGAAGAAGCATTAAAGCAGAGCACATAAACAAAGCAAAAATGTAAATTAAAGAATCCTGGTAACAAGCTCTGCCTGAAGACATCTGTACAGTCACAGTGATAAATATTTCCTCCCAAATAACTTGAAGACCTTTTTCTCTACCTCATGCACATTATAAAACACTCAGGGAAATATAGATCAAGTCCTGGGATGCATTTAGATCATTATTGTCAATGACAACATTGCAATTCTTTCAACAGTGTGCATGTCATATGTACTGAGGCAGTGGAATAAATAAGGAATACATTGCATGGAAAAAAACCCCCTTGCATTTCATGATTTATGGGCTTGAGTAGAATAACAACATGTAGATATCCTCTCAAAAAGATTAGGACAGTAGCTGAAATGGTTGATGGAACTGATGGTTGATGAAGATCTGGTGAGTCCCCGCCCTGGGGGAGGGACTGGGTGCTCCCTGAGGGTACAGAAGTGGGGGGTAAGACCTCGGGAAGCACTTGTTGGATCCAGAGGAGCAGCAGGACCTCGACAGGAGGAGCCCACCACTCTCGACCAGACTCCAGCCCTCACCTGCACCAACAGGTTTCTCACTTCCTTTTGCTCTGGACTTGGGGAACCAGGCAGGTCTCAGCACAAGGGCCAACAAAGCCCTTTGGGTTTGTGCCCCAGGACACTGGGTTATACTGCTGGGTTTGTGAGTTGAAAGCAATTTCCCTTTGTGTCAGTGTATTTATTGTAATATCTCTCATTAAATTGTAGCTCTGATTTATAATCTCTCTTGTGGTGGGTCCATTTCTCCTGCTGGTTCACCAGCAGGCAATAATTTTGGTTTCTGGAATGTAATATAAGATTGGACATGGACAGCCACAGTGGGAGCAGAAAACTCTTGGCAAGTCACAGTTCAGGGCCACTTGGAGGGTGGAGTTCTCCTCCCCACAGGAGGGTCTCGGGAGGCATTTGAGGGTCTCGGGGGGCTCTCAGGTGGTATTTGAGGGTCTCGGGAGGCATTTGGGGGTCTCAGGGGGCTCTCAGGTGGTATTTCAGGGTCTCAGGGGGGTCTTGGGGGGTATTTGGGGGTCTCAGAGGGGTCTCAGGTGGTATTTGGGGGTCTCAGGGGGGTCTCAGGGGGTATTTGGGGGTCTCAGGGGGTATTTGGGGGGTCTCAGAGGGGTCTCAGGAGGTATTTGGGGGTCTTGGGGGGTATTTGGGGGTCTCAGGTGGTATTTGAGGGGTCTCAGAGGGGTCTCAGGGTGTATTTGGGGGTCTTGGGGGTATTTGGGGGTCTCAGAGGGGTCTCGGGGGGTATTTGGGGGTCTCAGGAGGGTCTCAGGTGGTATTTGGGGGTCTCGGGAGGTATTTGGGGATCTCAGAGGGGTCTCAGGTGGTATTTCGGGGTCTCAGGGGGGTCTCGGGGAGTATTTGGGGGTCTCAGAGGGGTCTCAGGTGGTATTTGGGGGTCTCAGGGGGTATTTGGGGGTCTTGGGGGGTATTTGGGGGTCTCAGGGGGTATTTGGGGGTCTCAGGGGGGTCTCAGGTGGTATTTGGGGGTCTCAGGGAGGTATTTGGGGGGTCTCAGGGGGTATTTGGGTGTCTCAGAGGGGTCTCAGGGGGTACTTGGGGGTCTCAGGTGGTATTTGGGGGTCTCATGGGTTATTTGGGGGGTCTCAGAGGGGTCTCAGGGGGTATTTGGGGGTCCTGGGGGTATTTGAGGATCTTGGGCGGTATTTGGGGGTCTCAGGGGGTTCTCAGGGGGTATTTGGGGGTCTCAGGTGGTATTTGAGGGTCTCAGGGGGTATTTGGGGGTCTCAGGGGGGGTCTCAGGGGGTATTTGGGGGTCTCAGGGAGTATTTGGAGGTCTCAGGGGGGTCTCAGGGAGGTATTTGGGGATCTCGGGGGGTATTTGGGGGTCTCAGGGGGGTCTCAGGGGGGGTCTCAGGGGGTATTTGGGGGTCTCAGGGGGGTCCAAGAACCTCCTGGGATCAGCTGAGTCACAAAACAGGACAACCCCACCCCCAAACTCGGTGGCAATCGGGCCCATTCGGTGTGGAGCCTTTCTGAGCAGGAATTGCTTCCGTGGCTGGAAACACTCACTGTGGATTAGATTCATTTCTGGAGGTGTGATTGGGAGTCACTGACAGGAAATCAGATGTGGTCAGTATCAATAACTGCATGTTGGGTTGATTTTCTTACAACAGCCTAATTACCTTCACCTTAATAATCTTTTGGCTGAGTATCTTTTTTAATCGTGTTTTCACAAACCTTGATATTAAAACTCCACCCCCTTCATAATAAAGTGCCTCAGAAATTGAGGATTCTTTACCAGTTTTTGTCTGGCCTGCTCTAAGGAATAATTTAATTTAGGTGATACTTGATTTCCCCCCTGCTGGTGTTGTGTTTTTTTTTTTTTTGTTTGTTTTTCTTCAGTTTAAATTTTTTTTTCCTTCAGCTTCTCATGAAGATTGGCTTTATATAAACATGTTATCTATAACATAAATCAAAGAAGCTGGAAACAGTAATATATTATGGTCATGTATATTCATGGCTGTTTGATGAAGGAAAAACATTAACATATTTCTAGGCTCTCTGTCATGCCCTTCAATTTTTTTTTTTTTTCTCAAAGAGAAAGAAGGAAAATGTTCTACTAAATTCACATATTTAGGAGAGTAAAATTATCAAAACAGGTAGGGCAACTACTCACTTTTTCTCTCTAATTTGGTGATTTGTAAATTAATGAGGAAAAAGTGATTTTTCCTGGTTCCGTCACTCAGTGGTGTAACAGATTTTACTCTCATAATTAAGTGCAGTTTTCCTTCTCCCCTTTCCATGGGGAACTGAAATGCTTTGGAAATAACCCCCAGCATCACTTTGATGACCTCCACCAGTGTCAGAGATCTTGCAGCAGTTCTGCCCCACTTGTCAGGGGCATTTTATTTCCTCCAGGCATCTCCTGCCAGTATTGTCCACCCTGAGTTTGCTGCCTGTTCCTTTGGATCAATCCCTTCTGTGTTATCCACTGTGTCCTTACCCAGGAGAGGGAAGGGTGGAAACTCAGCTGGAGAACTCAGTGCTGCTCCTACCTGGGCTCCTTCACCAGAGATCAGGATCTCGTGGTGTTGCACCATCTGTTCTCCTGCAAGATGCCACAGTAAAGCAGGTAAACTCTTCCTTAATCTGAAATTAGAGTAATTCTTTGTTTGCACCAACACATTCTTTCTGATCCACTTGCTGAAGGTGCCTAGAAAGGTTCTCCCTCAACCTGAAGATCTCCTGTGGCTGCTCCAAGGCTTTCTCTAAGTCCCAATTCCTGCATCCAGGAGAGCCACACGTGGGTCTGTGCCTTGAGCCATGCCATGCAATAGGATGCTGGGCAGTGCCAGGGGAGGTCAGCACCTCTGACAAGCTGCAGTTACTGGTCCTGCACAGAGAAACACCAGCTCTTGCTTGTTAGGGCTTCTAAGGGGTCCCACTGGAGAGAAGGAGAAAGGGGTTTCACTGGCTGTAAATGTTGGAATGATTGGCTCATTTATCACTGCAGCTAAATGAGTGACTCCACAAATCTCAGCAGACCACCTCTGAGCTAAATAAAACCCCATCCTCCCCTCTCCTTTAAATATTTTATACTGAATACAGATGAAACTGATTTTCTGTAGTAGCTTTGGCTCTGTGAGAGGTGGAGCAGGTCAGAGTTGAGATTTTCTACTCCCTGTAATGTCTGTGGGTCGACAAAAAAAGAGGCAGGAGGTCATTCATTCATTTGTGAATGCAAACTTGGAGGTCTGGAAATTTCCCAAAGAGGGGGAAAAAAGAAAAAATAATAAAAGCAACTTGGCAGTAATCATGGAATTGTAAAGCCTGGAGGGAACTGGAGGCTGGTGCAGGTTCTGGGCATCCCTCTCTCATCCAGCCCTCTGTGTTCCATCATCCTGCCCAGCACAGGCCACCAACGGGGACACCCAGAACGGCACCTTTGGGCAAAGGAGCATCCTCAGACTCTGACAACACGCCAGGAGCTCCCCAGGTTTGTGCAGACCTGAGCTGTGGGAGGGAAGCCCTGATGAGACCCTTCCTGAGGTTCCATTACCGCCTCGTTCAAAGAGATAAATGAAGTGAGACTCTCGAGCTCAGATAAGCACAAAGAAAGGGAAAACTGACAGTGACAACTTTGATCTAATAGTGCAGTAATGTGAGAAGCTGAATTTAATACACCCTAAAACAATATGAGGCGCTGGTGAGACTGTAATTAAGGAAATAACTTAATACAGCCATGTTTAATTAAACCCACTATTTATCTAAGAACACGCACTCTGGTTTGAACAGCAATCTGAAATTGCTAAAGCTCCACTTGAACAATATAATCTTCCTTTCATACTAATCTTGGCCCTGCACGTTGAAGGGGTTCAGCACAGTGGGAATTAGACTGCAGTGAATTGGGTAGTGGGTCCTCTTTTGGATCCCAAACCCTGCCAAGCAACAGGGATCTTGGAAACCCAGCACAGACCCACCCTTGTTGCACAATGCAGTGTCCACCTTCTGAAATAATATTGTCAGGGCTCTGATTTGGAGTCTCAAGGGCTTTGGAAAAAAAACACCAATTTAATTCAAGGTGGAAATTTGAATTGTCAGATTCCACTTAGTCTTTCCTTTTAAAATCCATCCCCTTTGAATAAAATCAGAGTGAACGAGTCCTGTTGTTTGGGGTTTGCTTCGATGTTTTGTGCAATTTATTTATGGAAAGTGGGAAAAATAATGTAGTAATGAAATGTTAATCCCTTGCCTTGCCTTACCTTCATTTTTTTTACTTTCACAGTTATTTTTCTCTTTTTTATTTTGCTATAATTTTGCAAAAATTAGAAAAAGGTTTATAGAATTAAAACTTTGTCTTCAGCATTTATAGAAGCTTCTTGGATGTGATTTTTTTTCCTTTCCAAGTCATCAGGTTTGACCTCAGCTTTCTTACCAAAAAAATTAATCCACTTAATGAAGAGAATGAGATATTTCAGCGATTTCCCCTTTATCAGAGTTTCCACATGTCCCCCCTGATGTCTCAGCTGGGCATATCAAGCTGCTGCCCACATAGTTGTAAATGTTATTTGTAAATATTGCTTGCTGGGTTTTGATATCCTCAGGAATTTTGAAGCTGTGGACCTTCCAGGGGTGTATTCAGTGTGGGGATGGAGATCATGTCTTAGGTCATGGAAAGCTTTGGGTTGGAAGGGACTTTAAAGTCCATCCAGTGCCATGGGCAGGGACACTTCCCACCAGCCTAGGCTGCTCCAAGCCCCATCCAACCTGGCCTTGGACATTCCCAGGCTTCATTCTTCCCATTGTCCCTGCCCTTAGAGTGGGAATTTTGACTGAAATCTGTTCTAACAGCCTTCCAAATGTTTTTTTTTTTAATCAGGAAAAATACAACTGAAAGGTGGAAATGCTCGTGGGGAATGTGGGGAATGAGGATTCCACAATGTTGGACTGAACAGGAAGAAACTCTTCTGTGTGTGGGAGATTCCTGCTGGGATGTAGAATCAGGAATTCCTGCTGGGATGTGGTTCTGGGTGGCAGAGCCATCAGGCACAGTGATAATGTGTCACTGCCACTGATTTCTCAGAACCAACCAGAGCCTTGGCAAAAAGCACAGGGATTGCTGGAATTGAGGCTCCTCATTTAAAGGAAAAGGAGCTCCTTCTGGGAAAGCTTCTGCATGAAAGAGGCCTTTGGGCTTTATTAATCTGTGTTTTAATTTACCTGAGGCATCCAGGACACCTCTTGAAAGGCACAGGTTGGGCTTTGCCCTCTGCTGTGCCATGAAACAAAGGGCATGGGAGCTGAAGGCTTTGCTGTTGGATGACTCCTGCAGAGAAGGTGGGTGTTGGAACTTTTCCTGGGAGTTGCTTACATTTAAAGCTGATCACTGGGTTTCTGTGGTTAAAATTGAAACTTTTGGAAGGAGCTTCTTTTGATGAATTTCCCCTTCCAATGCTCAGGATTTGTTCAACAAATGGTCACATCTCCGAATTCCTTCGAGACGCAAACCCAATTTCTAGTGGAAAGTTATAAGTGAGATACAAGAGAATATCAACTAAACCTTTTTAAGTGGGTGGAAATAAAATGTTTCAGGGGATCCAATACAACTTTAAGTCTGAAATAGCTGCAGCCTTTTGTCCCAGTTCAGGAGAGATTTTCCTCCCAAAGTTCTCGTGGAGCTGCTGATCTGTTTTCCTCATGCTCTATTTAATAAAGTTCCAACCTCAGATGCCCCCCAGATTAAATGATTCTTTCACTGCAGAGAGAGCAGCAGATGTTCTAAATCCTATTTCTTTTGAAACTGCATTATTTCCTTGTCCTCCTGCCTTCTGTGTCTTTATTAGCCTCGCTCTCTTCCTCACCAAACAGACCTGAGTCCCCAACATTTCCTTGCTCAGAAAAACACCATCCCCATTAAGGACTTCACCATGGCTTTGGTTCTTGCTGAAAATCTCCTCTCTCTCTTCCCACTGAGCTGATAATTTTCATATCCCAGTTGTTCTGTGCCAGCTGAAGTTGTAGATCCTTTTTTATTTTTTTCTCTGTAATGTGAGGTGAGGCTGATAAAGTACAATAATCTGATGGTTCTGAGGAGGAGAGGTTTGCACGTGTCTGTATTTGCATGAGGGACATTGGATTATTATTTTTTTTAAAGAAACCACTATTTTCCTCATTGATGGTGTATTAAAAAACCATAACAAGTGAGATAGTAAAGTCCTGAAGAACTCTGTGACCTGAATGGTTGACATTATGTGGAAACAGATTTTCTTTTTCAAAATAATTGATTTAAATAAACTGTGCAACCAAAGTCATGCATCTCACTGGCAGCATAAGAGCCATGAAATCACAGCTGCCCATAACCAGCACACCACAGGGCCCTGCAGGGCTCCTGAGTCCCTGTGCATGTGGAGCATTTCAGGCACTGAATTAGGAACGGGAGACCAAAACACCTGCCAGAAACTTGGCTGACTTTTTAGCTTGAAAAGCAGCCAGGATAAAATCGTGCATGTTGAAGTCTTTCATGTTTTGCAGCAAGTTGATAACTTTTGTCTTGGTTTGAGATAAGCAACTGCCAACCCCCCCAAGCACAGAGAGAAAAGCCTCCCTCCTAACACCAGGGAAAGGGAGGAAAAGAGAGGGGAAAGGAAAAAACACTTCAAACCACGTTTATACTAAAACTACATATATTTTTACAGAAAGGAAGAGACAATTAGAAGAGAGTACAAATATTCACTCACACAAGTCTGCAACACACAACAAATTCCCCACTTCTTAACAAACACACAAATTCTACTGTCTTAACTACACATTACTTAAGAAGAAGCTTATTCCCCAGGGAGACAAACCCAAGCAGAAAGGAGAGACCCAGAACAACACATTTTACTTTCCTGAGGTACCCTGTGAGCCAGTGGTGGGCCTGGTCCTCTCCATCCCCCCTGGGGCAGCATCGTGAGTCCTCCCAAGAGGAGGCTGAGAAGTGACTGCCTTAACCACTCCCACACTGGTTCCCACTTCCCTGGAGATGATGCCATAATGTGGGATGGAATACAAAGTTACTGGCTAGAAGAGGTCAGCTGTTGGCTCAGCCCAGCTCAAGTCAGCTGACAGCTTCAGCCTAGTCCAGACTTCAGAGCCCAAATCTAGGCCCACCTGGGTGAACCCATAACTACTTTATCATCAGCTTTCATGTTCTTTAGCATTTGATTACTTCTCCTGGATGCTACTAATTCTATTATGGAATCATAAAATCATGGAATGGTTTGGATTGGAAGGGATCTTGAAGATCATCTTATTCCAACCCCGTGCCATGGGCAGGGACACCTTCCACCAGCCCAGGCTGCTCCAAGCCCTGTCCAGCCTGGCCTGGGACACTCCCAGGGATGGGGCAGCCACAGCTTCTCTGGGCACCTGTGCCAGGGCCTGCCCACCCTCCCAGCCAGGAATTCCTTCCCAGTATCCCACCTAACCCTGCCCTCTGGCAGTTTGAAGCCATTCCCCTTGTCCTGTTCCTCCAGACCCTTGGAAATAGCCTCCTTCCATCTTCCTTGTAGCCCCTTCAGGCACTGCAAGGCCACAGTTGGGTCACCCCAAAGCTTCTCCTCTCCAGGCTGAACAATCCCAGCTCTCCCACCCTTTCCTCCCAGCAGAGCTGCTCCATCCTCTGACCATCCTGGGGCCTCCTCTGGACTCTCTCCAGCAGCTCCAAGTCCCTCCTGTGCTGTCCCCAGGGCTGGGGCAGCTCTGCAGGTGGGGTCTCACCTGAGGAGGCAGAATTAGAATTTTTAAATATATAAATTCATTATATATTTAATGTCCTGAGTGCTCTGCTGCCACGTCCAGCTTAGAGAGTTGTGCTGAGCTCAGGAAGTGGTTTGAGGATCCCTGGCCTGGCTGCTCAAAGAGGGACCAGAGCTGTGCCTTGGGGTTAGTCCAAGCCTGAAACAAAGCTAATCCATGTCAGTGAGGTGTCTAAGGATTGAAGTGTCCTGCTTAGGGCACTGCACCCATTTAGAAAATGGGATTTTAAAGACAGTTAGTTATATTTGTGTGTTTCTAATTTAACTACTGTTTCTAGACAGAAAGTGTGACAGGTAAGTGCAAGAGAAAGGGTATCCCAGGGAACACTTCTCTGAGAATTGCCCAGGGGAACAGCTGGATTTCTGTTTATGAGGCTTAAAGAACATCAAGGAATTGCTTGTTTATTACAAATGCCACTGAGAATCTTGTGTGCATTGTTAGCAAGCCCATCACAGGTGAAATTCAGACTTTCCTCTTGGGTGCTTTTCTTTCCTTTTAACCTTTTAAGGATACCATATTTAAACAACCTCTATGTTGAGAGAATTCCTGTTTTGGAAGTCAAAGCAGCTGATATGAGGACAAAGTGAGTGGAACGAGCTGAGCCCTGTAAATTAATTGCAAGAGAGTTTGGGAACTAAAATACTCCTGTTAAATCATGAAATGTGAACCAACCCAAGACATTTAGGTTTTCAGCTCTACCCACAGCCAGGAATAATCCCTGGCAAGTCTCTATCCATAAGGGGATTGGATTTTATCACTGCTTTCCTTGCTGGCATCCCCCTGTGCTCCAAAGCTGCTAACCACCCTTTCCTGTCAGATTGTCAAGGCAATTAATGTAATTAAGTTAAACTCGAGCTGCCACCTACAACTGTAGGTGGCAAAGTCGTGTTTAAGGAGGTTGCACCTTTGGCCAATCACAGCTGAGGCAACATTCCCTTTCTTAATACCATCATCATCTTCCCTTGGAGGAAGAAAGGCCAGTGTGAGCTTCTTGTGCCAGAGCTCTGCTGAGCCAGTGACCTCCTGTCTGTCTCTCACTCTCATTTTGAGTGAGGGATACACATCAGACTTGTTAATAAGATGATCTGCAGAGGTTTGGTGGCCTCTGGGCTTTCCCTGCCAGCCAAAATATCATGGCTACCCCAACCAACTGGAATGGGAAGGACACAGTAGCCTGTGAGCTGGAGCTCTGAGGGCAGAGACCTCTGCAAGGGCTGCGACAACAGGTGAGTGCCCCTCTCAGGAGGGGAGGGCTTGGGGACATCACCTCCCCTCCACTGGGGCAGGGATGGGACAGCCCAGGTGGGGCAGCAGTGACCTGGGCATCACCCTCTTCCAGGAAAGCCCATGGGATCATTGCTTTGATCCCCTTCCCGCTGTGGGGTATCAGGATGCTTTTTATCAGCACAAGCAGGACAAGGAGATCCTGTTTTGAGGGTGCTACCAAAGTGAAGTGATCTTTGTGTCCAGAGCAGTTTGGGGGGGCCCAAGGTCCCTAGTTCTCTTCACTGGCATTTCACCTCTAAAAATGGTCTCATTTCCAGCTGTACACTTGTCCTAGTTCAGCAGGAGGGACCAGCTATCACTGTGTGGGGGTGATCAAAGCTGTGTGTTCTACCCCCTCTATTCATTCCCCAAGGACAATGGACCATTAGCAGCAGCTGCCCAGGGAGTCATTGGCACCTTCACACCCAGCCTGGGGGGGCGGAGCTGCCAATGGGCCATCAACAGTTCAGGGATACCCCCTGGCTCCAGAGTTAATCACCCATTGGGTGAGTCCCCACCCAGGGGGAGGGACTGGGTGCTCCCTGAGGGTACAGAAGTGGGGGGTAAGACCTTGGGAAGCACTTGTTGGATCCAGAGCAGCAGCAGGACCTCGACAGGAGGAGATCCCCGCTCTCACCCAGACCACAGCCCTCACCTGCACCAACAGGTTTTTCATTTCCTTTTGCTCTGGACTGGGGGGAGCCACAGGGGTCTCAGCACAAGGGCCAACAAACCCCTTTGGGTTTGTGCCCCAGGACACTGGGTTATACTGCTGGGGTTTGTGAGTTGAAAACAATTTCCCTTGTGTGTCAGTGTTGTTATTGTAATATTATTATTAAATTTTAGCTCTGACTTCTAATCTCTCTCGTGGTGAGTTCATTTCCCCTGCTGGTTCACCTTTAAACCAGCACAACACTTTGATATCAAATGATAAAAAGAACCAAACAACCAAATCAGTTGAACAGCCTTCTGGAGCGTTCTCTTGGCTGCCCATCTGTCAAGCCTTTCTTTTATAGTTGAGCTGGTTGGTCTATTAGCCATCTGGGAGGTTCTGCACTGATTTACACTGCAGAGTGCCATGAAGCAGCCTGGGAGCAGTGTAGGCTGCTAATAAAAGCTAATGAGACAAGTGGAACAATAGAAGGTGGGACAATGCTAATGTTAGACCTTCCTGAGAACATACCATTAAACCTTCCTGGAGCTTTCTGCTCCTCTAGGTGGGTCTCCTCCCTCTCCCCCCCATAATCTCAAGGTTACATTTACATCTGCCTTTTAAATGGTTTAGTTTTTGTGTTGGATTCCTCAGTCCAGAGGAGAAGAGTGGTGCAAAAGTGATTTTTAAATCAGTGACTGATTTGCTCTATAAGTAACTTTCCAGTTGTTCTACTCCCAAAGAAAACTGTCATTTCCATGGAAATAATTCCTGGTTTTCACATGCTGAAAATCTGGTTATCTGTCTTATTGATTTTAGTATTTAAAACTAAAACACTGTGTTTCCTCCACAAGAAAACAGGGGAAAGATTTTCCCCCCTGAAGATGGAAGGAATTCTCCATTCCTGTGTGTTGGGACAGCAGTGCTCAGACACCCTTCCCATACTGGGGCTTGCAGGGGTGAAGCTCAGCACCATTTCAGGTGTCAAGCACAATTAGGTGTTAATTAAAATTATATATTTGCCTGTCTTCTCCGGGGACACCCCCTTGTTGGGGGGAGAAGCTTGAGAGCAATAACCAGTGGTGTGAAACAAGGTTGTGTTCTTGCACTAACTCTATTCACAATCTTCTTCAGCAGGATGCTCCAAAGAGCCACAGCAGACCTCGATGAAGAAAACGGCATCTCCATCCGATATGGTACCGATGGAAGCCCATTCAGCCTGAGGTGACTGAAGGCCCACACCAAGCCCCTCAATCACCTTGTCCAGAGCTGCTTTTTGCTGACGGTGCCGCCCTCGTTGCTCACACAGAAGCAGCTCTGCAGCGCTTCACATCCTGCTTTGCAGAGGCTGCTGAGCTTTTGGGGCTGGAAGTCAGCCTGAAGAAGACAGAAATTTTCTACCAACCTGCACCTCAAGAAGTCTTCCATCATTCCCACATCACCACAGGCAATTCAGAGCTTAAGTCAGTCCAGCAGTTCACCTGTCTGGGAAGTATCATTTCCTCAGACGGTAAGACTGACAAAGAGACAGACAACAGGCCAGCAAAGGCAGACAGAGCCTTTGGAAACCTCCATAAAAGAGTCTGGTCCAAAAAACACCTGAAGAAAAGTACAGAGATCAGTGTCTACAGAGCCATTGTTCTGTCTACTCTTTTCTATGGGTCTGAATCCTGGGTCATCCACCGCCACCACCTGCGGCTCCTCGAACGCTTCCATCAGCGCTGCCTCCGTTCAATCCTAACCATCCACTGCTCTGATTACGTGCCCAATGTGTCTGTTCTGAACAGGCAGGGTCACCAGTATGGAGGCCCTGCTGCTGAGAACGCAGCTGTGCTGGGCAGGGCACGTCTCCAGGATGGAGGATCACCCACTGCCTCCCGAAGATTGTGCTCTGTGGAGAACTCGCCACCGGCTGCCGCAAGAGAGGAGCCCCGAAGAGGAGATACAAGGACTGCCTGAAACAACAGCTCAGCCTTGGCCATATTGACTGCCCCAATGGGCCACTCTGGCCTCCAGTCGGGATTCATGGAGACCATTCCCGACACTGCTGCTTCCTTTGGGAACGCAGCACAGTCAGTCTGGAGGAGAAAAGACAACGCAGACAGAACCGTTCCTTGCCAATATGGCCAAAGGAGACGTTCCCCTGTGCCTTTTGTGACCGGACCTGCCTATCCCGTATCGGCCTCTTTAGCCACCAGCAGCTTGCAGAGAGTGTGGGTAGTGCCCTTCCCAAATCTTCGTTCAGGAAGCCTGGCCATGATGATGACATTTGCCTGTCCCCCAAGGTCCTCTGCTCTAATTCAATGACGCCATGCAATCAAAATATTGGGGCATATTTATTTTCCAGCTGTTCCTGTGACAAATCCAGACCAGTTTTCGTTGATCAGAGGGTGACTGTGACACATCTCCTGTGCCACAGAGGGACACCTTGTGACTCTCACTCAACTGAGTCAGGTTTTCTTAGATCCCTTCTTCTGTGTGCAGAGGGTGTGCACAATACATGCAATCCATGAGTACTCAGCATTACCTAGAGGCAGATACACATAGAATATACTTACCATGTAATTAGGCTGATTTTTAATATGTTCATTACCCCCATGATAAGGAAATGTTGGTCTCTGCTGCTTTTCCAAATGAGTCACTGCTTGAGTTCCTGTCTTATGCTTCATTTTGTTCTTTTCTTTAGCATTTTAGAGCTTTTGAAGAGGTTTAAAACCTTTTAAATATAGAATCATAGAATCATAGAATTGATTGGGTTGGAAAAGACCTCCAAGATCATCGAGTCCAACCCTTGGTCCAACTCTAGTTCATTTACCAGATCATGGCACCCAGCGCCACGTCCAATCTGTGTTTAAAAACCTCCAGGGATGGTGAATCCACCCCCTCTCTGGGCAGCCCATTCCAATGCCTGAGCACTCTCTCTGCAAAGAAGTTTTTTCTGCTCTCCAACTTCAATTTCCCCTGGCAGAGCTTGAGCCCATCGTGCCCCCTTGTCCTATTGCTGAGTGCCTGGGAGAAGAGACCAACCCCCACCTGGCCACAACTTCCCTTCAGGCAGTTCCAGACAGTGCTGAGGTCACCTCTGAGCCTCCTCTTCTCCAGGCTGAACACCCCCAGCTCCCTCAGCCTCTCCCCACAGCACTTGTGCTCCAGTCCCTTCACCAGCCTTGTTGCTCTTCTCTGGACCCGCTCCAGCACCTCAATATCCTTTCTGAACTGAACACAGTACTCAAGGTGTGGCCTCACCAACGCAGAGTACAGGGGATATCAGTGTTTCTCTCTGGAATTGCCAAGCACTGCCATCTGAAATATTTCTTTCCTGTGTTTTTATTTTTCTCATCTTGGGTGGCATGAATTGAGACATATTTGTACTGTGTCCACACCTAAAATGGATTTGGGGTCCCAGACAACCCAACCAGTGGGATGAAAGTTCCATTTTTATTTTTTTCCTTGTTTTATGCCATAATAAATCCCTGTTACTGTTACTAGAGAGAAGATTAGAGAAGAAAGGATGTTATTTTTTATTTGTGTGAGGTCTATGCAGATGTGCCACTCCTGTGTGCAAACAGCTGGGGAGCAAGTTGTGCACATTCCATGATTGTGCCTGTTGGGCATGAGTGGTGTTAGCTGAAGGAAGGGATCAATTCCTGCCCCAATCCAGAAGAGAAATGTTCCATCTCAAAAGCCAAGCACCTCCTCAGCCACGGGGCTCTTCTGTCCCCGTTCCAAGAGAGCCAGCAGATCAGAAGAGCCACCATGTGCTGGAGGAGCATCCAGATTCGTATCCCCCCTGGGTATTTGAAGGGCTTCAGGAAAAGCTGCATCATCCACCTTCAGCTGTGAAAACAGCCCAATATTCTGCTGTGCTTCTCCTCTCCCTCCCTTCCCAAGGAGGGATGTGACATCAACGCCTCGCTCGAGCTTCTGCTGCAAAGGTTAATAATGGGGAGAATGTGTGATGAGCCTTAGAGAACAGATTTTCCCAGAGAGAATAAATCAGAGCCAGCCTGTTCCTCTCCTCTCCTCTCTTTTCCACTGAGATCCAAAGCCCTGGTGGCTGCTTCAAACACTAATTATAAGTTACACTCAGCCATGAAGGGAACAGAACAACAACTGCTGTGACTTCTGTGAATAATCATCTGCTGCTGCTCCAGCTTGGGTTTGGATTGCTGAATACTGATGGACTGTGACAATTTCTTCTGTTTGGGTCAAAGAAAAGGAGGAAAAAAAATGTAAATACTAAAAGAAAATATGAGAGAAAGAAAGGGAAATAAACAATGTTGAAGAATACCAGAGTTCATTTAAACATACAATATTATAAGCTGAATATTGGGCTAAATTCATCACATATCTCTGTGTGTGTTCACCCAGAGTTTTTTGTGGGAGAACAGGAATGGCACAGTAAGTTTTCCAGGAAGCCTCTCTTCTTTTACTTTGTGCCCTAAATTCTGTGTGTCTCATTTTCCTCCACCTTGGACAGTCCCTTCCAATCTCCCACTCATTTTCTCACACTGGCAAATTAATATTCTCCAGTAGTTTCCTTTGCAGTCCTTCTCTGCTTCCACCCCCTCCTGGCCACTGTCTCTATTCTGATGATTCACTCACTTCTGTTGTGACAGCTCCCTGTGATCTTGGTCCATCTCAGGTTTCAGCTCCACCTTCACTTCTGTGTCTCAGCTGGTTCCTCACCATCAACCCAAACCCACGACATAGTTACAGACCCAGCTTTGCTCTCACCTTGCTCCTCCTCTCCATTCTCCCTCCCTGGGTCTGGTTCTTCTCCAGCTTTGCTCTCACCTTGCTCCTCCTCTCCATTCTCCCTCCCTGGGTCTGGTTCCTCTCCAGCTTTGCTCTCACCTTGCTCCTCCTCTCCATTCTCCATCCCTGGGTCTGGTTCCTCTCCAGCTTTGCTCTCACCTTGCTCCTCCTCTCCATTCTCCCTCCCTGGGTCTGGTTCCTCTCCAGCTTTGCTCTCACCTTGCTCCTCCTCTCCATTCTGCTCCCCTGGGTCTGGTTCCTCTCCAGCTTTGCTCTCACCTTGCTCCTCCTCTCCATTCTGCTCCCCTGGGTCTGGTTCCTGTCCAGCTTTGCTCTCACCTTGCTCCTCCTCTCCATTCTGCTCCCCTGGGTCCGGTTCCCCTCCAGCTTTGCTCTCACCTCGCTCCTCCTCTCCATTCTCCATCCCTGGGTCTGGTTCCCCTCCAGCTTTGCTCTCACCTTGCTCCTCCTCTCCATTCTCCCTCCCTGGGTCTGGTTCTTCTCCAGCTTTGCTCTCACCTTGCTCCTCCTCTCCATTCTCCCTCCCTGGGTCTGGTTCTTCTCCAGCTTTGCTCTCACCTTGCTCCTTCTCTCCATTCTGCTCCCCTGGGTCTGGTTCCTCTCCAGCTTTGCTCTCACCTTGCTCCTCCTCTCCATTCTCCATCCCTGGGTCTGGTTCCTCTCCAGCTTTGCTCTCACCTTGCTCCTCCTCTCCATTCTGCTCTCCTGGGTCTGGTTCCCCTCCAGCTTTGCTCTCACCTTGCTCCTCCTCTCCATTCTGCTCCCCTGGGTCTGGTTCCTCTCCAGCTTTGCTCTCACCTTGCTCCTCCTCTCCATTCTCCCTCCCTGGGTCTGGTTCTTCTCCAGCTTTGCTCTCACCTTGCTCCTCCTCTCCATTCTCCCTCCCTGGGTCTGGTTCCTCTCCAGCTTTGCTCTCACCTTGCTCCTCCTCTCCATTCTCCCTCCCTGGGTCTGGTTCTTCTCCAGCTTTGCTCTCACCTTGCTCCTTCTCTCCATTCTGCTCCCCTGGGTCTGGTTCCTCTCCAGCTTTGCTCTCACCTTGCTCCTCCTCTCCATTCTCCATCCCTGGGTCTGGTTCCCCTCCAGCTTTGCTCTCACCTTGCTCCTCCTCTCCATTCTGCTCCCCTGGGTCTGGTTCCTCTCCAGGTTTGCTCTCACCTTGCTCCTCCTCTCCATTCTCCCTCCCTGGGTCTGGTTCCTCTCCAGCTTTGCTCTCACCTTGCTCCTCCTCTCCATTCTGCATCCCTGGGTCTGGTTCTTCTCCAGCTTTGCTCTCACCTTGCTCCTCCTCTCCATTCTGCTCCCCTGGGTCTGGTTCCTGTCCAGCTTTGCTCTCACCTTGCTCCTCCTCTCCATTCTCCATCCCTGGGTCTGGTTCTTCTCCAGCTTTGCTCTCACCTTGCTCCTCCTCTCCATTCTGCTCCCCTGGGTCTGGTTCCCCTCCAGCTTTGCTCTCACCTTGCTCCTCCTCTCCATTCTGCTCCCCTGGGTCTGGTTACTCTCCAGCTTTGCTCTCACCTTGCTCCTCCTCTCCATTCTCCCTCCCTGGGTCTGGTTCTTCTCCAGCTTTGCTCTCACCTTGCTCCTCCTCTCCATTCTCCATCCCTGGGTCTGGTTCTTCTCCAGCTTTGCTGTCACCTCGCTCCTCCTCTCCATTCTGCATCCCTGGGTCTGTTTTCTCTCCAGCTTTGCTCTCACCTTGCTCCTCTCCATTCTCTCTCCCTGGGTCCGGTTCCCCTCCAGCTTTGCTCTCACCTTGCTCCTCCTCTCCATTCTGCACCCCTGGGTCTGGTTCTTTTCCAGCTTTGCTCTCACCTTGCTCCTCCTCTCCATTCTGCACCCCTGGGTCTGGTTCCTCTCCAGCCACTACTGAGACTTGGCCCATGATATTCCCTTCACCCCAGTTCTGTCCCTTTGGACTCTCATTCCCACTATGGTTTCTCCTTTCCCAACTACATATTCCTGAGCTCAGCCCTGCCCTCCCGGTTGGTTTTTATGAGTTTTGGGTCAAGGAGGGATCTCATTTGTAGGAGAAACCCAACCACCTGTTGGCAGAGCCACCAAAATGGGTAGTACTGAGTGTCAGCAGCAGATGGGAGAAGATGTCAGGGCAGTGCAAGGCAGGCAGGCT
The DNA here is from genome assembly GCF_047495875.1 of Pithys albifrons albifrons. Lineage (NCBI taxonomy): Eukaryota > Metazoa > Chordata > Aves > Passeriformes > Thamnophilidae > Pithys > Pithys albifrons. The sequence goes on from NC_092467.1 coordinate 3,285,176, forward strand.
GAAAACTCTCCTCTTGGGGCTGCTGACTGAGATGTTCAGAACTGAGACAAAGCCACTGCAGAGCCCAGTCTGTAGCACTTTGGAGCTGGTTAGATTTGCTGTCTCAAAGTTGTGGTTTTACAGGTAAATCAGATGCCAGGGGCACTGGAGAATTTTGCCTGGAACATTCAAAGAAGGGGACACAGAGTGGGCAGAGAGGACTTCAACTTCTGTCTTCAGTGCTCTTTCTCACAGCCCCACTTGTCACCTTGAAATACAGTTTTGCACCAACATTACAGGAACTGAGGTTGAATGCATCAAAAATAAGCAAATTTCCCTTGCTGCCAACCCTGGTGATGGGGTGGGGAACATTGGCAGAAGAGAAGGAAAAAACCAGATTTAAAATCTCTGGAAGTGTCCAAGGCCAGGTTGGACAGGGCTTGGAGCAACCTGGAGTGGTGGGAGGTGTTTCTGTCCATGGCAGAAAAATCTCACTGGATGAGATTTAAGATCTTTTCCCACCCAAACCACTTGGTGATTTTATGGTCTATGAACAGACAATCACAGCCAACTGAAATGATGCAGGCATGAGGTATCACAGCATATTAATAAACAGGACAGGGTTGACATCCCACAGACAAAAAAATATCTTAAAGTGAACAACTGCTCATCAAATATTTACTGCTGAGAACAAATCCCAAGGTAAAAGACGGTCAAAAGCCACCAAAATAATGTCAAATTCTATCAGGAAGAGAGAACTCAATTTACTTCAGTGTCTGATGTTTAGGAGAAAACACTGATAAAAGAGGAAATGCTTGAAAATCATTATGAAAATCAGTTCAGTATGAAATTGCCTTCTCTGGAGCATCTCTCATCTGTGTGTTTGTGTCAGGATTAAATCTTTTTTTTTTTTTCTTTTCTTTCTTTTTCTTTTTTTTTTTTTGATCAATCATAGATGTAAGAACAACCACCTCAGCAGTTTTTGTCACCAGAGAACTGAAGGCAAATATTCAAACATGTACTTAGGCTCAGCCTCGCTGATATTTGAGGGTAGTTAAAAAGCCTTTTCAGGGAGAAATCTGATGCAATTAAGCAGCTTCCAATTTGCCAGGTCAGCAAATCCCATATTTGTGCTGCAGACAAATGCTGACACACAGCTCTGAGAGTTTACTGAGTTTACAGGGAAAGCTGAGGAGATGAAAAAGTGGTTTGAGGCAGAAGCTGTAACATCATCCTGTTGATAAAGAAGTTTTAAGTTCTCTCTTGCATTTGCTCAAAGAGAGGGACTCGTAGAGACTCTCAAGAAAGATGGAGAGGGACTTTTGATACCAGCATGGGCATGGGGGAGTGGATTCAAACTGACAGAGAGTAGGTTTGGATGGGACATCAGGAAGAAACCCTTCCCTGGGAGGGTGGACAGACCCTGGCACAGGTGCCCAGAGAAGCTGTGGCTGCCCCATCCCTGGGAGTGTCCAAGGCCAGGCTGGACAGGGCTTGGAGCAACCTGGGCTGGTGGGAGGTGTCCCTGCCCATGGCAGGGGGTGGCACTGGATGGGCTTTAAGGTCACCTAAACCATCCTGGGATTCCATGATTTTAGGATTTTGCAGAAGTGGTTCCCACAGGTTCCTTTCCTGCTTTTAGGTGATGCCAAAGGGGTTTTTGTTCTGATTTTCACAGTTTGTAGATTTTAGGAACACAGTAGTTGTGGATTTTTAGAGGGTTAATATTTCTAACAGTTTCAGTTTAATGCCTTTCTATCCCTACCCCTGTCCCAGAACAGGGAGCTCAAATTCCTTTAGTTAATTAATCTTGTTTAGACTCCTTTCCAAGGTAGAGCTGAAGGATATCAGAAGGCCTTTAAAAGAAACATAAACACAGGTCAGAGTGACCCAAAAGCCAGAACTGGATGAACTCCAACAGACCTTTGTGTGCCTGAGGAAGAGGAGCTGATGAAGACAGAGGGTCTTGACGACCCCAGACCCAATTCCAGGGGTTGGACCAGGGGTGGGACTGGGGCTGGACTGAGAAATGTGTAAAGCAATGATTGGAGGGATCTTATTATAAAAGCCATGGAAACAAGAACTGGGGCACATTCATGTCATCCTGTATTCCTGTGGGCTGTAGGCCTGGGATACTAAAGGACCTTTACTTTTTATCTTCCCCTGCACTAACGAGGCTCAGAGTCCTGTTTTTGGGGGGAAGGGTCACTCACAGCATCATAGGCAACACTTGAGAGTCACTTTGTGGTAACACTCTTCCTAATTTGATTTATGGCTGATTATTTATGCATTTCTGTGTCCCCTACAGCAGCCACTGTTGCTCCCAGCCCCCCTCCTGCTCGAGGTGTTGGTGTTCTTACACACCCATCCATGTCAGAAGACACAAAACACTTAATACTTTCTGCTGAGCCTTAGACAGCAAAGTTGTCTTTCTTTGCACGGGTGACACTCAGGAACGTTGTCACAGATTAATTAAAGGTGTGAAGAGAGCACATTAATTAAAACCCATGAAACACCTGCCTGGATCCTCTCAGTCATCACTCATATCACGTTAAATTACTTTTGCCTAATAGCAGACCTGCTTTGGGACTGGGCAGGCCTGCAAGGGGATGCTTTTAGAAGCAACCAGGAAAAAAAAACCTCAGAGAACTTTGGCTTTGCCACGGCCTTGGAACTCTGCCCAACCTCATCAAAAACCCTGAGAGTGTTTTAAGCACACCTGGGGAGGAGATAATTTCAGATGAAGGTGACACTGGTGGGCTGAGCCAGCCAGTGAGACGCCGTGATTTGGAGAGGGGCCTGCTTGGGGATCCAAGATTTAGTGGCATGTCAAGCTCAAAGTCAACACAGCAGAATTGAGTGCTGTGGGAAGGGGAGCCAAAGGCAATGCCCTCATGAATCCACTGATAGATGTGCCCATGTCTGCCCAGCTGTGCTCTCTATCCAGCACCAGAGTTTTGCTCTGAAACAACCAGCATTTCTAGCAACACCATTGATTTTCAGCTCTCAGTGAAGCTTCCTGAGGTATTTTCACAGGAAAACCAACCTCTGGTTCTTAAATGAAAATCCTTCTTTTTTTTTTTCTTCCTTAAAAATCTGTTGAGGTGAAATAAAATTGTGGGCATGGCCAAGGTTGGATGAGTTGGAGACAGACTCCTGAAGGAAGCAGAGAGTGAGAAATGGCTGATACATCATCCACAAAGACATGTGGGACCCAAAGCAGCTCGAATTCACCTGGCTGTCATTGAGTATGAGTTGGATGGGAAAAAAAACCAAAATAGTCCTCATGAATTCACTCACAACACCAGAGTTTTGCTCTGAAACAACCAGCATTTCCAGCAACACCATTGATTTTCAGCTCTCAGTGAAGCTTCCTGAGGTATTTTCACAGGAAAACCAACCTCTGGTTCTTAAATGAAAATCCTTCTTTTTTTTTTCTTCCTTAAAAATCTCTTGAGGTGAAATAAAATTGTGGGCATGGCCAAGGTTGGATGAGTTGGAGACAGACTCCTGAAGGAAGCAGAGAGTGAGAAATGGCTGATACATCACCCACAAAGACATGTGGGACCCAAAGCAGCTCGAATTCACCTGACAGTCCTTGACTATGAGTTGGTTGGGAAAAAAAATCCAAAATAGTCCCACTAAATTCACTCACAACTCCAGAGTTTTGCTCTGAAACAACCACCATTTCTAGCAACACCATTGATTTTCAGCTCTCAGTGAAGCTTTCTGAGGTATTTTCACAGGAAAACCAACCTCTGGTTCTTAAATGAAAATCCTTCTTTTTTTTTTTTGTTTTTTTCTTCCTTAAAAATCTCTTGAGGTGAAATAAAATTGTGGGCATGGCCAAAGTTGGATGAGTTGGAGACAGGCTCCTGAAGGAAGCAGAGAGTGAGAAATGGCTGATACATCACCCACAAAGACATGTGGGACCCAAAGCAGCTCGAATTCACCTGCTGGTCATTGACTATGAGTTGGTTGGGAAAAAAGTCCAAAATAGTCCCACTAAATTCACTCACAACTCCAGAGTTTTGCTCTGAAACAACCAGCATTTCTAGCAACACCATTGATTTTCAGCTCTCAGTGAAGCTTTCTGAGGTATTTTCACAGGAAAACAACCTCTAGTTCTTAAATGAAAATCCTTCTTTTTTTTTTTTTGTTTTTTTCTTCCTTAAAAATCTGTTGAGGTGAAATAAAACTGTGGGCATGGCCAAAGTTGGATGAGTTGGAGACAGGCTCTTGAAGGAAGCAGAGAGTGGGAAATGGCTGATACATCACCCACAAAGACATGTGGGACCCAAAGCAGCTCGAATTCACCTCATGGTCATTGACTATGAGTTGGATGGGAAAAAAAATCCAAAATAGTCCCACTAAATTCACTCAGCACCAGAGTTTTGCTCTGAAAAACCACCATTTCTAGCAACACTATCGATTTTCAGCTCTCAGTGAAGCTTCCTGAGGTATTTTCACAGGAAAACCAACCTTAGTTCTTAAATGAAAATCCTTCTTTTTTTTTTTTTGTTTTTTTCTTCCTTAAAAATCTCTTGAGGTGAAATAAAATTGTGGGCATGGCCAAGCTTGGATGAGTTGGAGACAGACTGTTGAAGGAAACAGCAAGTGAGAAATGGCTGATACATCACCCACAAAGACATGTGGGACCCAAAGCAGCTCGAATTCACCTCATGGTCATTGACTATGAGTTGGATGGGAAAAAAAATCCAAAATAGTCCCACTAAATTCACTCACAACACCAGAGTTTTGCTCTGAAACAACCAGCATTTCTAGCAACACCATTGATTTTCAGCTCTCAGTGAAGCTTCCTGAGGTATTTTCACATGAAAACCAACCTCTGGTTCTTAAATGAAAATCCTTCTTTTTTTTTTGTTTTTTTCTTCCTTAAAAATCTCTTGAGGTGAAATAAAATTGTGGGCATGGCCAAAGTTGGATGAGTTGGAGACAGGCTCTTGAAGGAAGCAGAGAGTGAGAAATGGCTGATACATCACCCACAAAGACATGTGGGACCCAAAGCAGCTCGAATTCACCTGCTGGTCATTGACTATGAGTTGGATGGGAAAAAAAACCAAAATAGTCCTCATGAATTCACTCACAACTGCTTTGCACAGTGTGGAAATTAAAGAATTCCACCCAGCAGCTGGAAGGGGTGGATAAAACATGCTCAGCTCTGGAAGAAAACCAAATATGTCTGTGGTAGTGTTTGAAAGCATCTTTTTGGTTGGAAGTTTCTGGGGTGCTTTAGCTCGGCAGCACTTGCTGGGGGCACAGAGGTGTTTTGTTTTATGAGTTTCAATGCAGGCAAGGTCACTCCTGCCTCTTTCTTCTAGAGCAGACAGTCCTGGGAGTAAATAACACCCCATGCTGGGGAAGTGGAACCAAACTGGGGCCTCCAGTCTGAGAGCAAGGAATGGTACCTTTTTCTTAAACATCGTGGTGAATATTCTCTACTTCCTTTGATCCAGACTTCTCTCCAGCCCCTGTCTCTCATTTCAGGGATATCCTGTTTTTCCCACTTTCATATCCATGTTATATGTGCCTAAAAAGGCTTCAATCACACCAGCTCAAAGCATGTTGACTTTATTTCTGCTCTTTTTACTACACAAAGATTGTTATGCTTTCCTGGGAATCCACTAATTATCACTGAATGCATTTTTTTTTAAATCAGATGCCATTAATTCAGATTTCCTTTTGCTCAAGAAACAGTTGCAGCAAAACCAAATTTCTTGGAGGATTGGTTTCAATTAAAGCTTATTTTTTAAAAACTTTAATCAAAAGTTTATTCTGGAGGAAAAACCAAAAAACTGAACAAATTCATTCTTGTACAGGATTAACAGACTCAGCAGTTCTCAGGGCTGAGAAGGTTTGTCTCATTTCCAGGTTTTCTTGCTTTCTTTTTGTCACTGGAAAGAAAGGAAAAGAGACAAGAAAAAAGTGCCTATTTGTTGAACTTCCTATGCTAAAAAAAAAAGAAAAAGAAAGAGAAAAAGATATTCCTGTGGATTCTTGTGGTGAGAAGCCCTTTAAAATGAAGCTAAAATCAAAGAATCACAGAATCATAGAATCGATTGGGTTGGAAAAGGCCTCAGAGATCATCAAGTCCAACCCTTGGTCCAAGGGCCACGGCCAAGCTCAGCTGAAAAACCTCCAGGGATGGGGAATCCACCCCCTCTCTGGGCAGCCCATTCCAATGCCTGAGCACTCTCTCTGCAAAGAAGTTTTTTCTGCTCTCCAACTTCAATTTCCCCTGGCAGAGCTTGAGCCCATCGTGCCCCCTTGTCCTATTGCTGAGTGCCTGGGAGAAGAGACCAACCCCCAGCTGGCCACAACTTCCCTTCAGGCAGTTCCAGACAGTGCTGAGGTCACCTCTGAGCCTCCTCTTCTCCAGGCTGAACACCCCCAGCTCCCTCAGCCTCTCCCCACAGCACTTGTGCTCCAGTCCCTTCTCCAGCCTCGTTGCTCTTCTCTGGCCCCGCTCCAGCCCCTCAATCTCTTGCCTCAACTGAGGGGCCCAGAACTGAACACAACACTCAAGGTGTGGCCTCCCCAAGGCAGAGTCCAGGGGAAGGGTCACTGCCCTGGGCCTGCTGGCCACGCTACTTTGGATCCAGGCCAGGATCCCCTTGGCCTTCTTGGCCACCTGGGCACACTGGTGGCTCCTGTTGAGCTTCCTGTCCCTCAGTCCCCCCAGGTCCCTCTGCCTGGCTGCTCTCCAGCCACTCTGTGCCCAGCCTGGAGCGCTGCAGGGGGTTGGGGTGGCCAAAGGGCAGGACCTGCACTTGGCCTTGTTGAACTCCATCCCATTGCAATCAGCCCATCTCTCCAGTCTCTCCAGATCCCTCTGCAGAGCCCTCCTGCCTTCCAGCAGCTCGACACTCCCTCCCAACTTGGTGTCATCAGCAAATTTGCTGCTGATGGACTCAATCCCCTCATCTAAATCATCACTAAAGATGTTAAACAGGACTGGACCCAACACAGACCCCTGGGGAACACCACTGGTGACCAGCTGGATGCAGCTCCATTCACCAGCACTCTCTGGGCCCGACCCTCCAGCCAGCTCCTGACCCAGCAGAGGGTACACCTGTCCAGGCCATGGGCTACCAGCTTTTCCAGGAGTATATTATGGGAGACAGTGTCAAAGGCCTTGCTGAAGTCCAGATAGACCCACCCACAGCCTTCCCCTCATCCACCAGGTGGGTCACCTGATGGTAAAAGAGATCATGTTGGCCAGACAGGACCTGCCCCTCCTAAACCCCTGGTGGCTGGGTCTGATCCCTTGCCCACCCTGAAGGTGCTGTGTGATTGCACTCAAGATGAACTGCTCCATCACCCTGCCAGGCACCGAGGTCAGGCTGACAGGCCTGGAGTTGCCAGGGTCCTGCTTGCAGCCCTTTTTGTGGATTGGGGTGACATTGGCCAACCTCCAATCATCTGGGACCTCCCCAGAGAGCCAGGACTGTTGGAATATTCCTTTCTCATCCCATCCTGATTGCTTTTCCTGTTTGTAGTCACAGCTCATTGGGAGCCTCTGAGCCTGATGAGGTTGTTCTCATGTTGCAGAACCCATCACCTGTTTGGTGGAGATCACAGGTCATCTGAGCCAGAGCACACACTGGTCTTACCAAGAGACCCTGAGCAAAGTTTGCTGCAGAGGGAGCTGGGGGGACTCTGAGGGATGACAAACCAGGAGCTGGAAGGCTCCACGGACACTGCAGGTGGAGCTTTAGGATGACATTAAGAGCAGAGGCAAATACATAAGGAGAAGCAGCAGGAAGTATGTGAAGAGCTTCCCTGAGGAGGCTGCTGCTTGCTGGGGGATCTGCTGAGATGGTGTGCTGGTTTAAAGGTAAACTGGCAGGAGAAATGGACCCACCACAAGAGAGATTATAGGTCAGAGTTACAATTTAAAGATATTGCCATAAATACACTGACACAAAGGGAAATTGCTTTCAACTCACAAACCCCAGCAGTATAACCCAGTGTCCTGGGGCACAAACCCAAAGGGGTTTGGTGGCCCTTGTGCTGAGACCCCTGTGGTTCCCCCAAGTCCAGAGCAAAAGGAAGTGAGAAACCTGTTGGTGCAGGTGAGGGCTGGAGTCTGGTCGAGAGTGGTGGGCTCCTCCTGTCCAGGTCCTGCTGCTCCTCTGGATCCAACAAGTGGTTCCCAAGGTCTTACCCCCCACTTCTGTACCCTCGGGGAGCACCCAGTCCCTCCCCCTGGGCAGGGACTCACCCAATGGGTGATTAACTCTGGAGCCAGGGGGTATCCCTGAACTGTTGATGGCCCATTGGCAACCACGCCCCCCCCAGGCTGGGTGTGAAGGTGCCAATGACTCCCTGGGCAGCTGCTGCTGATGGTCCATTGTCCTTGGGGGATGAATAGAGGGGGTAGAATACACAGCTTTGATCACCCCCACACAGTGATAGCTGGTCCCACCTGCTGGGCTAGGACAGATGTTCAGAACAACAGAGCCTGGGGCATTTGATTGATCTGGGGCAGGAGTGTCTTCATGGCACTGCTCTTCAGTCTTATTGGTTACAGAAGTAGGTGATGCCGAAGGGGTTTTTTATTTTTGATTTTCACATTTTGTAGATTTTAGGAACACAGTAGCTGTAGACTTTTAGTGGGTTAATATTTCTGGCTTAAGATTAATGTCTTTCTATCATTACCCCTGCCCCAGAATGGGGAGCTCAAATTCTTTTAGTTGTTTACAAGATTGGAGGATATCAGAAGGCCTGTAGAATGAAACATAAGCACAGGTTAGAGTGACCCAGAAGTCAGAACTGGAAGAACTCCAGGAGTCCAAGGAAGAGGAGCCGATGAAGACAGAGGGTCTTGATGACCCCAGACCCAGTTCCTGGGTGTTGGAACAGAGGTGGGACTGGGACTGGACTGAGGAATTGTCCTAGTTCAGCAGGAGGGACCAGCTAACCCTGTGTGGGGGTGATCAAAGCTGTGTATTCTACCCCTCTATTCATTCCCCAAGGACAATGGGCCATTAGCAGCAGCTGCCCAGGGAGTCATTGGCACCTTCACACCCAGGCTGAGGGGGGCGGAGCTGCTAATGGGCCATCAACAGTTCAACACCCCCTGGCTCACAGAGTTAATCACCCACTGGGTGAGTCCCCGCCCAGGGGGAGGGACTGAGTGCTCCCTGAGGGTACATAAGTGGTGGGTAAGAAGACTTTGGTAACTTCTCTTTGGATCCAGAGCAGCAGCAGGACCTTGACAGGAGGAGATCCCCGCTCTCGACCAGACCACAGCCCTCGCCTGCACCAACAGGTTTTTCTTTTCCTTTTGCTCTGGACTTGGGGGAACCACAGGGGTCTCAGCACAAGGGCAAACAAACCCCCTTGGGTTTGTGCCCCAGGACACTGGGTTATACTGCTGGGGTTTGTGAGTTGAAAGCAATTTCCCTTGTGTGTCAGTGTTGTTATTGTAATATTATTATTAAATTTTAGCTCTGACTTATAATCTCTCTCGTGGTGAGTTCATTTTCCTTGCTGGTTCACCTTTAAACCAGCACAGGAATGTGTAAAATAATGATTGGAGGGATGATACTATGAAAGCCATGGAAACTAGAACTGGAGAGCGCGTGCATGTCATCGTGTGTTCCTGTGGGCCTTTGGCCTGATATTAAAGCATTTTACTTTTTATCTTATCCTGCACTAACTTGGCTCAGAGTCCTGCTTTGTGAGGGTTCTCTCACGGCATCATAGGGGAGGACCAAGGAACCCCAATTTTTGCACAAAACCCACCGTAGCACTTTGGGAACTCCATTTCCACCCCAAAGCTGCCATATACCCAAAGGAGCTCCCCATTCTGGGGCTCCTGGACATTTGTGCTGGTGAATGACCTTGCTGAGGGTCACTGAGAAGTCAGGATGAATCCAGGTTCTTCTTTGGGATATCCAGAGGAAACAAAGGCGAGGGAAGAGTTTTGCTTGTGTTCCAGAGCCGTTCCAGAGGCTGCAGCACTGCCACCTGAGCAAACTCAGCACCCTGCAGGGAACAGCTGAGAGAAGTTTGGCAAAGAAAGGGTGGAACGAGTGGTCTCCCAAAGCAGGGCCAGCAGGGACCACAGAGCGGCAGAAGGGGAGGAATCCACCTGAGTGGTTCTTTCACAGTGTTCTGTGTGAAGATTGAATGAGCCCTTCCCCTTTTATAGATCACTTCAGTACCTTCTGGCTTTCACTTTTTAGCCAAAGGAAAAGAAAATCTCCCTGCCTAACTATATAGAGGCTGATACCATTTACACACTTTTATCTTTCCCAGCATCAGGGGAAAACAGAGACCTGAACTTTCGTTACAAAAGTGTTTTAAGAACTTTTTAAAAAAATCTTTCTGCCTTATCCAGTTTTATAAATAGACCCACATTATCAATGACTGGTTTTTTGGGTTTTTTTTAATGAAGTAAACTTCTTGTTGTTGCGAAGACGGCATCTCCATCCGATATGGTATCGATGGAAGCCCATTCAGCCTGAGGTGACTGAAGGCCCACACCAAGCCCCTGAATCACCTTGTCCAGAGCTGCTTTTTGCTGACGGTGCCGCCCTCGTTGCTCCCACAGAAGCAGCTCTGCAGCGCTTCACATCCTGCTTTGCAGAGGCTGCTGAGCTTTTGGGGCTGGAAGGAAGACGGAAGTTCTCTACCAACCTGCACCTCAAGAAGTCTTCCATCATCCCCACATCACCACAGGCAATTCAGAGCTTAAGTCAGTCCAGCAGTTCACCTGTCTGGGAAGTATCATTTCCTCAGATGGTAAGACTGAAAAAGAGACAGACAACAGGCCAGCAAAGGCAGACAGAGCCTTTGGAAACCTCCATAAAAGAGTCTGGTCCAATAAACACCTGAAGAAAAGTACAGAGATCAGTGTCTACAGAGCCATTGTTCTGTCTACTCTTTTCTATGGGTCTGAATCCTGGGTCATCCACCGCCACCACCTGCGGCTCCTCGAACGCTTCCATCAGCGCTGCCTCCGTTCAATCCTAACCATCCACTGCTCTGATTACGTGCCCAATGTGTCTGTTCTGAACAGGCAGGGTCACCAGTATGGAGGCCCTGCTGCTGAGAACGCAGCTGTGCTGGGCAGGGCACATCTCCAGGATGGAGGATCACCCACTGCCTCCCGAAGATTGTGCTCTGTGGAGAACTCGCCACCGGCTGCCGCAAGAGAGGAGCCCCGAAGAGGAGATACAAGGACTGCCTGAAACAACAGCTCAGCCTTGGCCATATTGACTGCCCCAATGGGCCACTCTGGCCTCCAGTCGGGATTCATGGAGACCATTCCCGACGCTGCTGCTTCCTTTGAGAACGCAGCACAGTCAGTCTGGAGGAGAAAAGACAACGCAGACAGAACCGTTCCTTGCCAATATGGCCAAAGGAGACGTTCCCCTGTGCCTTTTGTGACCGGACCTGCCTATCCCGTATCAGCCTCTTTAGCCACCAGCAGCTTGCAGAGAGTGTGGGTAGTGCCCTTCGCGAAGCCTGGCCATGATGATGATGACATTTCCTTGCTAAGCTCTGGCTGTTCTTACTGTGTGTTGTTGTCCACAGAAGCTTTAAAACTTTTGGAGGCCTGACTTCTTTTCACTATGTACTTTTCTGGTGCTATGATGGCACTGGATGAAATTCCTGTGCTCCAAACAGCCTCAAAGCAGCCCAAAGACCTCCAGACTAGAGAGAGACACCAAATCCAGCAAACCAAATCATCTGGTGCCTATGGGGACATCTTAATGTGGCCCTACAAGGTTATGATTTGGAAAACACAGCTCCCAGTCCTGCCCTTTCAGATGCAGAGAGCAGTCAGAGCAGTCCCATTAAAGTCAATACATACAAGCTTAGGTAAGTCTAAGCCTGTTAGATTGATGCCATCTGTTTTCATTTGGGTTTGTTTCTCTTGCATCTCTGTTTCATTTATTTTTCACAAAGTGCTTCCTCTGCCTGTTTGTCTGAGATATCACATTGCTGCAAAGTCCAATTATTTGTGTGCATTTCTTTGTCTGCCATAGTTCTGTCCTCTCTGGTTTTGATCTCTTGCAAGAATATACACTTATATTCCTCTCCTATCTGGGGAAAAAACCCAGTGCCTGGGAGCCACAAGACAGTAATTATGTGCATAGCAAACCACTTTCTCTTGCATTTATAGCAGTTAGGGTGGGAAATAATATTTGATTTCTGTTGAGTGTTCAGGGAGCAGAAAGGATGGGCCTGATGTGACCAGATGTGACCAGAGGACACACATCAGGCTCCTCATCATTTCCTTCTGGTGCTCTGTTAACCCTGGGAGTCATCAGCAAACCCACTGGTCTTTGATTCAGGAGCTTTGTGATTAATGCAAAATTCCAACACCTCTATTCCTGCTGGACAGCATCTCCCTGAATGGGAGTGTTTCTGAGCATGAAGCTGTTGGCAGATGGCATGAACACCTGATTGGGCAATTTGGTGTTTCCATTGGTTAAACCTCGTGAAAACAGGCAAGCTCCAGTTTCACACACAAAGCCTCACCAGGCTCTGTATTTTCAGCTGCAGGAAAACAAGTGAGACACAAAGTTCTCAAGTGGCAGGAAGCATCAAAATGTTGTTTATTTGCTTCGTGTGATGGCCCAATTTAGACTGGGCTATGCCATAGAGGAACCAAAGCTTTGCCCCCATCCCCTGTTCCTCAGCACATCTTCACACCCCTGCTGAGGGTTCCATGCTGTACCTGGAGCTAACTTCAAGCTCCAGTGGAGGTGAGGTGTGTCAGACAGGCCAGAGTGATGATGAAACAGGAGGGTGAAGTTATGGTGTGTGAGAGGAGATGGAAATCTCCAACTCAGACATGGCAGTGAACGAGAAAAGCTCTGCCTTGCTCTTCACACAGACCTCTGGGCAACCTAAATGAAGGACCATTTACTCCCCTTGTCTGGGTGGGCTCTGTTTCACAGGGATGAAACAGCAGAAGGTTGGCTTGAAAAACACCAAAATGCTGCTGCAAACCTTCGTTGCCCCAATTGATACTGTCCCAAAAGTGTGAAACAAGAGGGTCGTTGTTAGAATTACAGGTGGAGCACTGCCAGCAAACGTTTGCTGCTCAGACAGGCTGTGCCTGCCCCATCCCTGGAAGTGTCCAAGGCCACCTTGGAGCAACCTGGGACAGTGGAAGGTGTCCCTGCCCATGGATGAGCTTTAAGGTCTCTTCCAGCCCCAAAACATTTAGGGATTCTATGATACTGTGATTCATTGGCTTTGGGGTTATGGTTGTTTCCAAACTTCACTACAAGAAAACTGTCCCTATTTATTGACTCTCATTGCCCCTCCCTCACCTGTTTCAGTTTCTGCCACAATATCCTATATTTACCTTCCTGGAGTTTTGTGCAACTAGAAAAATAGTTTTAAATTGAGGTTTCTCTCTTCTCACACCACCTTTGTCCTTCCCTCACCCTATTTTAGTGAAAACTGCCTGCTGCAAGAGGGAGGGAAAGAAACTGGGGAGAAAATTTGGTTTTCAGCTTTCAAAGATAGACACCTAAAGCTTTATAAAACCATCAAAATGTTATCAAAGGACAACGTGCCTCTGGAGAAGGAGGGAAAAAGCCCTGTCTCATGCAATTTTCTGCAGAGTGTTTCCATGCTACCCAATTTACCTGCTAACACTTTCAATGGATGATCCTGCAAATGCTCAATAAACTGACTGATTGCTCAAGAAGGTTTGATTCAAACATATTGAAATGGTCCGTAGGTCTCATGGCCAACAGCTGGGAGAGTGAAAGAAAACATGTCTGTGTCTTCAGTTGGTTTTTTTTCCGCCACTGACAGTGGTTTTTTCAGGCCTGTTGAGCAGTGAAGGTTTAAGAGAAGAAGTTTCTGGGGTTTGCTGCCCTCTTTAGAGAGGGCTCCAGAGGTAAGGGCCAGACTACTGGGCTAGGGAGGGAAAATCAAAAAAAGTGAAGCTGCCCCACGTTCAGTGCCTGGTTGGGAACTCTAAGAAACAACAACCCATCTCCTCTGCTTGGGTTTGAGCATCAAATGAAGTCTCATTTCAAAATCTAAGAATAAAATACAAGCAATAGAGATATTTTTAAATTTCCAGGGCTTTTCCTTGATACCTGATTTATCACTGAATCATGGAATGGTTTGGGTTGGAAGGGACTGTAAAGCCCATCCAGTGCCAACCCTGCCATGGGCAGGGACACCTCCCACCAGCCCAGGTTGCTCCAAGTCCTGTCCTTGGACACTCCCAGGGATTGGGCAGTCACAGCTTCTCTGGGCACCTGTGCCAGGGCCTGCCCACCCTCCCAGCCAAGAATTCCTTCCCAATATCCCATCTAACCCTGTTCTCTGGCAGTGGGAAGCCATTCCCCTTGTCCTTTCCCTCCATCCCATGTCAGTAGTCTCTCTCCATCTTTCTTTTATCCCATTCAGGAACTGCAAGGCCACAATTGGGTCACCCCAAAACTCCTCTTCTCCAGCTGAACAACCCTAACCCTCTAAGACAGGCTGAATCCTGCACCAAAATTCCCAGCCTAAAAGTTGCTGATGAATCCTGTTTGTTGGCACGAGTCTTTTGGATCCTGCTCCATCATAGTTGTCCTCCAAAAGCTGCCACACTGAACCAAACAATTCAGTGTTGTTAATTAAGAGGGAGAAAACAGCCATTATGGTGAGTGTATACATGTGTGGCAACTGGGAACATGCTCTCAGCCTTGCCAAGGGACGAATCTTGGGATACAAAGCCACAGGTCTACTGGGATACTGAGATACTGGGATAGGGGCATACTGAGATACTGGGATACTGGGATACTGGATTCAACACCCTCTGCTGCTCCCCTTTTGGGAAACTACAGGTCAAATCACTAAAAAGTAACCCTTTGTATGTCACCCCACAACTATTGCTCAAGGCCAAGATGAAATTCCTTCATTAGGAATATTCAGTGGGGTTTGTTAGGTTTGCATCTCAGTGTCTTGGTTTGAGATCAGCAACTGCCAACCCCCCCAAGCACAGAGAGAAAAGCCTCCCTCCTAACACCAGGGAAAGGGAGGAAAAGAGAGGGGAAGGAAAAAACACTTCAAACTGCATTTATACTAAATCTACATATATTTTTTCACAGAAAGAAAGAGACAATTAGAAGGGAGTACAAATATTCACTCACACAAGTCTGCAACAACAAGTTCCCCACCTCAACTTCTTAACAAGGACACAAATTCTACTGTCCTAACTACACATTACTTAAGGAAAGACTTATTCCCCAGGGAAGCAAATTCAAGCAGAAAGGAGAGACCCAGAACAACACATTTTACTTTCCTGAGATACCCTGTGAGCCAGTGGTGGGCCTGGTCCTCTCCATCCCCCCTGGGACAGCATCGTGAGTCCTCCCAAGAGGAGGCTGAGAAGTGACTGCCTTAACCACTCCCACACTGGTTCCCACTTCCCTGGAGATGATGCCATAATGTGGGATGGAATACAAAGTTACTGGCTAGAAGAGGTCAGCTGTTGGCTCAGCCCAGCTCAGGTCAGCTGACAGCTTTGGCCTAGTCCAGACTCCAGAGCCCAAATCTAGGCCCACCTGGGTGAACCCATAACACTCAGTGTAGGTCATTCCGCATATTAAAATAATTACAGCTGGAAATCATTCATTAGTTCCTCCCTGCACCAGCCAGTATGTGACATGTTAATAACATCTGCTTTACAGAGATAACACATGCCCAGGTTTGCTGTTATTTCTTTTTATGAAGTAGTTTTCTTTTCTAGTGTGCCAGCTGAGGGGGAATATAACCCAATTTACATCTGGTGTTACTATCCCAGCTGAAGCTTCTGACTGAACCACAATCACTGTCCTAATCACTATTCTACTAATTGCTTTGATTTAAAGTGCTATAGAAAACTGCCTCTTTTTTATGTCTCACCAAAATATGGACTTATTGAGTCTGGGATAAAGGAATAAGTTGTTGGGATGGACTTATTGAGTCTGGGATAAAGGAATAAGTTGTTGGGAAACCCTGGGGCTCCAAAATTGGTGCCTCAAGCCCAGGGGCTGATCCTGCATCTCTGCAAAAGCTCGTGTGATCCTACAGACCTTTCTCTGCTCTGCAGGTGAATGACACCAGGCTTATCATTGCAACACTACTGGGTTATAAAACTGAAAGACCAAGGGGTTTTTTCCTTTCCCTCAGCAGAAAAAAAATGCAGATTTTTTAGCCCTGAATAGTGTGATTTTCCAGGCTGTGTTGCCATGGAGGGATCTGCTCACTGCCCTGGGCCAAACTGCAGCTCATGGGAGATGGAACTGCTCTGGAGATGCCTTTCCCCAGGGCTCAGCCTGTCACTGGTACCACACTGCTGCCAGCTCCTGGGGTGAGGAGGGGGCTCTGCCTCTCTGCAGGATGTTAAAGAGGGGAATTGAGTTTAGGGAGCAAGCTCTGCCATTTAGACTCAGACTCCTGAAACATGGATTTGCATTGGAGCTCTTTGTGGCCTTGTGTGTCCACAGTCTTCAGGGAATATCAGGAAACACTTGTATCACTTGAAGAAGAGACCAGAATGGTTCATGACTAATTTTTAACCCCTTCCTTTCTTTGCCTTGCCTTGCCTTGCCTTTTTCCTCTTTCTTCAACTACAGAATTTTAAGTTTGAAACTGTTCTTGTCTCCTCCAAAAGGGAAAGTCCAAAACATCTTGAGAAGTGCTGAGGAGTTTCTGGAACATCTATGGTCATGCCTGCTCCAAGCATTTCTTCCCAAACCTTCCTTTTCCAAACCTCCCTAAGAAGTTCTAATGAGACTTCAGGTCTTTGTGTTCCTGTCCTTACCAGTCACCTGCAGCTTCCATGTTGGAGATGTACAACCACAGAACCACAGGGTTGGAAGGGACCTTAAAGACCATCCAGTGCCACCAGCCCAGGTTGCTCCAAGCCCTGTCCAACCTGGCCTTGGACACTCCCAGGGCTGGGGCAGCCACAGCTTCTCTGGGCACCTGTGCCAGGGCCTGCCCACCCTGTGAGTAACGAGTGCCAATGCCTTCCATGGAACAGGCTCATGTTGAGGAAGAAAGCCTTGGCACTGCCCCTGATCCCACATGTTTCCATGGCGGCCGGTCACCAGTGGTGTTCCCCAGGGGTCTGTGTTGGGTCCAGTCCTGTTTAACATCTTTATTGATGATTTAGATGAGGGGATTGAGTCCATCAGCAGCAAATTTGCTGATGACACCAAGTTGGGAGGGAGTGTCGACCTGCTGGAAGGCAGGAGGGCTCTGCAGAGGGATCTGGATAGACTGGAGAGATGGGCTGATTGCAATGGGATGGAGTTCAACAAGGCCAAGTGCAGGTCCTGCCCTTTGGCCACCCCAACCCCCTGCAGCGCTCCAGGCTGGACACAGAGTGGCTGGAGAGCAGCCAGGCAGAGGGACCTGGGGGGACTGAGGGACAGGAAGCTCAACAGGACCACCAGTGTGCCCAGGTGGCCAAGAAGGCCAAGGGGATCCTGGCCTGGATCCAAACTAGCGTGGCCAGCAGGCCCAGGGCAGTGACCCTTCCCCTGGACTCTGCCTTGGGGAGGCCACACCTTGAGTGTTGTGTTCAGTTCTGGGCCCCTCAGTTGAGGCAAGAGATTGAGGGGCTGGAGCGGGGCCAGAGAAGAGCAACGAGACTGGAGAAGGGACTGGAGCACAAGTGCTGTGGGGAGAGGCTGAGGGAGCTGGGGGTGTTTAGCCTGGAGAAGAGGAGGCTCAGAGGTGACCTCAGCACTGTCTGGAACTGCCTGAAGGGAAGTTCTGGCCAGCTGGGGGTTGGTCTCTTCTCCCAGGCACTCAGCAATAGGACAAGGGGGCACGATGGGCTCAAGCTCTGCCAGGGGAAATTGAAGTTGGAGAGCAGAAAAAACTTCTTTGCAGAGAGAGTGCTCAGGGATTGGAATGGGCTGCCCAGAGAGGGGGTGGATTCCCCATCCCTGGAGGTTTTTCAACTGAGCTTGGCCGTGGCACTGAGTGCCATGATCTGGTAAAGGGCCTGGAGTTGGCCCAAGGGTTGGACTTGATGATCTCAGAGGTCTTTTCCAACCCAATCCATTCTATGATTCTATGATTCTATTTCTAGTCACCATGTCTAAACTGAGCATTTCTAGAGATTTTCAGAAGGGAAACAAGAGCCAGAAGATGTTCTCACAGAACAGGCTGTTGGAGAAGGAAATAGGCAAGCACAGGACTTTTTTTCCCAACGCTGGTAACTCAATTTTTTCCTCAATTAAATCAAAAAGGAAAAAAAAACCCCTTGTTAGCACAAGTATTGACAGAGCTTAATTTCTGCAAGTGTTCTGTATCTGAAGGAAGGTGTCCTTCAGACAGAAGGGCAAACAAACAGGAGTGGCAACTGATTTTAAAAGGACAGTCAAAGCCACTCCATCTTCTGCAGCTGAAATGGTGCATCAGATTTTGAGTTTCCTGTGCTAATTATTCAACTGTAACCTCCTCAATGCCTTGCCACTTCTTCATTTAGTCTGCATTGTAAACACCTGCAGGCACAGATGGTTGTCTATTCTCCAAAGCTTTGGCTCTTCTGCAGTGCTCAAATGAGGGAGGGCACTGCTGTAATACAGATGAGGTTTATTGATGAGAGCTGCTGGCAGTGCCCACAGGTCCAAGTGGTCATGGACAGGAAGATGAGTCCTTATAAACCTGCCCCAACGAACTGGCTTAAGGTCCTTCCCCACCCCACTGCCTTTGGGTAACACCGTCCTGTGACTGACATACTTTGTAGGTTTGTTCTTTTGTTTTTTTCTTTTTGTTTTGTGTGGTTTGGTTTGATTGGGTTTGGCTTCTTTAGTTTGGTTTGGTGTGGTTTGGTTGGGTTGGGTTGGATTGGGTTTACATTGTTTTGTTTTCTTTAGCCTTTTTTTTTCCCTTGATTTGGTGCAGCAATTTTATTCAGGGGCAAATTTTGCTTTCCATGTTTCCACAATTTCAGGCAAGGCAGAGGATCCCCCTGACCTCTGTTATGGAATCACAGAATCCCAGACTGGTTTGAGTTGGAAGAGACCTTAAAGCCCATCTTGTTCCACCCCCTGCCATGGGCAGGGACACCTCCCACCAGCCCAGGGTGCTCCAAGCCCTGTCCAACCTGGCCTTGGACACTCCCAGGGATGGGGCAGCCACAGCTTCTCTGGGCACCTGTGCCAGGGCCTGCCCACCCTCCCAGCCAGGAATTCCTTCCCAATATCCCATCTATCCCTGCCCTCTGGCAGTGGGAAGCCATTCCCTTGTCCTGTCCCTCCAGCTCCTGATGAACAGCCCCTCTCCAGCTTCCCTGGAGTTCCTTCAGACCCTTTAAGGTGCTCTGAGGTCTCCAAACAACCTTCTCTCCAGGCTGAACAGCCCCAGCTCTCCAGTCCCCTCAGCAACTTGGTGGCCTCCTCTGGACTTGCTCCAGCAGTTCCATGTCCTCCTTATGTTGGGGACACCAGAACTATACACCAGGGTGGTCTCATGAGAGCAGAGTAGAGAGGGAGAATCTGAAGTTTGACCTCAGTGAATGAGGTTTAATGGATATGCCACATTTTCTGATAAATAAAACAAGGGTGCAAAAGCAGTTGCCATCCTTTGCTGCAGCCCTTTGGAGGCTGGGACCTGAATGCCAGTGGGACCTGGATCTTGGCTACTGATGGACACAGAGAATAACATCAATCCTTGTCAGGTTATCACTGATGACAAACAAATCTCTCCCCAGTGCATTCAAAATGCAGGCAAAGGGGATGAAAAGTCACCTCTGACCTCCATCAGTCACATCTCTGGGGGAACTGGGTTTCTTGAGAACACCTCTCCTCTCCCAGTGGATCAATAGCCACCCATTGGGAAGTAGGCATTGGATGTGTGTTAAATGGGATAGGGCTTTCAGAGCAACAAAAAAAAATGGGAAGAAATTATATTTCCAGCAAAAGTAACAAGATGTTGTGGGGTTTGCATGACGTATTTGCACTGTTTCCATTAAATTCCTCCAAACTAGCTGATGTTTTAGTAATTCACTGTAAATAAGGCCTTTAATACACAGTAACAAACAAAGAATGAGGAGCAAACAGTGGCTTTTTTCACAGATTAGGAGTATGTCATGTTTATTATGCTAATTTGGGGATTTGAGACAGAAAATTGAAGCATCGTTTTTTTCCAGTTCATTAAGATTTGACTTTTGACTATTGCTCTGCAACTGGTGAGGTTAATTACAGATACCAAATGTTCTGAAGGCCTTGAGAGATGGGCTGATTGCAATGGGATGGAGTTCAACAGGGCCAAGTGCAGGTCCTGCCCTTTGGCCACCCCAACCCCTGCAGCGCTCCAGGCTGGGCACAGAGTGGCTGGAGAGCAGCCAGGCAGAGGGACCTGGGGGGACTGAGGGACAGGAAGCTCAACAGGAGCCACCAGTGTGCCCAGGTGGCCAAGAAGGCCAAGGGGATCCTGGCCTGGATCCAAACTAGCGTGGCCAGCAGGCCCAGGGCAGTGACCCTTCCCCTGGACTCTGCCTTGGGGAGGCCACACCTTGAGTGTTGTGTTCAGTTCTGGGCCCCTCAGTTGAGGCAAGAGATTGAGGGGCTGGAGCGGGGCCAGAGAAGAGCAACGAGGCTGGAGAAGGGACTGGAGCACAAGTGCTGTGGGGAGAGGCTGAGGGAGCTGGGGGTGTTTAGCCTGGAGAAGAGGAGGCTCAGAGGTGACCTCAGCACTGTCTGGAACTGCCTGAAGGGAAGTTCTGGCCAGGTGGGGGTTGGTCTCTTCTCCCAGGCACTCAGCAATAGGACAAGGGGGCACGATGGGCTCAAGCTCTGCCAAGGGAAACTGAAGTTGGAGATCAGAAAGAAATTCTTTGCAGAGAGAGTGCTCAGGGATTGGAATGGGCTGCCCAGAGAGGGGGTGGATTCCCCATCCCTGGAGATTTTTCAGCTGAGCTTGGCCGTGGCACTGAGTGCCATGATCTGGTAAAGGGACTGGAGTTGGACCAAGGGTTGGACTTGATGATCTGGGAGGTCTTTTCCAACCCAATCCATTCTATGATTCTATGATTCTTTCCTGTGGCCACTGCTACCTGGGCTGAAAAGTGCCTTTGTTAAATGAGAACAGGAGGTTTTCCACGGATGTGTCCTCTCCGTTTGGCTAGAAGAAAGAACCCCCCCATTCCCCATCAGCCATACCTGCTGTGGGATCCTTTCATGAATGCCATGAAACACACACATGCACTTGGAGTGATGGAAATGACACTTCCACGTGCCAATTAGCCCCCATCACACAGCAAGGCTTTCACACTCCATTAAGAGTAAAATCAGCAGCAGCATTTTCTTGGCACCGTCCGTGGTCATTCTAAAGCCCTGCATGGGCTTCAGGAATTGTGGGTGTTGTTGAAACATATCATTACAGCCAGGGTGATGATTGCAGCATTCATCCAGCTGCAGGCATCATTTGCTCTTTTTTTTTTGCTCTGCTTTCAGAGGGAAAATCCTGCAATTTAAAAGACATACAGTTGCAGGAAGTCAGTGCAATTATTTTCTGTCACTTCTGCGCTTTAGAACTTATTTGCCCAAAAGTCCAAGAAAGAGGCACAATAAACACAATTTTGCTTTATAAAAGAAATAAATGCTAATTCCACTGTTCTGCACATTAATATCAGGGATCTATTGAGCAGAATAACATGTTAAGTGAAATAATCAAAGCATTTGACTTACCTTGAGCTACAGGGACCTCCTCCTCTGTTTCTCTCTTTGCCTGTTTTGGAACTCTCTTTCCCTTTTCTCGAACTCCCTTTCCCTTTCCTTGAACTCCCTTTCCCTTTCCTTGAACTCTCTTTCCCTTTTCTTGAACTCCCTTTCCCTTTCCTTGAACTCTCTTTCCCTTTCCTTGAACTCCCTTTCCCTTTCCTTGAACTCTCTTTCCCCTTCCTTGAACTCTCTTTCTCTTTCCTTGAACTCCCTTTCTCTTTCCTTGAACTCCCTTTCCCTTTCCTTGAACTCTCTTTCCCTTTTCTCGAACTCCCTTTCCCTTTCCTTGAACTCCCTTTCTCTTTCCTTGAACTCTCTTTCCCTTTCCTTGAACTCCCTTTCCCTTTCCTTGAACTCCCTTTCCCTTTCCTTGAACTCTCTTTCCCTTTTCTTGAACTCCCTTTCCCTTTCCTTGAACTCCCTTTCCCTTTCCTTGAACTCTCTTTCCCCTTCCTTGAACTCTCTTTCTCTTTCCTTGAACTCCCTTTCCCTTTTCTTGAACTCCCTTTCCCTTTCCTTGAACTCTCTTTCCCTTTCCTTGAACTCTCTTTCCCTTTCCTTGAACTCTCTTTCCCTTTCCTTGAACTCCCTTTCCCTTTCCTTGAACTCTCTTTCCCTTTCCTTGAACTCTCTTTCCCTTTCCTTGAACTCCCTTTCCCTTTCCTTGAACTCCCTTTCCCTTTCCTTGAACTCTCTTTCCCCTTCCTTGAACTCTCTTTCTCTTTCCTTGAACTCCCTTTCTCTTTCCTTGAACTCTCTTTCCCTTTCCTTGAACTCTCTTTCTCTTTCCTTGAACTCCCTTTCCCTTTCCTTGAACTCTCTTTCCCCTTCCTTGAACTCTCTTTCTCTTTCCTTGAACTCCCTTTCCCTTTCCTTGAACTCTCTTTCCCTTTCCTTTTCCCCTTTTCTTGCACTCCTCATTCCCAGAGCAGGACTAATGCAAAGAGGTGACTCCAGATTTTTAAAGACAAAGCCAATCTTGCTCAAGGTTTGGCTACAGAAGACACTCACATTGATGGTGGTGGTGACCCATCACTGGACTCAAGTTCTCTCTTAGGGATCCAAGACACAGTCCACATGTGTAGATTTGGTCACAGAGTGAAATGAGTGTCCTTCTTTTATCTCTGGATTGGCTGTTGGTTTCCCTGGCTGGTCTTCTAAGCATCTTCAGAGGAACTTTCCCAAAACTGTTCTGGCACAGTTAGTGCATGTTTTGGGGATCTCCACTCTGATCCTATGAATCTCCAACCAGATGTTTCCTCATTCATCTTGCCTTTTTTTTAGCCAAACAGCACCAGTCTCCAGAATCGTGAAATGGGTTGGGTTGGAAGAGACCTTAAAGGCCATCTCGTTCCACCCCATTGCCATGGGCAGGGACACCTCCCACCAGCCCAGGTTGCTCCAAGCCCTGTCCAACCTGGCCGTGGACACTTCCAGGGATGGGGCAGCCACAGCTTCTCTGGGCAACCTGTTCCAGGGCCTCTTCATTCTCACACCCAAGAGTTCTTTCTTAATCTAGACCTACTCTCTGGCAGTTTGAAGCCATTCCCTTGTCCTTTCCCTCCAGGCCCCTGTAAAGTCTTGCCCCATAATACCTGTAGGTCCCTTCAGATCCTACAAGGCCACAATCAGGTCACCCCTGGAGCCTTGTCTTCTCCAGGCTGAACAATCCCAACTCTCCTAGACTTTTCTCACAGCAGAGCTGCTCCATCCCTCTGATCATCTTGACCTCCTGTGGACACAGGTCCATGTCCTTCCTGCAGTGGTGACCCCAGCTCTGAGGTTCCCAGCTGTTCTTTATAGTGTTTTCTCTGACTAGTCACCTTCAAATTTGATAGTTTCTATTTTATTATTGTACAAATGCCCTCACAACCCACCCTCTGTTTTCATTTGTGCACCCAGAGCCTCAACCTGAAGGTCCACATGTCTGTCTCCTGTACAGGTTGTCACTGGCATGCAGGGAAGTCCGGCTGAGGTGGCCACAAAACTTTGCATCCTCCATAACTTCATAATTTTAAGTATTTAAACTCAACATTGATTTTAGATCCTGAGTCAGGGCCAGTTTAATTTCAAACTCCTGCTTAAATTCCTTGGGATGCCAATGAAGTCTAAGTGTTCACTGACCGTGCACCCTCCACGTGTTCTACAAGATTTGTGGGATCCTGTGCCTTTCTCTTCCAGCCTCTGTGCTCTCCAGAATCCTTCTTCCTTACTGCAGGACTCTCCAAACTAATCTGGGAGCTGGGGAGCTCTCCTGCCTCAGCCAGTGCATGATGGAAAACCACCTTGGAGGTTTGGGGTGGTTTTGCCACCCAGCAGTGGGTGAAACTGGTGGTGTTGACGTGTGTAACAGCCAAGATTTCATTCCTGCCATGCAATCGTAGCCTTGACCATGTGTTTCATGGGGACATTTCCAACAGGGATGTTTAGAAGGTGTTCCCTCTCTGCCTGAGTTCTGCTAAGGTGCAAAGTGCAGCTCTTGGAGGTGGGATCTGATGGCCAGTGTTTCACTTGGATTTTGGAGTGGTGTTCACTGTGGTTTCCTGTCAAACAGGAAATCAAGAAAGGCAGCAAAGTCGTGAAGACATTTCGTTCTTTCCATCTAAACCAAATAAATCAAGACTGCAAACCAGCCACACGTGCCTGTATTGAATAACAGAGGAGTCTGTGCTGGTTTGAAGGTGAACCAGGAGGGGAAATGAACTCACCACGAGAGAGATTATAAGTCAGAGCTACAATTTAATAATAATATTTCAATAAATACACTGACACAAAGAGAAATTGCTTTCAACTCACAAACCCCAGCAGTATAACCCAGTGTCCTGGGGCACAAACCCAAAGGGGTTTGTTGGCCCTTGTGCTGAGACCCCTGTGGCTCCCCCCAAGTCCAGAGCAAAAGGAAATGAAAAACCTGTTGGTGCAGGTGAGGGCTGGAGTCTGGTCGAGAGTGGTGGGCTCCTCCTGTCCAGGTCCTGCTGCTCCTCTGGATCTGATGAGAAGTTCCCAAGGTCTTACCCCCCACTTCTGTACCCTCAGGGAGCCCCCAGTCCCTCCCCCAGGGCGGGGACTCACCCAATGGGTGATTAACTCTGGAGCCAGGGGGTATCCCTGAACTGTTGATGGCCCATTGGCAGCCACGCCCCCCCAGGCTGGGTGTGAAGGTGCCAATGACTCCCTGGGCAGCTGCTGCTGATGGTCCATTGTCCTTGGGGAATGAATAGAGGGGGTAGAATGCACAGCTTTGATCACCCCCGCACAGGGATAGCTGGTCCCACCTGCTCAACTAGGACAGAGTCACATATTGAAGGTCAGGCCATTTTCCCTCTTGCTGTCAGGGCTTTTAAGTTTTGCATTAGAAGAAAGTCCTGAAAAACACTTTTTAGAGGGAAATCAGAAAGCTTTTTTTTACTAGAAAGTCGTGTTAGTTGGTTGCAATTGTTCTTTCCGGCCTGATTGGTTTTTCAGTGGATTTATTTTCTGCTAATAGGGGACATGGCAGCTTCACTTCTCTTAAGCATAAAGACACACAGGATTAGCCCTGGAGCCAAAATTTGTGAACCTCCTACAACGCTGAAATTCAGCAGATAAAATCTCGATTTTTTTTTGTGGTTTTTCCCAGTGACATGAAGTAAACACTGTTACATTTTGGGGCAGAGCAAAATGTTTTGAAATGGTTTTTCCCTGTGGTCATTTATCTCTTTATCCAGCTGTTATTCCATTTGAATTTATTTTTAGATGAAGTGTCTTTTAGAACTAAAACACTAAAACACTAAAAGTGTCATTTGGAACTAATAGCCACAGTTTAGTCTTTTGCATTTCAGAATGAAATAGGCTTTTATTTTAAAAATTAAACACCAAACCCCAGCCTTCCCCTGCTTATTCCTTTACAATTTGTTGAGTCTGATTTATTGTGAATGACTTAAAAAAAATAAAAGAAGGAAGTTTTGCTCACAGTTTAGAAGTTAAGAGATTTTTTTTTTTATCATTTTCCACTTGGCTGGAAGGAGTGGCAAGGAAAGTTTACCTACCACTAGGTATTCTTTATGGTATGTTTATTTATTTGATAGGAACTTAATTAACCATCCAACTGCTTCAGGATGGGACAGCCGGATTTGGGGTTGGTTTTTTTTTGGTTGTGTTACATTTTAAGATTTTTTTTCTTTTGAATAATGCCATTTGGAACACCTACTGTGGAATATTTCTGTCGTGCTCCTTGCCCATGTTTCTCCTGCTCCAAACCAAGCTGAGCCTTTCCATCTGACAAGCTTTGCAACGTAAAAACTCTCTTTCGGTCAGTAAATGATATTTTGCTGCTAATAGCTGGGACTGCAATCCCAGGAAGCCCTTCAGCAGATGGATAGTACATGTTGGAGTTAATTGAGCTGCTGGAATTACACATACACAGAGACCTCGTAGCACTGCTTAGCAATTCTCTGAATTGTGTTGGACTGGGGCATCCCCCTGGGACTGCATCCTGCCTTCAGCACCTGAAGAAGGGGTTCAAGCTCCCTTTTTTGGGGTTAGGGGCGTGTGGTTCAGCCTGGCAAGGGCATGGGGCACTTCTTGTGGAAAGTCATTGAATGGTTAAAATTAAATGTT
Source organism: Pithys albifrons albifrons (assembly GCF_047495875.1). NCBI lineage: Eukaryota > Metazoa > Chordata > Aves > Passeriformes > Thamnophilidae > Pithys > Pithys albifrons. The sequence continues at coordinate 3,311,473 of NC_092467.1, forward strand.
ATTAAATTATTAAATTAAAATGAAAATAAAGAAATTGCTGTAGCCATCCTGGTTGTGCAGTGCAGTTCCAAGCACTCCCAGCTCTGCAGGTATTTCTGGTAGAGCCTTCATGGGACACCTTCAAGCTTGAAGTCATGGGGAGCCACAGGAAGAGAAAAGCCTGTTTGTCCTCTTTGCACCAGTGATAGAGTCGCCTCCCAAAGGTGACACTTCTTTGTTGGCAAGACTCAGGTTGCACGAGCAGAAAGGCCCAAAGCAGGGAGGATGGGTTGGGAACCACTTCTGTGAGTGTGTTTTGTGAGTTCTGTATCAGGCAAATCGAGCTTTGTGCTCGAGCAGACTGACCCAGGCCAAGCAAAGGGGCTCCGTGGCATTGCTGGAGTGGGTGGTGGGCAAAGCCCAGGAAGTGTGGCATGGGAAAGGCCTGGAGTGGGGGGGGTGCTGTGGGGAGATCATGAGCTCCTGGAGGGCGACAAAGATGCTGAAGGACCTGGAGAATCTCTGGGAGCAGCACAGGCTGAGGGAGCTGGCAGGGCACTTGGAGGCACTGGGAGCGACTGGGAGGGCACTGGGAGCGACTGGGAGGCACTGAAAGGACAGGGAGGGCACTGGGAGGGACTGGGTGGGACTGGGAGGTGCTGGGATGGGACTGGGAGGCACTGGAAGGGACAAGGAGGGCACTGGGAGGGACTGGGTGGGACTGGGACATACTGGGATGGGACTGGGAGGCACTGGAAAGGACAGGGAGGGCACTGGGAGGGACTGAGTGGGACTGGGAGGGCACTGGAAGGGACAGGGAGGGACTGGGTGGGACTGGGAGGGACCTCCCCATGGCTGGCAGTGCCTGCAGGGAGGGGGCAGAGCAGGACCAGGCTCTGCTCGGGTGGGCCCAGCAATGGCACCAGAGCAACGGGCAGGAACTGATGCCCAGCAAGACCCACCTGGACGTGGGGAAGAACTTCTGTGCTGGGCAGTGCCCCAGCACTGAACAGGCTGCCCAGAGAGGGGGTGGAGTCTCCTCCCTGGGGATATCCCAGCCCAATGTGGGCACAACACTGTGCCATGTGCTCTGGGATGGCCCTGCTGGAGCAGGAGGTGGCACCAGATGCCCCACTGTGGGCCCTTCCAGTCTGACCCACTCTGTGATTTTACAGTGGTGTGCTGAGGTCCAGGCATTGAAATTCATCCTTTCAGGACAGATTTCTCCTGGTCTTTTACACAGATTTGCTTGATGAAGATGGGAAATACAGACACCTTCATTTATAGTAACTGTCTTCTACTTTCAGAGCCAAAAATGCCTTTTTTCAAGGCAGAAATGCTAGTTAGGAACATTCCAGTGGCAGAATGAGAATTTGTGTGATTCTTAGAGCTTTACCTCTGCAAAGCTTCTCAGAGGTTTTACACATGGATCATGAGTGTGCCACCACACTCCTGTGAGCTCAGAGGTTTTCATCTGCTGGGTGACTCTGCAGCAAGAGCAGAGCTGTTTGTTCTTTAGGAGTTGATAGAATCAGAAAATAATGGAATGGTTTGGGTTGGAAGGGACTTTAAAGCTCATCCCCTCCCCCTCCCCTGCCATGGGCAGGGACACCTCCCACCAGCCCAGGTTGCTCCAAGCCCTGTCCAACCTGGCCTGGGACACTCCCAGGGATGGGGCAGCCTCAGCTTAGGTCTTGGGTTTTTTTTTTTGGATGATTTGTCTTTAGTGGCTGCAGTGATAGGAAGAGCAGCAACTTTAATTTTGCCAATCACTAACACAGACTTTCCCTTTGCTCATGGAGTGGCCTGGAAAAAGGACTTTGGCAGAGGTTCAGGAATGCCACTTGCTGAATAAGTGAAGCTGACAACTTGAACATGGATCTCCCCACTTAAAAATGATGGGTGTGATGCTAAATAAAGCCCCAGATGGGTGTGTGGTGGGGCATGAAGCTGATGGCATATTCAGGGATGGAGATCATACTTACTCATCAGATAAACTCCTGCTTTGGGACATTACCCCTGAGCAGATGATTTATTCCAATGGCTTTCACTTTCTTGCCCTATCAGAACTTCTCTTTATCTTCCCAGTATATCACCTTGGCATTTGCCTTGACTGAACTCTGCTCTCACTTCTCTTTTTTAGGGTGTCTGCAAATCTCTCTGTCGCTGCCTTTGCTGTGTCTCCCAAGTCATTACTACAGCACTTAATAAAAGGTGCAGTAAAGTCAGCTTAGGGATCCTTCCCCTGGACTCTGCCTTGGGGAGGCCACACCTTGAGTGTTGTGTTCAGTTCTGGGCCCCTCAGTTGAGGCAAGAGATTGAGGGGCTGGAGCGGGGCCAGAGAAGAGCAACGAGGCTGGAGAAGGGAGTGGAGCACAAGTGCTGTGGGGAGAGGCTGAGGGAGCTGGGGGTGTTCAGCCTGGAGAAGAGGAGGCTCAGAGGTGACCTCAGCACTGTCTGGAACTGCCTGAAGGGAAGTTCTGGCCAGCTGGGGGTTGGTCTCTTCTCCCAGGCACTCAGCAATAGGACAAGGGGGCACGATGGGCTCAAGCTCTGCCAGGGGAAATTGAAGTTGGAGAGCAGAAAAAACTTCTTTACAGAGAGAGTGCTCAGGGATTGGAATGGGCTGCCCAGAGAGGGGGTGGATTCCCCATCCCTGGAGGTTTTTCAGCTGAGCTTGGCCGTGGCACTGAGTGCCATGATCTGGTAAAGGGACTGGAGTTGGCCCAAGGGTTGGACTCGATGATCTTGGAGGTCTTTTCCAACCCAATCCATTCTATGATTCTATGATCTTCAGTTCTCAAAGAAAAGCATATTCAGAATCAAAGAGTTGCCTGAGTGTCAAGAACTGTGGCAGAAACACCAGTAATTCCATGCCAGGTAATGAAACCAGACCTGTGGAAGAAGAGGCTCTGCCTCTAATCCATCACTGCTTACGGGTTATGTATCCCTGCAATCTTCTCCCAACAGCAACAAATAAGGTCCACACATCATGGGCCCAGCCACAGAGCTCATATTAAAGACATTTTTCAGTCATTTAATTGAATTTGAAAATGTCACAGTAATTCAGGCTCTACTTCACTTACACCTGTACAAATCTGTTTATGGTGCCTTGATGGAATTTTGTCCATTATGAACTGGCTTAAATGACCCGAAAAGGGGATTTGTTTTCCCTTGTAATTCCCTGAAAGCTTTGCAGAAGTTAATAAAGCAAGTTCTTGGGGTAATTTTTGCAGCAGGCAGAATCCTCCCTGCTCAGTTAGTAATTTACTCCAGTACGAGGGGAGGGTCGTGTCATGTTCATTAATAAATGGCATAAATAAGACTTTTTTAATGTGTTTTGGGGACATTTTTCTTGCTGATTTTCATCCTGGGCCTATTCATGAAAATGCAGATAAAGGACTGTCCTAGTTGAGCAGGAGGGACCAGCTAACCCTGTGTGGGGGTGATCAAAGCTGTGCATTCTACCCCCTCTATTCATTCCCCAAGGACAATGGACCATTAGCAGCAGCTGCCCAGGGAGCCATTATCACCTTCACACCCAGCCTGGGGGGGCGGAGCTGCCAATGGGCCATCAACAGCTCAACACCCCCTGGCTCCAGAGTTAATCACCCATTGTGTGAGTCCCCGCCCAGGGGGAGGGACTGGGGGCTCCCTGAGGGTACATAAGGGGTGGGTAAGAAGACCTCGGGAACCTCTCGTGGGATCCAGAGCAGCAGCAGGACCTTGACAGGAGGAGATCCCCGCTCTCACCCAGACCACAGCCCTCGCCTGCACCAACAGGTTTTTCTTTTCCTTTTGCTCTGGACTTGGGGGAACCACAGGGGTCTCAGCACAAGGGCAAACAAACCCCCTTGGGTTTGTGCCCCAGGACACTGGGTTATACTGCTGGGGTTTGTGAGTTGAAAGCAATTTCCCTTGTGTGTCAGTGTTGCTATTGTAATATTGTTATTAAATTTTAGCTCTGACTTATAATCTCTCTCGTGGTGAGTTCATTTCCCCTGCTGGTTCACCTTTAAACCAGCACAAGGACTTACAGACAAGGGGCTAATTCAAAGGTTTGATTTAATATTTAGGACAGGAGGATGAAGTGAAGGTTTTATGGCCTTTTTTGAGTTGTGTTTTGGAAAGGTGGACAAAGCAGCAGCTCTTGGTTGAGTTTGGGGTTCTTTAGAGATCCACTCTGGGGAGAAATGAGTTCAATGCTCTAACAGTTGTTTTATAGAAACTTCCCCCCATCTTTTCCCACTTTCTGCTGATAGGCAGGCAGAACCAAGATACCTGTGGTATATGTGGTTGTCATGACTGCAGCACACAGGGATGAGTTTTGTTTAACTCCTGCTTTTCCTTCTCATTTGGTTTCCTCTCTTTCCCAAAGCTCCTAAAACCAACTCATGGAATCAGTATCTTCAGCAAATATTTATTTGTTCTCAAAAAAACCCCCCAAGTCTGAAATGTTCTCTGTCACTTCCCCCACTCCTCTGTGGACTTGGGAGGCACACTCTGCAGAGGAGATCAAAGAACTTCCCATCATTGTCCTTAGGGGTCACCCAAATTCACTTCAAATACGGGTGGCACCTTCTTCACTGGACAAAATGTCTGCAAAAAACTTGGTGTCAGTGTGACCTGTGTAGAATATCAAGGCCAAACGTTGGGAGATTATTAAATTCTTTTCTAAAGGTAAACTAAGAAAAGAAGAAAAGGGGTTTTTGTCCATCCCACACAGTTACATCTTCTGAGTCCTGACAGAACAAACCTGATGCAATACTGGTTACAGAACCCCAGAATGGGTCAGGTTAGAAAGGACCACAATGGCTTATCTGGACCCACCTCCTGCTCCAGCAGGGCCAGCCCAGAGCACATGGCACAGCACTGTGCCCACATGGGGCTGGAATATCCCCAGGGAGGAGACTCCACCCCCTTTCTGGGCAGCCTGTTCAGTGCTGGGGCACTGCCCAGCACAGAAGTTCTTCCCCACGTCCAGGTGGGACTTGCTGGGCCTCAGTTCCTGCCCGTTGCTCTGGTGCCATTGCTGGGCCCCCCGAGCAGAGCCTGGTCCTGCTCTGCCCCCTCCCTGCAGGCACTGCCAGCCATGGGGAGGTCCCTCTCTCTCAGGGGCTGCTCTGGAGGCTGCCCAGCCCCAGCTCCCTCAGCCTTTGCTGCTCCCAGAGCTGCTCCAGGCCCTTCAGCATCTGCACAGCCTGTGCTGGCCCCGCTGCAGGAGCTCCATGTCCTGCTGGGTGAGGAGCCAGAGCTGGCACAGCCCTGCAGATGTGCCTGCCAGGGCTGGGCACAGGGGCAGGATCCTCTCCTGCCCTGCTGCCAGTGCTCCCCCTGATGCCCCCAGGATCCCATTGCCCTCCCTGGCCCCAGGACACACGGCTGGGCAGGGACAGCTGGTTGTTCCCCAGGACCTCCCAGAGCTCTCCCAGCAGGTCCCCCCAGCCTGTGCTGGTGCAGGGGGTTGTTCTTTTCCAGGTGCAGGAAACACAGGCAGGGCAGCAGCTCTGGGGCTCAGCCCCTGCTGCATCAATAATTGCAGCCACCTCTGTCCTCCTTTAAGCTGAACCTAAACCTGACACAGGCTTAAAATCCCTGGGCTAATCCTGGCTGGGAAGGAGAGCTCCGGATGCAGGAGCCACGTGGGTGCTGCAGCTCAGACTGTGCCCAAGCAGAGGAATTGGGCACTGGGTTTCTCTCAGTGATGAGGCCACTGGCACCAGGTTTCCTGTCACAAGGAGGGGACAGTTTTCAGGTGTGACTGGATTGGCTGTGCTGAAACAACTGGGCTCGACGAGCAGCAGGAAAAGGGAAGGAATTTGCAGGAAAAGAGAGGTTTGATGCAGTGCAAGGGAGAGGGAGGGAAACACTGAGCATGAAACCAAATGAAAAAGAAACTTTGAGTCAGAATATTGGTACCAAAACAAACTGGGAAATGCAAAATAAAATCCATGAGCAACCTTAATTTTTAAATTTCACCCAAAACAACCTCGTTAAAAGTTGCCATTGGTGTCAACAGACCCTTTCTGCTGAGAGCCATGAACCATTCTGCTGGCAAGAACATCTTCACATGGAGAGGTTTGACTTCTTCTGGATGAAACAAGGCCATTAAATCGTTTTTTACAAGTCTAAGAGCCACTGAACATGGATAGATGCACGTTTGTGAGCACCACAAAAATGGTGCACTGCTAATGAGCCCTGATTGGTGGCCAGTGAACTCTTTCATGACTATTAATGAAGTCTGAGGTTGCCATTGCTGCCTAATTATACTAAATGTATTTCTCAGGGTTCAGGGATCTACATAGATCAATAAAAAGGATTGAGTCTGAAGGATGTAGTGAAAGTAGTTAATACACTGCTTGACTGGGCCTTACTGAGGCATATTAGATCCTTCTTTTTATTTTTTTTTCTGGTTTAATTTTCTCAGCTGCTCGAGGAGTCCTTCTGTTCCAAGGCACTTTGGAATAGCTGCTGGTTTTGGTAACCTACTGAAAAGTTATTTTTGCCTCGTGGCTGCAGCAGCCAAGAACTCTTCCCATATAATTGCAGTGGGGTTGTGAAATGGTCCCTGCAGTGAGTTTTAATTATTCCCTGCTAATTAAAGCCAGGGATGCCTACTGTGAGAAATGTTCCCTTTGGAACAATGTGAGCAAAGGTGCATCCATAAATTTCAGAACATGTGCAGAAAAGCACCTCTTTTTTATCTCTGGCACTAATTTCCTGTCCCCATGTTGGGTCGGTGGAACAAATCAGTGTGTTCAGGGGGCATAATATTCACCTTTTCCCATTAAATAAAAAAGCAACATGATGGGGACATAATATTCATCTTTTCCCATCAAAAAAAAAAAAAAGAGCAACATTTTGGGTCTTGTTGGATCCACTTTTGAATGTAGAGACTGTCACCTATTCTACATTTGGATAAAAAATGAGGTGCTTCATTGTACTTGTGCCAAAAGTCATGGAATGGTTTGGGTTGGAAGGGACCTTAAAGTCCACCCAGTGTCACCCCTGCCATGGGCAGGGACACCTCCCACCAGCCCAGGGTGCTCCAAGCCCTGTCCAACCTGGCCTTGGAACATTTTCCACTTGCAATGAAACTGCAAAGTGCAAAGGGCAGAGAGAAAGGGTGGGAGGAGGAGAAACCAAAGAGTCCTTTCCTTCTGGAAAGTGCATCCAGGTGACAGTGCAAGAAGTGATGAGATTACAAGTGGGGCTGTGGAGTTGCTCTCAGACCATCATAAAGGAAGGAGGAAATTTGAAGTGAAAATGAATGTATAAAAATGCCTGAAAAAGTAATTTCTGATCAAATTAAGCAAAAACCAGATTTGCTCCTTTTATTCTGCCTGAGACTAAATAGATTTTTTGATAGCTGTGCTACAGGTGAAAGATATTTTCTGGGGAGACTGAACTGAATTAAAATCCAAGTGGTTTTTTTTTATTTTATTTTTTTTATTTCATTTTTTTTTTACCTGAAAGAAGTGTCAACATAATAAAGAAATCCACACTACTTTTTTCAAATGGTGGTTTGGAAAGGAAGTTTTCTGCCTCATGGCTGAAACATTGCACTGGTGCCTGTGATGGACACAAAGCTGAGTGGATGGAGAAGTGGATAATTCCAGCACTAGCAGGGCCCTGGGGAAGCTGCTCCAGGACCTTCCTCTGCTCCACCCTCCAGCTGTGCCTCCTCCATGGAGAGCAGCTGGGCTTGGCTGGGCTGGGTGGGTGGACCTGTGTGGGCTCCCACTCACTGCTGCTTCCAGGATCAAAACATCCCAAGTGCAATGCTGGAAGTGGAGAGCTCTGTGTGGCTGGGCTGGCATGGAAGCACCTGAGAAGTGCCACAGGATTTCATTTCTCTGCTTCTGAAGAGCAGGATGGCTTTTATTTGGGGTGAATCTCAGACAGGTGATCTGCCAAGAGTGTTGTTACACCCAGGTGGGTGCACTGGGATGGGGTGTAGACCTCTTTACACAAGCCATGTGAAGTCAGGAGTTAGACGTTGTGCCTGGAGGAATTTGGGGGTCAACCATTCATCTCTTGAGTCCTCAGAGGCCACACACAGCTGGGAACAGCAGAAATGCTCATGGTGGCAAAGCCCTGCCCTGGGTTGAACCTGCCCCACTGGGGAAGCTCTGGGGACACATCCCTGAGGCCAGGAGGCAGCAGGAGGAGGAGGGGGGACACCACAGTCCCTGGGCAGCAGCATCCTGGACCACACACCTCCTGAGATAGATCCCTTCCAGCCCAAACTATCCTGTGACCCTTCAGGAAAATGAGCTGAGATAGGAGCTGCTGGAGGCAGCAGCAGGAGGAGGAGGAAGGACATCACAGTCCCTGGGCAGCAGCATCCTGGACCACACACCTCCTGAGATAGATCCCTTCCAGCCCAAGCTATCCTGTGACCCTTCAGGAAAATGAGCTGAGATAGGAGCTGCTGGAGGCAGCAGCAGGAGAAGGAGGGGGGACACCACAGTCCCTGGGCAGCAGCATCCTGGACCACACACCTCCTGAGATAGATCCCTTCCAGCCCAAGCTATCCTGTGACCCTTCAGGAAAATGAGCTGAGATAGGAGCTGCTGGAGGCAGCAGGAGGAGGAGGGGGGACACCACAATGTCTGGGCAGCAGCATCCTGGACCACACACCTCCTGAGATAGATCCCTTCCAGCCCAAGCTATCCTGTGACCCTTCAGGAAAATGAGCTGAGATAGGAGCTGCTGGAGGCAGCAGCAGGAGGAGGGGGGACACCACAGTCCCTGGGCAGCAGCATCCTGGACCACACACCTCCTGAGATAGATCCCTTCCAGCCCAAGCTATCCTGTGACCCTTCAGGAAAATGAGCTGAGATAGGAGCTGCTGGAGGCAGCAGCAGGAGAAGGAGGGGGGACACCACAGTCCCTGGGCAGCAGCATCCTGGACCACACACCTCCTGAGATAGATCCCTTCCAGCCCAAGCTATCCTGTGACCCTTCAGGAAAATGAGCTGAGATAGGAGCTGCTGGAGGCAGCAGCAGGAGGAGGGGGGACACCACAATGCCTGGGCAGCAGCATCCTGGACCACACACCTCCTGAGATAGATCCCTTCCAGCCCAAGCTATCCTGTGACCCTTCAGGAAAATGAGCTGAGATAGGAGCTACTTTTAATTTACTTCAATTGCTCGAGATGAAAGAAACCTGGGGGAAAAAATCCAACCAGTTGCAAATTTATTTTAGACTAAACCCCCAGATTTAAGTCACTTATTAACAGACTGCTGAGTGTGACACTGAGGTGTCAGAGATGAGCAGAGTGTTGTGATCCACCTGTGGATCCAGCAGTTGTCAGGGCATCAGTGTGGAGATCTGAGGTGACCTGGCAGGGACAGTGCCCTGAAGTCACATCAGGATCCAGGCTCCAGGTCCATGGGAAAACACCCAGCCTGGCAGGAAGATGGGCAGCTTCCTACTGAAAGTTCTCCATATGACCACAGTGACATTACAGAGGGATAAAAAGTCTGTGAATTATCTGAAGCTCAGCCCATTTTTTCCCCTCTTCAAATCACAGAGGTGTCATTTCTGTAGGTTTTTAATTCAATTATCTTCAGCTCCAGTTAACTGGAAACTCCTTGTCAGTGGAAAGGTACAGGACAAATATTGTTTTTTTGGCAGCTCAACCTCATCCCTCCTTGTCCTGACAAAGTGTTTAAAGAAACTCCAGGTTTCAAACAGGCTCATTTATCTTGTACAGGACTTCAAGATACTCTGGGCAAGATCATTACAATGACTTCCAGATTTGCCACTTTTTTTTCATTTTCCTTTCTCTTCCCCACCATTGCAGGAACACACAGACAGGAAGCTGTGAATTCCCTCCTTTTATCCATGTGTGTTCACTTTTAAGCTGGATTTTAACTTGCTCTAGCACAGCACACTCAAGAATTAGAATAGAAAATCTTTCTGTACTCTCCATTATTTGCTTTTGCCATAGCAGAGAAATCTGCCCAACAAACAGTGGGACCAGTGCACATTGCAAAGGACCATCACAGATGTCTCCTGATTATTCTGACTTGAGTCCCCAGGAGCCTCTTTGCTCCCTGAATTTAGAAAGTTCCCCACAGAAAAGATTTTTCATTCTGCAGAGGCTTCCAGAGCAGTGAATGGGGTTTCATTATTAAGGGACATCAAGGGAAATATTACATTTTCCTGTAAAAATAACCCCCACACAGCTTGCATTTATCAAACTTTCTTCTTTGATACTCTCCAAACATAATTTTTGCAGTGAAATTCTGTTTCTGCGGGGCTGCCCAGGCTGCAGCAGCAAAGGAGCTGCTGGGATAACTGATCCTGTGATGTCATTCCCTTTATTGATGAGGATGGGACAATCCCCTTTATTGATGAGGATGGGACAATCCCCTTTATTTATGGGGGCAGCACAAAACCTTCTCCATTGAACACAGGCAGAATAAACCTGCAGGAGGTGGCATTTTTTGCTCACCAAACTGCCTCTTGCGGTGCTGTGTCAATAGAATATTAAAATATAGGCACAGAATCAGAGAATCATTTCAGTTGGAAAAGCCCCCTGAGATCAAGCCCAACCATTCCCTCAGCAGTGCCATGGCCAGCACTAAATCATGTCCCCAAGTGCCACATCCACATGGCTTTTAAATCCCTCTAGGGATGGGGCCTCCACCTGGGCAGCTGTGCCAGGGCCTGACCACCCTTTCTGTGAAGAGGTTTTTCCTTTCCTTTACCTGATAAAATAAGGACTATTCAAATGCATAAAGTGTGCAATTATCTGATAGCTTAATTGTTTAATAGTATGTCTCTTAATAAAAAAAAAAAAAAAAAAGTACAAAGTGCAATATTTGTCCAGGCCAGACGTGGCTCTGAACAACCTGGGCTGGTGAAAGGTGTCCCTGCCCTTGGCAGGGGGTGGAACAAGAGGAGCTTTAAGGTCCTTTCCAGCCCAAACCATCCTGGGATTCCATGATAAATTATATATTCAACACATGGCTGCTTTTCCTAGTTTAGGGTGTGAGCTGGTGAAGGCTGATGGCAAAGGTTCTGCTTCCTTCCCTCCCTGCAGTGCCTGTGAGTTAAACCCATGGAGAACCTGCTGTGTGCCAGGTGTGGGGGCAGCAGGAAGGCAGTGCAGCACCTCACCCTCTGGAATGTTCTGGGAGCTGACAGGGAGGCTGAACAGGCTCCTGAGCACGACACATTCCCACTGTTCCCCTTGCTCTGCATTTTGGAGGCTCTCCCTCCTCCCCAGTTCAGCAGTTGCCATTTCCTGGGAAGGGCAAATTGCTCCTCTGCTGCTGGGCAGAGCCTGCAAATCATTAACGATTCTGGCAAAAAGAGCTTTAATTTTGTGCCAGTGGGAGATTTCAGGTTAATGAAATAGTCCTGTTGTTTCTGTTTTCTACCAAGAAGCTCCTTCTGGCCAAGACCAAGAAATTCCAACTTGAAGCCCTAATATTGTCTTGACCTGAACTTTCTCAGGCCAAAGCAACATCTCAAAGTGCCTGAACAAGTTCTGATACTTATTCTCAAAAAGTTTAGGGCCACACTAGGACAACAGTTTGCTCCAGGCAGTGAAAGCAGTGCCTTGATGCTTATTACTTTTGTAAGCCTTCAAGCAAATGCCTCAAATGTGAGAAGAGCAGCCAAGCCAACTGCTGAAGCACATGTCATCTCAATTAGGATCCCAGTCTCACCTGTGGAGGTAGGTGAGCAAAACAGAAGTCCCTGAGCAGAGTGGAAGAACCCAGAGCAAGGTTTTAGCTGCAGGCAGTCAGTGCTTTCCATGTGCAGCACAGACTCCTGTAGAGAGGGGAGCTGGGGACTGAAAACTGGTATATTTGGAGGGAACAGAGGACCTGCTACCAAATCCAGTGCTGCCTAGACAGGAGCAATGGTGCTTTATTGTGATTTGGCTCTCAGTTATGACAAGAGGCTCCAATATTCTGGTGAGACCCTGGGGAGAGCCACAGGCTTGGGACACAGGATTTGTAGGGAGAAGGATGCACCCAGCTCTCTGCTTGGGAAGAAAGAACCAGAAAATCCTAGTCCAGGTCAGAAATGATCTTTAAGATCCTCTCATTCCACCCCCTACCGTGGGCAGGGACACCTTGCACTAGCCCAGGTTGCTCCAAGCCCCAAACAAGTAGTGGGGAATGATGAAGGTCAGCCAGATGTGCTGCTTCACCCCTCTCATGCCTTCCTTGGTTTGTTGGTGCCAAAGCTTTAGTGGAAATTTGGCATGATGTTTGCTAAAATGTCCTGTTTTCTGATTTGTGCAAAAGGCCCTGAATTTCTTTAGCTTTGTGCTTCTTGTAAAGGATCATAATTGCAACTTCATTTCATGCAGTTTTTCACACAGACACATGAAATGACAGCTTGTGTCAAACCTTCTGCTTTGTTGGCAACAAAAGCAGTGAGGGAATAACTGGCCAAAGTCTTACAGGGAATTTTGGTTGGTTCTCCCCATCTTGTGAAGTGATTTTGTGACAGATTTGGGATCTGAGCAAGGAGAAGGGGGCCGGGAGAGATGGGAATCCTAGAATCGTAGAATCATAGAATCATAGAATGGATTGGGTTGGAAAAGATCTCTGAGATCATCAAGTCCAACCCTTGGTCCAACTCCAGTCCCTTTACCAGATCATGGCACTCAGTGCCACGGCCAAGCTCAGCTGAAAAACCTCCAGGGATGGGGAATCCACCCCCTCTCTGGGCAGCCCATTCCAATCCCTGAGCACTCTCTCTGCAAAGAAGTTTTTTCTGCTCTCCAACTTCAATTTCCCCTGGCAGAGCTTGAGCCCATCGTGCCCCCTTGTCCTATTGCTGAGTGCCTGGGAGAAGAGACCAACCCCCACCTGGCCAGAACTTCCCTTCAGGCAGTTCCAGACAGTGCTGAGGTCACCTCTGAGCCTCCTCTTCTCCAGGCTGAACACCCCCAGCTCCCTCAGCCTCTCCCCACAGCACTTGTGCTCCAGTCCCTTCTCCAGCCTCATTGCTCTTCTCAGTTGGGTTGGAAGAGACCTCTGAGATCAACAAATCCAACCCTTGATCCAACCCCACTCTGATCACCAGCCCAGGGCACTCTGTGATCCCAGTGGGGTTGGATCAAGACATGGTGGATTCTCTGTCCCTGGAGGTGTTTAAGAGGACACTCAGTGCCACATCCAGTCCCTTCTCCAGCCTCGTTGCTCTTCTCTGGCCCCGCTCCAGCCCCTCAATCTCTTGCCTCAACTGAGGGGCCCAGAACTGAACACAACACTCAAGGTGTGGCCTCCCCAAGGCAGAGTCCAGGGGAAGGGTCACTGCCCTGGGCCTGCTGGCCACGCTACTTTGGATCCAGGCCAGGATCCCCTTGGCCTTCTTGGCCACCTGGGCACACTGGTGGCTCCTGTTGAGCTTCCTGTCCCTCAGTCCCCCCAGGTCCCTCTGCCTGGCTGCTCTCCAGCCACTCTGTGCCCAGCCTGGAGCGCTGCAGGGGGTTGGGGTGGCCAAAGGGCAGGACCTGCACTTGGCCTTGTTGAACTCCATCCCATTGCAATCAGCCCATCTCTCCAGTCTCTCCAGATCCCTCTGCAGAGCCCTCCTGCCTTCCAGCAGCTCGACACTCCCTCCCAACTTGGTGCCATCAGCAAATTTGCTGCTGATGGACTCAATCCCCTCATCTAAATCATCACTAAAGATGTTAGACAGGACTGGACCCAACACAGACCCCTGGGGAACACCACTGGTGACCAGCTGGATGCAGCTCCATTCACCAGCACTCTCTGGGCCCGACCCTCCAGCCAGCTCCTGACCCAGCAGAGGGGACACCTGTCCAGGCCATGGGCTACCAGCTTTTCCAGGAGTATATTATGGGAGACAGTGTCAAATGTAATATGGGAGAAACATTCCTTTACAAAAGTCGATGGGAGGGGGAGGTTTGATGCAATTTGTCACATCTGCCTGGTTCCTAAAGCGTGATGGAAGTTAATATTGATTGCCATTTGAAAGCACAGCCTGTCAGCTCAGTTCCACTCAGTTGCCAGCATTGTCATCCTCAAGGTTTATTTTTCCTGTGCTCTCACATCTCTGAGGCTGTTGGAGCATATTAGGGCTGGGAATAATACAACTCACTGATAAACAAAAGCTGTTGAATATCAGCACAAAAAGCACCAATCAAAATGTATTTAAAGACAAATACTTATGGTAACAACAACCACCTGCCCACCATATCAATACTTTCTCTAATGTGTCAATAATGAATAAAATATTTCCTGCATTTCATTTGGGGGTCTGATAATCTGACCAGTGGAATTATAAATCCCAGAATAAAAAATTATAAATCATTATTACCTATCACTGTTCTTTTCAAGTATGAAAATTTAACTTATTTTCTTTAATTAAAAGGATTTCTTTTTTGCCACTTCTGTATTTTCAGACTTCTCCCTGGAAGTGTCCTCCATATGCAGTTCTAGGAGTAAGGAAGTTATGCCAGACCTTTTCTGTTGGTGTCACATTCCAGTGTCCCTGGTCCATGTGGGGCTCTTGAGACTCAGACCCTGGACTTGCCAGGCAGAGGGACACCAGAGGTGCCCCCAGGGCAGAGACTGAGGGAGCTGGGGGTGTTCAACCTGGAGAAGAGGAGGCTCAGAGGTGACCTCAGCACTGTCTGGAACTGCCTGAAGGGAAGTTCTGGCCAGGTGGGGGTTGGTCTCTTCTCCCAGGCAATCAGCAGTAGAACAAGAGGCCAGACCTTGAGCTCTGCTGGGGGAGGTTTAGGTTGGAGATCAGAAATAAATTCTTTACAGAGAGAGTGGTCAGGCATTGGAATGGCCTGCCCAGAGAGGGGCTGGATTCACCCTCCCTGGAGGTTTTTTAAGATGAGACTGGATATGGCACTCAGTGCCATGATCTGGTAGTCACTGGGGTTGGATCAAGGGTTGAACTTGATGATCTCAGAGGTCTCTTCCAACCCAACTGATTCTATGATTTTATGATTTCCCAAACCCCACACTGACCACACGGTGCAGGAGGAGGGCAAGCAGAGCCCAGGGGACAATTTGGTCTAAAATTCCAGAAGGACAACAGACCCCAGGTTTTGAGATACCACAACCCCCAAGCAAATAGGAAGGCAAGATGTTCAGCTTTGTCCTCAGCCCAAGGCTGAAAGCCCCAAGCCTTTCCTTGTCAGCTGAAATAAGAGATTCCCAGACAAAAAACCATCTGAACCTCATGCTGTCAGATGTCTTGACCTGCTAGACACACTGCTACAGAATGCTCAGAGTGATGTTCTGCCCTGAAATTGCTGTTTTTCATGAGGAGGTTGTTCAGCTGGAGAGTGTCTTGGCTGGCAGAACCTCGGGAGCTCACACTGCTCATCAGTGTCCTCCCAAGGTCCAGCCTCGGCCTCCTTCCTCTCAGATCAGGTTTGTGCATTGTTTTCCATCCAGCAGGACAGGTTTTTTCCTCTGTTGGTAGAATCCAGACTGTTCCAGTTCTGGGGTTTTTTTGTGCTTTATCAGCTCATCTACTTTGCACTGTCTGCTGGCTAATGGTGCAAACAACCCCAAACTCCATATGGATGCAAACTCCCCTCGGAGAGGAAAAAACCTCACCCCACAATCTGGGTATGCAGAAAGTGATTTATTCAAAAGGCACTCTGTGTTAGCAGTGCTGCCACCCAGGTGCCCCTCCTCTGACTGGCACAAATTGCCATCTCAGCAGATGGTCCCACCAGCCCCACTTGCGCTTTGCCAAGTGCCAGCAGACTCAGCTCCGTGCCCTTGGCCCCACCCCGAGCTGGATTTGGGCTGCAGGAGCTGATCTGCAGCACTCAGCCCGGGCACTGGGATGATCAGACGTCTGGGAACGTGGTGAGGGATTTTCCCACCTAAGGGAACTTCCCACCCCCTCCCCATCGTTTGCTCCTGCTGCTTAATCCTATTTAAATAACAGCACCTCAAACGTGCCCAGTCAGCAACTTGCAGGTGTCCCTGCTGAGCTTTTCAGCTTTAGGTTTTTCTCCTTGCAAGGGGTTTTTTTTTTCCCTAAATATTGAATTTTTGTTTTTGAGGTTGCTGATGATGTGCTCAAGCACAGGAATCACCCCAGGAAAAGAGGCACATTAAGAAGATGAATGTATTTATCAGTCAAATCATCTGGCTGATTATTATAGATTTACCTGGAAGGCATTAAGTTTGAAGAAATTTCTTCACACACACACACACCCAGTTACCAATGCAAACACCTGTGTGTCCTCACCTTTCAGTTCCTCCAAGCAGGTCTGAGTTATGATGTTTACGTGGCAGTGCCCGGTGCTGGCACCAAACTGGCTTCAACCTACATCTCCCCAAAAACCCTAAAATCTTATTTATTCCCAACAAGAAACCTACAGGATCCATTGCAAGCATTGCCTGACAGTGCCTAAGGTTGCATTTGCAGGGATCTGCCCCATAGAGAAGCCAATTGCTGCAGGTACAGTTGAACTGCAGGCAGCTCCACTCCAGCCTTTTGCTGCTGGTGGCACCCAAGGCTGTGGAATAAATGGAAGGCAAAGCTGGATTTCTGGCCCAGGCAAAATGCCCTGCTGTGCTGGTTTAAAGGTGAACCAGCAGGAGAAATGGACCCACCACAAGAGAGATTATAAGTCAGAGGCTAAAATTTAATAATAATATTACAATAACAACACTGACACAAAGGGAAATTGCTTTCAACTCACAAACCCCAGCAGTATAACCCAGTGTCCTGGGGCACAAACCCAAGGGGGTTTGGTGGCCCTTGTGCTGAGACCCACCTGGTTCCCCCAAGTCCAAAGCAAAAGGAAGTGAGAAACCTGTTGGTGCAGGTGAGGGCTGGAGTCTGGTCGAGAGTGGTGGGCTCCTCCTGTCCAGGTCCTGCTGCTCCTCTGGATCTGATGAGAAGTTCCTAAGGTCTTACCCCCCACTTCTGTACCCTCAGGGAGCACCCAGTCCCTCCCCCTGGGTGGGGACTCACCCAATGGGTGATTAACTCTGGAGCCAGGGGGTATCCCTGAACTGTTGATGGCCCATTGGCAGCCACGCCCCCCCCAGGCTGGGTGTGAAGGTGCCAATGACTCCCTGGGCAGCTGCTGCTAATGGTCCATTGTCCTTGGGGGATGAATAGAGGGGGTAGAATGCACAGCTTTGATCACCCCCACACAGTGATAGCTGGTCCCACCTGCTCAACTAGGACACCTGCACTGGCTGCTTTGGCTGTGACAGTGCTGGGGGTTTTACATGATGGCACAGCTTCTTTCAGGACACCAGTTTCATGATTTAATCATTCAGGTTGCTTTGATTTCTATGGGTGAGCTAAAAATAGGTGCTATTAGTCTGGCTCTGTATTGCCCAGGGACCAACAGTCCAACAGTGCTGTGAAAAATTATGCTTGGGAGTTGGTTTTTTTAATGGAAAAAACCCCAAAACAAAACAACTGAACCAGTGCAGAAACACCCCCCAAGCCAAATGAAACAAAGCAGAACAGCCCACATGAAAACAAACAAAGAAAACAAAACCCGACCAAAAATTGCCCAGAAAAAACTCACTTGCTTTGTGTACAGAGATTTTATAAAGATGCAAACCAATAAAAAATTTTGAGGGATAAATCAAAGATGTGCTCTTAAGTGGAAAGCTGACTCTGGCAGTGTTTAAAGTGCTTGTCAATCTTTTGTCTGAATATTTCACAATAATAAAAAGAAAGAGCAAAGTACTGATCCTCTTTTATTTTTTTGTTAATAACAATTAGATCTCTTAACTGTTCTGTGCTATTGAATCAAATAATTCTTTGTTGAGCTCACACGCATTTTGGATGTTGATTTTGGGGTTTTATTTTAAATACATGTGTCTTTTTGCAGTGTTCCCCACAAGGGTCCCATCAGTCTGTGGCTTCCTGAGCTGTCTGGCATTCAGAACACCCATATGCATTTTGGATGTTGATTTTGGGGTTTTATTTTAAATACATGTGTCTTTTTGCAGTGTTCCCCACAAGGGTCCCATCAGTCTGTGGCTTCCTGAGCTGTTTGGCATTCAGAACACCCATATGCATTTTGGATGTTGATTTTGGGGTTTTATTTTAAATATATGTGTCTTTTTGCAGTGTTCCCCACAAGGGTCACATCAGTCTGTGGCTTCCTGAGCTGTTTGGCATTCAGAACACCCATCTGCATTTTGGATGTTGATTTTGGGGTTTTATTTTAAATACATGTGTCTTTTTGCAGTGTTCCCCACAAGGGTCCCATCAGTCTGTGGCTTCCTGAGCTGTTTGGCATTCAGAACACCCTTTCCTGGGGGACTCGAGTACTCCCAGTCCCTCAGCTGAAAGGGCTGGGGCCAAAGATAATTAAAATAACAAACAGTGAACAGCAAGTAAGGATTATCCACCCTGTCTGTGCAGGTCCAGCCTGCCTGCAGGTGGAGATGGATATTGGGATGATTCCATGAGCTGGGAAACAGGAAGGGGCAGGAAAACTGTCTTGAGAATTTGAGTAACTCAAACAATGTGCCTGGGACAGCTCAGCTTGGCTCCTTTGTCCCTCCAGGTCCACACGTGGCCACTTGGCTTTGGAAATGAGTTGGAGCTTTGCCAGTTCCACCAGGAACACAACCCAGTCTCATGACAACATTTAGCCACTGTCAATCTTCATCTTCCAGGAGTGCATTTGGCAGCTGTTTCAATTAGAGCCTTTTAATGTCCACATTAATAAAGTTTGTTTAGTTGGGCAAAATGATCCTCAGATGGGGAAGTGTGTTCAGTGCTGCCATTTAGAGAAAATGTCACTGCAGTGTTTTTATATGAGGAAATACATCCATGGGATCACAGAATGATGGAATAGACTCAGAACATCCTGAGCTGGAGTGGACACAGAGGAGTGAGTGCAGAGGAGGCCCCAGGATGGTCAGAGGATGGAGCAGCTCTGCTGGGAGGAAAGGCTGGGACAGCTGGGATTGTTCAGCCTGGAGAGGAGAAGCTTTGGGGTGACCCAACTGTGGCCTTGCAGTGCCTGAAGGGGCTACAAGAAAGATGGAGAAAGACAATTGACAAGGGCCTGGAGTGACAGGACAAGGAATGGTTTCCCTCTGTCAGAGGGCAGGGTTAGGTGGGATACTGGGAAGGAATTCCTGGCTTGTGAGGGTGGGCAGGCCCTGGCACAGGTTGAAATGTTTTTCATGAGAAGGGTTGCAAAGCACTGAAACAGGTTGTCCAGGGCAGTGGTGGAGTGACCATTCCAAAAGCTTGTGGATATGGCATTTGAGGGCATGGCTTAATGCTGACCACGGTGGTGGTGCTGGGTTGATGGTTGAGGATTGTCATGGGTTCACCTAGGTGGGCCTAGATTTGGGCTCTGAAGTCTGGACTAGGCCAAAGCTGTCAGCTGACTTGAGCTGGGCTGAGCCAACAGCTGACCTCTTCTAGCCAGTAACTTTGTATTCCATCCCACATTATGGCATCATCTCCAGGGAAGTGGGAACCAGTGTGGGAGTGGTTAAGGCAGTGGCTTCTCAGCCTCCTCTTGGGAGGACTCACGATGCTGTTCCAGGGGGGATGGAGAGGACCAGGCCCACCACTGGCTCACAGGGTACCTCAGGAAAGTAAATTGTGTTGTTCTGGGTCTCTCCTTTCTGCTTGGGTTTGTCTCCCTGGGGAATAAGCTTCTTCTTAAGTAATGTGTAGTTAGGACAGTAGAATTTGTGTGTTCGTTAAGAAGTTGAGGTGGGGAACTTGTTGTTGCAGACTTGTGTGAGTGTATATTTGTACTCTCTTCTAATTGTCTCTTCCTTTCTGTGAAAATATATGTAGATTTAGTATAAATGCAGTTTGAAGTGTTTTTTTTTCTTTCCCCTCTCTTTTCCTCCCTTTCCCTGGTGTTAGGAGGGAGGCTTTTCTCTCTGTGCTTGGGGGGGTTGGCAGTTGCTTATCTCAAACCAAGACAAGGATCATAAAAGTCTATTTCTACCTTAACAATTCTGTGATTCCATGGTCAAATGGTGTCAGTTTGTGACAAAGAGGGAGCTCCTGCAGTCTGGAGTCATCTCTTTCATGCCCTCTCACCTATTTTGCACAGCCTGTGGTGTTGGCATTAACATGTTCTGGTGAAATTTCCCTATCAAATATAACCATATATATAATATTAAATATCATGGGAAAATGTATAGAAATCCACCAGGTTTGTTAATCAGGACTAAAGTGCATGCCCAAGTTTGTGTGGTGTCTGCAGCCTGCCTGGCACCAGGACTTTGGGGCAGCTTTGCCTCTTCTTGTAGAACTTCAGAACTTTTTCAAAGTGTGGCAGACAACTGAAGGTAATTTAAATCAATAATCTGGTTCTCGTCTGACAGCTTTGGTGTTATATCCATATTCATACACTCCTTCAAAGCAGGTTTCTCTTTACTCTTCAGAGGGTGAGAACTTCATTGCTAATCAGGACAGTGTTCTACTTACAACTTCCAGCAAATGAATCGCAGCGAGTTGTTTGAGTTGAAATTTTTAGCTGCCAGTCAAGGCAGGTCAAATGGGAAATGCAAAAAGGAAAATTAGGATCCCTGACTAAAAAGAACAAATATCATCCCTGTGCAAACACCCAAGTATTCTCCAGGAGGTTATCCCTATCCAGATGGCAGCTATGCACGTGGCCTTCCTACCTTCAGAAGTTCTTTCAATTCAAAGGAAAGAAATGCCTTTATAATGCCATCCACTCATTGTAATCCACTGTGCCAGCAGATTAAAATATCTCTAAGATGAATATTCCACTTCAGATTGGGGTATTTGATGACTGGGGTGACCCAGCTGTGTCTGCAGTGGCTCTTGTCACACTTTCTCTAGGAAAGAAACCAATCAGGAAAACCACCAAGAGCCTCCAGTGTGGAGAGAAACCTCTGCTTGGTGCTTGTTGTGCTTTTATTTCCCAGCAGCAGGAATTCCAAGTCCCAGACAACGAGGCCACCACGGGGGAGATCCTTCACAGGCAGGAAAAAGCGAGGACCTGTCTTAATGAATTTTGAGTTGATGACTGTACCAAAGGCTTGAGAAGGAATAGAAACATCAAGGTCTAGTGGCTGAGACAAGGGGTGGGCACAATGAGGATGAGGAGGCTCTCCAGCACCACTTGAAATCAATAAAGGCTGGCTCATGTTCTCCATTGGAAACAATCCCAGCACTTTAACACCCGATAACCTCTGAGATGGTTTCAACTGTGCCATTTTATCTTACAGAAACATCTTTTTTTTTTTTTCAGCTCAAAGAATTATGCAGCACTTGCCCTTAAAGCCTCAGTAATTGCTGTAGGTAACACCTTGGATAACTCTAAATGTCCCTCTTGGAGTAATTTAGGGAAGGGAATTGGCCCCACCAGGGCAGGGACATTTATCCAACCCAAAGGGAGAACAGCTCTGGGTTGGATATCACACCTCAGTTTTGGTCCTTACACTGGAAGACAAGGACAAAAGACACGGGGAAAATTACAACCTTTTTAGAGTTAATAAGTGGAGGTGGCTCCAAGTATAAAATGTTTCCCTGAATTCTGAAAGCTCCTCTGTGTCCCACATTTTTTTGCCTCTAAATGTTTGAATGATCTGCCTGGAATCTTTAATTCACACTGGAGGACACATACAAATGCCAGCAGAGACAGAGCCATCCCTGTCACTGCAAAAGAGAGGATGCAAATGGCCCCTTTAGACACATTCTCCTTTTTTTCCCCTCAATTTTCTGGGCCATCAATACCCAATTTTCTTTTCCTGTGTGTCCCTGCAACAAAAGCTTCTGGAGACAGATGTGGTGAACTGAGTCAGTGCCTGCCTTTGGCTCTGCTGCTTTCCTGCTGGAACTGTGAGAAAGCAGGAAACGATGTCGGCAACTGAACGTCTTTCACACTTGGGTAATTTCTTTGCATTGAGCAAAGCTGAAAATCCAAGGAGATGCTTTAACTCAGCTCTTTCTGCTTGGACTTACTTAAAAAAAAATATTATGGGATCATTGGAGCACAAGCCCTATGGGGAGAGGCTGAGGGAGCTGGGGGTGTTCAGCCTGGAGAAGAGGAGGCTCAGAGGTGACCTCAGCACTGTCTGGAACTGCCTGAAGGGAAGTTGTGGCCAGCTGGGGGTTGGTCTCTTCTCCCAGGCACTCAGCAATAGGACAAGGGGGCACGATGGGCTCAAGCTCTGCCAGGGGAAATTGAAGTTGGAGAGCAGAAAAAACTTCTTTGCAGAGAGAGTGCTCAGGCATTGGAATGGGCTGCCCAGAGAGGGGGTGGATTCCCCATCCCTGGAGGTTTTTCAGCTGAGCTTGGCCGTGGCCCTGAGTGCCATGATCTGGTAAAGGGACTGGAGTTGGACCAAGGGTTGGACTTGGTGATCTCAGAGCTCTTTTCCAACCCAATCCATTCTGTGATTCTGTGATCCTATGATTGTTTTGCTTTGCTTTTTATTCACTCAGACTCAGCTGCAGAAAAAAGAAGCTGCATGTTAGAAGGTTCTAGAACTTCTGAAGCCTCCCTGGATCCTCAGAGCAAGGCAGGCACAGTTCAGAGCTTTTGGGTAGGATTTCCCCATAAAAATTAGATATATTTTTTTATTTCCCTGCACACTCCAGAAGCAGCTGATGAGGTCGAGCTGAGCAAGAATAGCCAAGGTCTGAGGTATGTGAGTGATGCTTTCAGGGAAGATTCACCCCATGACAGCAATTTATTACCCTTATTAACTGTTTGGAAGAGATGGCTGGATTGGTGGAGGGGGCCAAAAAAGGCACATAATGCAAAGAGCAAGGAGGAGAAGGGCATTATGCACTTAAGCTGACTGATAGCTGAGAAAAATGTAACCCTAATTTTGTGGTTGGCTGAATGACTGCAAACAATGTGCACTTTGACACAGCCAGGGAGAGGCCTTGCACTGAGCACTGAAAAATGGAGGTGACAATAGTTTGGGGAACAAGTGACTTTGGGAAGGGTCTGAGCACTGAAGGGGAATATTTAGAGAAGGGCAAGGAAGTGGCAGTTCTGAGGCCCAGCCCTGGCATTTTAAAGTGCTACAGAAGAGTAGGAGTCAGTTGAAAGAAGAGCCATGGCATTGTAGAAAGCCTCAGAAAAAAGGTTCTGTGATAATATCTAGAATGTACCAATTTTTATTGCTGTAAACCAGAATTGAAAGCACTTTTCTCTCTTCTGTAACCTGCAACAGAGGACAGGGCAATTCTAAAGAGATATTTAATAACAAGACCTGGTGCCAAAGGTGTAGGTAAACAAAGGCACAACATAGACATACATGGTTTCTGCTTTTGCAGGAGAATTTTTATCATTTTATATTTTTATTTTTTAAACATGCAGGGTAATTAACCACTGGAATATCTTAGTGGTAATAGAGGAAATATTTATACCCAGGGTGGGATATTTTTTCCCCAGACACTCAAGTGTACATCTGTGGTATTTGATGAAATAAAAGAATTCAGGCAAGTCTGGTGCTCCTTAGGACCTCAGAACCAGCAAATCTTTTTCAAAAGACTGGGATAATTTTGTGAGAGGAGTCTGGCACAGGTGAAGGAAAGCAGAAGGGAAAAGAAGGCTCTTTTCTCAAAAGAAACAACCTAATCTAGAAACAAGCCAATCCCAAACCTCAAAGGGGCAAATGAACAGTAGAAAATAACCAGAATAATAATTATATGCTGCTTTGCTGTCAGTCTGGACCACACCAGGAGAGGATGTTTGGGTGATCATGTCCTGCCAAGTGAGCAGAAGGATTAAAGTGCCCTATTTTGTTATTCAGTGCTGGAAACAATGTGTAGCTCTCAGGGCAAAGAGAGGTGCCATCCTGCCAAGTGCTGAGCCTGCTGAGTGCCCCCCAGAAAACCTGAGGCAATGGGATGCCCCAAAAGGCTGTGCCTCATTTTTGGGAAGGCAGGTTGGAGAAGGAAGGCAGGTTGGAGAGGGAAGGCAGGTTGGAGAGGGAAGGCAGGTTGGAGAAGGAAGGCAGGTTGGAGAGGGAAGGCAAGTCAGAGAGGGAAGGCAGGTCAGAAGGAAGGCAGGTTGGAGAGGGAAGGCAGTTCAGAAGGAAGGCAGGTTGGAGAAGGAAGGAAAATTGGAGAGGGAAGGCAGGTTGGAGAGGGAAGGCAGGTTGGAGAGGGAAGGCAGGTTGGAAAAGGAAGGCAGGTTGGAGAGGGAAGGCAGGTTGGAGAAGGAAGGCAGGTTGGAGAGGGAAGGCAGATTGGAGAGAAGGCAGGTTGGAGAAGGAAGGCAGGTTGGAGAAGGAAGGCAGGTTGGAGAAGGAAGGCAGGTTGGAGAAGGAAGGCAGGTTGGAAAAGGAAGGCAAGTCAGAGAGGGAAGGCAGGTCAGAAGGAAGGCAGGTTGGAGAAGGAAGGCAGGTTGGAGAAGGAAGGCAGATTGGAGAGGGAAGGCAGGTTGGAGAGGGAAGGCAGGTTGGAGAGGGAAGGCAGGTCAGAAGGAAGGCAGGTTGGAGAGGGAAGGCAGGTTGGAGAGGAAAGGCAGGTTGGAGAGGGAAGGCAGGTCAGAAGGAAGGCAGGTTGGAGAGGGAAGGAAGGTTGGAGAGGAAAGGCAGGTTGGAGAGGGAAGGCAGGTTGGAGAAAGAAGGCAAGTCAGAGAGGGAAGGCAGGTCAGAAGGAAGGCAGGTTGGAGAAGGAAGGCAGGTTGGAGAGGGAAGGCAGGTTGGAGAAGGAAGGCAGGTTGGAGAGGGAAGGCAAGTCAGAGAGGGAAGGCAGGTTGGAAAGGGAAGGCAGGTTGGAGAAGGAAGGCAGGTTGGAGAGGGAAGGCAGATTGGAGAGAGAAGGCAGGTTGGAGAGGGAAGGCAGATTGGAGAGAGAAGGCAGGTTGGAGAGGGAAGGCAGGTTGGAGAGGGAAGGCAAGTCAGAGAGGGAAGGCAGTTCAGAAGGAAGGCAGGTTGGAGAGGGAAGGCAGGTTGGAGAAGGAAGGCAGGTTGGAGAGGGAAGGCAGATTGGAGAGGGAAGGCAGGTTGGAGAGGGAAGGCAAATTGGAGAGGGAAGGCAGGTTGGAGAGGGAAGGCAGGTTGGAGAAGGAAGGCAGGTTGGAGAGGGAAGGCAGGTCAGAAGGAAGGCAGGTTGGAGAGGGAAGGCAGGTTGGAGAAGGAAGGCAGGTTGGAGAGGGAAGGCAGGTTGGAGAGGGAAGGCAAGTCAGAGAGGGAAGGCAGGTCAGAAGGAAGGCAGGTTGGAGAGGGAACGCAGTTCAGAAGGAAGGCAGGTTGGAGAAGGAAGGAAAATTGGAGAGGGAAGGCAGGTTGGAGAGGGAAGGCAGGTTGGAGAGGGAAGGCAGGTTGGAAAAGGAAGGCAGGTTGGAGAGGGAAGGCAGGTTGGAGAAGGAAGGCAGGTTGGAGAGAAGGCAGGTTGGAGAAGGAAGGCAGGTTGGAGAAGGAAGGCAGGTTGGAGAAGGAAGGCAGGTTGGAAAAGGAAGGCAAGTCAGAGAGGGAAGGCAGGTCAGAAGGAAGGCAGGTTGGAGAAGGAAGGCAGGTTGGAGAAGGAAGGCAGATTGGAGAGGGAAGGCAGGTTGGAGAGGGAAGGCAGGTTGGAGAGGGAAGGCAGGTTGGAGAGGGAAGGCAGGTCAGAAGGAAGGCAGGTTGGAGAGGGAAGGCAGGTTGGAGAGGAAAGGCAGGTTGGAGAGGGAAGGCAGGTCAGAAGGAAGGCAGGTTGGAGAGGGAAGGAAGGTTGGAGAGGAAAGGCAGGTTGGAGAGGGAAGGCAGGTTGGAGAAAGAAGGCAAGTCAGAGAGGGAAGGCAGGTCAGAAGGAAGGCAGGTTGGAGAAGGAAGGCAGATTGGAGAGGGAAGGCAGGTTGGAGAAGGAAGGCAGGTTGGAGAAGGAAGGCAGATTGGAGAAGGAAGGCAGGTTGGAGAGGGAAGGCAGGTTGGAGAGGGAAGGCAGGTTGAAGAGGGAAGGCAGGTTGGAGAGGGAAGGCAGGTTGGAGAAGGAAGGCAGGTTGGAGAGGGAAGGCAGGTTGGAGAAGGAAGGCAGGTTGGAGAGGGAAGGCAGGTTGGAGAGGGAAGGCAAGTCAGAGAGGGAAGGCAGGTTGGAAAGGGAAGGCAGGTTGGAGAAGGAAGGCAGGTTGGAGAGGGAAGGCAGATTGGAGAGAGAAGGCAGGTTGGAGAGGGAAGGCAGATTGGAGAGAGAAGGCAGGTTGGAGAGGGAAGGCAGGTTGGAGAGGGAAGGCAAGTCAGAGAGGGAAGGCAGTTCAGAAGGAAGGCAGGTTGGAGAGGGAAGGCAGGTTGGAGAAGGAAGGCAGGTTGGAGAGGGAAGGCAGATTGGAGAGGGAAGGCAGGTTGGAGAGGGAAGGCAAATTGGAGAGGGAAGGCAGGTTGGAGAGGGAAGGCAGGTTGGAGAAGGAAGGCAGGTTGGAGAGGGAAGGCAGGTCAGAAGGAAGGCAGGTTGGAGAGGGAAGGCAGGTTGGAGAAGGAAGGCAGGTTGGAGAGGGAAGGCAGGTTGGAGAGGGAAGGCAGTTCAGAAGGAAGGCAGGTTGGAGAAGGAAGGCAGGTTGGAGAAGGAAGGCAGGTTGGAGAGGGAAGGCAGGTTGGAGAAGGAAGGCAGGTTGGAGAGGGAAGGCAGGTTGGAGAGGGAAGGCAGGTTGGAGAGGGAAGGCAGGTTGGAGAAGGAAGGCAGGTTGGAGAGGGAAGGCAGGTTGGAAAAGGAAGGCAGGTTGGAGAGGGAAGGCAGGTTGGAGAGGGAAGGCAGGTTGGAGAAGGAAGGCAGGTTGGAGAGGGAAGGCAGGTTGGAGAAGGAAGGCAGGTTGGAGAGGGAAGGCAGATTGGAGAGGGAAGGCAGGTTGGAAAAGGAAGGCAGGTTGGAGAGAGAAGGCAGATTGGAGAAGGAAGGCAAGTCAGAGAGGGAAGGCAGGTTGGAGAGGGAAGGCAAGTTGGAGAAGGAAGGCAGGTTGGAGAGGGAAGGCAGGTTGGAGAGGGAAGGCAGGTTGGAGAGGGAAGGCAGGTTGGAGAGAGAAGGCAGGTTGGAGAGGGAAGGCAGGTTGGAGAGGGAAGGCAAGTCAGAGAGGGAAGGCAGTTCAGAAGGAAGGCAGGTTGGAGAGGGAAGGCAGTTCAGAAGGAAGGCAGGTTGGAGAGGGAAGGCAGGTTGGAGAAGGAAGGCAGATTGGAGAGGGAAGGCAGGTTGGAGAAGGAAGGCAGAGTGGAGAGGGAAGGCAGGTTGGAGAGGGAAGGCAGGTTGGAGAAGGAAGGCAGATTGGAGAGGGAAGGCAGGTTGGAGAAGGAAGGCAGATTGGAGAGGGAAGGCAGGTTGGAGAAGGAAGGCAGATTGGAGAGGGAAGGCAGGTTGGAGAGGGAAGGCAGGTTGGAGAAGGAAGGCAGATTGGAGAGGGAAGGCAGGTTGGAGAGAGAAGGCAGGTCAGAAGGAAGGCAGGTTGGAGAGGGAAGGCAGGTCAGAAGGAAGGCAGATTGGAGAGGGAAGGCAGGTTGGAGAGAGAAGGCAGGTCAGAAGGAAGGCAGGTTGGAGAGGGAAGGCAGGTCAGAAGGAAGGCAGATTGGAGAGGGAAGGCAGGTTGGAGAGGGAAGGCAGGTTGGAGAAGGAAGGCAGATTGGAGAGGGAAGGCAGGTCAGAAGGAAGGCAGGTTGGAGAGGGAAGGCAGGTCAGAAGGAAGGCAGATTGGAGAGGGAAGGCAGGTTGGAGAGGGAAGGCAGGTTGGAGAAGGAAGGCAGATTGGAGAGAGAAGGCAGGTCAGAAGGAAGGCAGGTTGGAGAGGGAAGGCAAGTCAGAGAGGGAAGGCAGGTCAGAAGGAAGGCAGGTTGGAGAGGGAAGGCAGATTGGAGAGGGAAGGCAGGTGGAAACGAACCATCCAAGAGCAGGTTTAGTGCTGCTCCTTCACAACAAAGCTTTGGAGAATGAAGAAGAAAAGGCACTGCC
The DNA here is from genome assembly GCF_047495875.1 of Pithys albifrons albifrons. NCBI lineage: Eukaryota > Metazoa > Chordata > Aves > Passeriformes > Thamnophilidae > Pithys > Pithys albifrons. Next base: position 3,339,293 of record NC_092467.1, read on the forward strand.
TTTGTGTGCAGGAGCCTTTGAGCTTTGGGGCCTTTGGGAAGATAACAGGTCTCTGCTGCTGTGGGTGTTCAGTGCATCTCCAGTGGGGCAGGGCTTTGGTTCAATGACAGATCATCAGCCATCCCCACTCAGCCAAGGAAAGGTTCCCTTTGGATTTGGGGGACTTTGAGTCCCCTCCTGCCTGTCCTCAGGTGGTTCCTGCCTGCTGCTGCCTCTGACTTCAGTGAGAGCTGCACACTCTAAACATCTTAGAGAATGGGCTCTGAAACCATCATTTTTATCTTTCTTTAGACTCTCTTTGCTCTTTGGAAAGCAATTATGGAGTGAAATGCAGGTATGGCCCTGACACAACAACACCTTCAGTCTGCACCATTTTGTGCAGCAGGCAAGAATCTTTTGAGGTTGCAAAGCTTCAGTGAGAATATCCTCATTATAAAAAAAATCAAACTGCTTTTGTTTACCACTGAAGCCCAGTCCTCTCCTGCTCTTGTGCCCCATGTCTTCTGCTCTGCTGTAAAATGAACCTTTTCTGAGCCTTCTAATTGGGCTTTTTACATCTGGCTGTGGTACCAGGGGGTGTAACCTCAACCATTTTTATCTGCAAAGCATCATTTTCACAGCAACAGCTCCCACTTTGGGTGGTTTTCATATTTTGCTGTTAGAGCTGTGCAGCAGCATTAGGAAACAGGAGAGGGGAAAAGGAGGAGCTGGGAAAGTGAGGCTGGTGCTGCAAACGTGGGAAAAAGGGAGACACACGAAACAACAACCCCCTCTGAGCCTGTGCTGGGGTTTGACCCAGGGGAAGGTGTTCCTGTCCATGGCAGGGCATGGAACTGGATGAGCTTTAAGGCCCCTTCCCACCCAAACCAGGGTGGGATTCTGCGAGACACAGTTCAGGGATTGCAGCCATTAAATACTGAACTTCCCTTAACTCTGGCATGTAAAATCCAGGCCTGATTTCCAAATGCTGGTCCAACACTTACCTCCATACTTTTACTCAGCTACTATTTGAATTAGGTTGTTCTTTCTTCTGTTGGTCATTTTAGGGGCTGTGTATACACTGACTCCAACATAAGAACCCTTTGGTAGAGCCATGAATTTCCAGGGTGATGCCAAAGGGGTTTTTGTTCTGATTTTCACATTTTGTAGATTTTAGGAACACAGTAGTTGTAGATTTTTAGAGGGTTAATATTTCTAACAGTTTAATGCCTTTCTATCACTACCCCTGTCCCAGAACAGGGAGCTCAAATTCCTTTAGTTAATTAATCTTGGTTAGACTCCTTTCCAAGGTAGAGCTGAAGGATATCAGAAGGCCTTTAAAAGAAACATAAACACAGGTCAGAGTGACCCAGAAGCCAGAATTGGATGAACTCCAAGAGACCTTTGTGTGCCTGAGGAAGAGGAGCTGATGAAGACAGAGGGTCTTGATGACCCCAGACCCAATTCCAGGGGTTGGACCAGGGGTGGGACTGGGGCTGGACTGGGAAATGTGTAAAGCAATGATTGGAGGGATCTTATTATAAAAGCCATGGAAACAAGAACTGGGGCACATTCATGTCATCCTGTATTCCTGTGGGCTGTAGGCCTGGGATATTAAAGGACCTTTACTTTTTATCTTACCCTGCACTAACGTGGCTCAGAGTCCTGTTTTTGGGGGGAAGGGTCACTCACAGCATCAAGGGCTTCAATGTCCACATAAATACCCCAAAAGCAGCTCAGCTGAACTGTCCTTCACTCTGGCTGGCACTGTGCCCATGCACCCAGGTGCACATATGCACACACCTATGGAAGAACATACTCCTAATTAATTTTAGCCTGGAGAAGAGGAGGCTCAGAGGTGACCTCAGCACTGTCTGGAACTCCCTGAAGGGAAGTTGTGGCCAGGTGGGGGTTGGTCTCTTCTCCCAGGCACTCAGCAATAGGACAAGGGGGCACGATGGGCTCAAGCTCTGCCAGGGGAAATTGAAGTTGGAGAGCAGAAAAAACTTCTTTGCAGAGAGAGTGCTCAGGGATTGGAATGGGCTGCCCAGAGAGGGGGTGGATTCACCATCCCTGGAGGTTTTTCAGCTGAGCTTGGCCGTGGCACTGAGTGCCATGATCTGGTAAAGGGACTGGAGTTGGACCAAGGGTTGGACTCGATGATCTCGGAGGTCTTTTCATCCCAATCCATTCTATGATTCTATGATTCTAAGTGAGACTGCTTGACAGCATTGACCTCCTGCATTGTCCTTCCATCCTCTCCATCTCCAATGGGTTGTAACTGGAATTCTTCTGAACATTCCAGGGCAGTGATCACAGCCCCAAGGCTGGTCGAGCTCAGGGAGTATTTGGACAACACTCTCAGGGATGTGGTGAAGTTGTTGGGGTGTCTGTGCAGGGCTTGATGATCCCTGTGGGTCCCTTCCAACTCAGTGGTTCTATGGAATATGGAAAGACTTGGTCTCAAAATCAAACCAGGGCATTGTAGGACAACCTAAGGCATGACCAAACTCTGCTTTATTTTCAAAACTTCTTATCTCTACTTTTGTTTCACTCAAGGAAGCTGTTTCGTCATGGCAGCCCTGCTAAATGGCACCAACCCTTTTTGGCCTGAAAATATATTTCAGTCAAAAAACAATCAGAGGAAAATCTACTGCTTTGCAAATTTCCCCATAAATTTGAGCCATCACTTGCCTTGCAATGAAGGGTTATTTTTGCAGAGTGAAAGGGAACACAGTCCCTACAGTTGCCATCTCACTTGAATTATAGTTAACCTGGAGAATAAACTCAGTCTAAGAGTTATGCTGCAACATTAAACTGCAGTCTGTGTGCCAGCATCTAAATGACTGTAAGGTCATCTCCAGACTTCCACCAATTACTCTTGTGCTAACCCCAATAACCAGATTTCAGCTAAATCAGACACACCTGCACCGTTCCCAGACTTTTCCTGAAGACTCTGAGAGCTGACCAATTTAAAATTGGTGCTTTGCTGTAAACCCTGCAGATGCCAATATAAAAAACTGAAACTAAGCAAAATCAGTCAAATACATGTTGGAGAGAGTCTCTTGACAAGGGCCTGGAGGGGCAGGACAAGAGGGAATGGTTTTAAATTGACAGAGGGAGGTTAGATGGGATATTGGGAAGGAATTGTACCCTGGGAGGGTGCCCAGAGAAGCTGAGGCTGCCCCATCCCTGGGAGTGTCCAAGGGCAGGTTGGACAGGGCTTGGAGCACCCTGGGCTGGTGGGAGGTGTCCCGGCTCATGGCAGGGGGTGACACTGGGTGGGCTTTAAGGTCCTTTCCAACCCAGGTGTCCTAGTTCAGCAGGAGCGACCAGCTATCCCTGTGTGGGGGTGATCAAAGCTGTGTATTCTACCCCCTCTATTCATTCCCCAAGGACAATGGACCAGCAGCAGCAGCTGCCCAGGGAGCCATTGGCACCTTCACACCCAGCCTGGGGGGGCGTGGCTGCCAATGGGCCATCAACAGTTCAGGGATACCCCCTGGCTCCAGAGTTAATCACCCACTGGGTGAGTCCCTACCCAGGGGGAGGGACTGGGTGCTCCCTGAGGGTACAGAAGTGGGGGGTAAGACTTTGGGAAGCACTTGTTGGATCCAGAGGAGCAGCAGGACCTGGACAGGAGGAGCCCACCACTCTCGACCAGACTCCAGCCCTCACCTGCACCAACAGGTTTTTTCATTTCCTTTTGCTTTGGACTTGGGGGAACCACAGGGGTCTCAGCACAAGGGCCACCAAACCCCCTTGGGTTTGTGCCCCAGGACACTGGGTTATACTGCTGGGGTTTGTGAGTTGAAAGCAATTTCCCTTTTGTGTCAGTGTTTTTACTGTAATATTATTATTAAATTTTAGCTCTGGCTTACAATCTCTCTCATGGTGAGTTCATTTCCCCTGCTGGTTCACCTTTAAACCAGCACACCTGGCTATTCTATGATTCAGATATTCCTGCAGTGTTTGTTTGCCTGTTTTCAGGTGAACACTAAAAAAATTAAATAATTCACATAGAAATAAATCTACTTTCTGAGGTTTTTATAATGGTCTCCAAGCCCAGAGTTGTGAAGGATAAGCCTGTGTAAGAAATTTTTAGTTCTTTTTCTTTCTCAGAGAAAACTCCTGGAAGTCTGTTCTTAAATGTAAATGGATAGAACTTTCCACAACTTCATTCAAGTCTCACTGCTTATCAATAGCTGGGCTTTTTATTAATGTATGATGAACTGAAGTTTCATTTCTTATGATTCTACCACTTTTCTCTCTTCCTTCTAGTTTCAGCAGATGGATCATTACGGGGTCCCTACAGCATAAACTTATTTAAAGGTATTCCTGGCTGCTTTGGCAATAGAAAGAGACTTGGAATTTAGTTTCTAAAAGTCACTATCCCCTCATTTAACGTAATTGCAACACCACATAATTTTTAAAAATGAGACACTAGCTCCACATTTATGATCTTTAATGTTCTGGGTGTGCAGATGGAAGGCATGTAAATGTGAAATTTAAAAAATGGTATTTCAGAAACTCTGCACTCGGAGCCCTTCTGCACATGACTTCAGGGAGTTGGGCAGCAAATCCATTCAGAGGCATGAGTTATGGGTGGGAAAAATCCAGGGCACTGGGCTAATAAATAATGGCACTAAAAGCCTCTTCCACAGTTCATATTTCTAATGGGGAAACGTGTGGCTTGGTGTGACTGAAATGAGAATCTGTGTGCCTTGGGGTCTGCTCTCAGAGGGAAGATGGAGGGACCCTCCTTGGCCAAACCCACCGTGTCCATCCCGGTGTCTTATGAAAGCCTTGCTGGGCCGTGCTCAAGTGTTGTTGTGATGAAAACCTGTTTAATTATCCAATTAGTTTTAGTACTCTCCAAACCATTCCCTGCCTTCATATTCTGTGGAGAGTGGTGAAGAGCTGCCACCCAGAGAGCCACAGAATCACAGAGTCACAAATGGTTTGGGTTGGAAGGTGCATCAAAGCTCGTCTTGTTCTACCCCCTGCCATGGGTGGGGACACCTTTCACTCCACCAGGTTGCTCAGAGCTCCATCCAGCCTGGCCTGGTCATGCAGAGTTAATTTTTTCAGGCCAGCCTGGACGGGAGGATGAGCTGCAGGGTGATTCACATGCTGGAGACAGCCCTGTTAGCAACACCACAGATGCTGATGCTGCGTTGGGTACTGACAGTGATGAGTGGGGTGTAATATCTGATAAAGATTAGAGGCCTCAAAATCAAAACAAAGCTGCTCAACAGGAATCCCATGACACCAAAACACCATTTACAAGCTGTGACAGTGAGATAATTGGTCTGGGTGTGGCTTCTACTTACTGGAATAAATGATGATAAATAGTGGCTCTGGCTGGACTTTGACTGGGGGAAAATGGAATACTCATAGATATATTTTTATATTATTGCTGCTGTCAGAAGGCTGGAGAAGTGAATGTCTGCATTTTTGTGTGATCTGTGAGCAGAGCAGAGCTGGCTGGGCACAAGCAAACTACTGCACTGCTTCCTTGTGACTCCCACATGGTGCTCTTCCCTCCATCATGTCCTGTGTGCCTCATCCATAAACCCATCCGAGCTCCATCCCTCCTTCTGCCATCTGCCACTGTCATTATTCTTGTCACCTGTGACTGCTCCATCCCTTATGAATGTTCTCCTGACCTGCAAATGGGGTTGTCATCTCAAGATGAATTGTGAAAGGAGGAAACGTTGCTCAAGGAATCGTTCATTAACTCTCCTCCGTGAAAGAGTGGGAAGTCATGTCAGGAAATGTGATGCTTGTCCATCACTGTCAGAGGGTCTCAGAAAGCTGAGAGCCATCAGCTTCTGCTGCCCTTCCCTGCAGCCACTTCTGGCTGGCCAAGGTACTCTCCAGGTGATGTAAAACGTACCACTGGGAGGGAGAAACTTGCTGGAAGAACAGTCACTTAGGCAAGAAGGACAGATCTGGTTTCTTTACCCTCCTGACAGGTTTTTTGGAGCCCTCTCAGGCCCTTTTGGGGGGTCTGCAAGGAAGGCAGTGATGGAGAAAGAGATGGAGGGACACTTTTGATCAATCCCATATATAGGGAGGTATCACTTTGTTCTCATGCTTGGAATGGCCAAGGCAATTTGGGCTGCAAGGCTGGGTGAGAACCTGGGCTTTATTACCTGACTCAGGACTATGAATTAACCTTTTTATTCCAACTGATTTATGCTATTGAGCAGTGCATGAAGCTGAAAATCTATAAGGAGGGTGTTGACATGGCTTTGAGTTGGGATTTTACACTTAAACTGCAGGACTTGCCTATAGCTCTTGGGTAAGAACAGCATTTATAAAATTAAAAGAAGACTAGAGAAAAAAACCCAGTTAATCTAAAGGCCTATTCCCTTTAAAATTATTCTTGCACTCACCACAAAAGGGGAGAGGAACATTTGTCAGTGTAGTGTTAAACACAAGGTGCTGAGTTGCCAGGAGAAACATATTTGTTATGACAGGCAAGATAAAGTATCCACTGTCTTTTCAGCCAGTAAATAGTGGAGGGCTGCTCATTAGGAATTCAGTGATCCATCTTCATTGTACACCCCATGCTATGCAGCTCCACATTTCCAGTGGTGACTGACTGAGGAGTGGCTCAGATGGCAGAACCTTGGACCAGGTTTGTGGGCCTTCACCCTGCAGGCTTCACTGCAGGGTGCCCCATGGCCACTGTGTGTGGCTCGGCTTCCCGAACGCAGATTTGGGCAGGGCTGTCCCCACCTGGGTGTGCCCTTCCAGCCTGCGCAGATTTGGGCAGGGCTGTCCCCACCTGGGTGTGCCCTTCCAGCCTGCGCAGATTTGGGCAGGGCTGTCCCCACCTGGGTGTGCCCTTCCAGCCTGCGCAGATTTGGGCAGGGCTGTCCCCACCTGGGTGTGCCCTTCCAGCCTGCGCAGATTTGGGCAGGGCTGTCCCCACCTGGGTGTGCCCTTCCAGCCTGCGCAGATTTGGGCAGGGCTGTCCCCACCTGGGTGTGCCCTTCCAGCCTGCGCAGATTTGGGCAGGGCTGTCCCCACGTGGGTGCCCTTCCAGCCTGCGCAGATTTGGGCAGGGCTGTCCCCACCTGGGTGTGCCCTTCCAGCCTGCACAGATTTGGGCAGGGCTGTCCCCACGTGCCCTTCCAGCCTGGGCAGATTTGGGCAGGGCTGTCCCCACCTGGGTGTGCCCTTCCAGCCTGCGCAGATTTGGGCAGGGCTGTCCCCACGTGCCCTTCCAGCCTGCGCAGATTTGGGCAGCGCTGTCCCCACGTGCCCTTCCAGCCTGCGCAGATTTGGGCAGGGCTGTCCCCACGTGCCCTTCCAGCCTACGCAGATTTGGGCAGGGCTGTCCCCACGTGGGTGCCCTTCCAGCCTGCGCAGATTTGGGCAGGGCTGTCCCCACCTGGGTGTGCCCTTCCAGCCTGCGCAGATTTGGGCAGGGCTGTCCCCACCTGGGTGTGCCCTTCCAGCCTGCGCAGATTTGGGCAGGGCTGTCCCCACGTGCCCTTCCGGCCTGCGCAGATTTGGGCAGGGCTGTCCCCACGTGCCCTGATTTTAGGTGAGGCTCAGCGTGCACAGAACTGGCCCCACCGTTTCAGTCCTGAGGTTCATCTGCCACGGCCGAGCAAGCTTGGACGGTGCCAGAGAAGTCCTCAGGACTAGAACCTACAGCCCCCGGCATTTCCCAGGAAGTCTCCCATCCAAGTACTAATCCGGGGCTGACCCTGCTGAGCTTCCGAGACTTGACGGGATCGGATGGCAGGGAGGCATTAACTGCCTCCCATGGCCACTAAAGACAGAACAAATGTGCAAATCAGTGAAAATGAATGGCTCCAATTAAAGGGGTCTGGGTAGAAAAAAGTAGTGGCAGAGATGAGAGTGGAAAGGGAAGAAGGAACCACCATCCATTTGGAGTGTGAGTTTGGATGTGGTGGAACAAAAGGGTTGCATTGATTCTCAGATTCAAGCACCATAAACTGAATAAATACTCAAAGAATATCTGTTGAAACTGGCTATTCACAAAACACTCCTGGTGACTCTCCCTACTCCCCTCCTGTTCCTACCATGGGAGTGGAAGTTTGAAAACCTTCTTGAAGAGGCTTTTCCAGGTAACGTCGTGGTTGCTTCATCTTCTTCTTCCCCACTAAACCTCCCAATCAAATGCAAGGCAGACACTTCACCAGAGAAAAAGATGTTTTCTTGGTTTGGTTTTTTTTAGCACTTGAATCCAGCAGGATAACAAAGGGGAAAATAACAGACTTCAGGGCTTCAGAGCTGAGTTCACCCCTCACAACACACTTCTCATGGAGTGAGACATTGGTTGCCCTGAAAGGTGCCTCTTGCAGAATAAATCTCCAGAATCCTCTTGCCATTAACTGCAGCGATTGTTGGTGTCTCCAAGTGAAAAGCCTTCAGAATTTCCTCATTAAGGGCAGTGCTCCCATGCCAGAGGACACTGAGCCATTGTGTGCAGAGCTCACATTGCTTCAGTCTGACTGTGCTGTTGAATAAAGTTCCATTGGGGAAATATCTCTGTGAAAACTCCTGTTAATTTTGCCATAGCACATTTCAGCACTAAGGAAGGAAAGAAAAACTTCTATAATGGTGGTAGTGGTGAGTTCTTTTGCCCCCCTTGCTGTCACAGATTAAGCTGACGGGTCCATCCAAAGCCATTCGTGAAAGGCTTCTTTATAAAGTAAAATATCCACATCCAGTTGTTGGAGTTTGTTTGTTTGGGTTTTTTTTTAATGAAGAAATACAATGATCCTTTCAAAGTTCAGGTAAAGGTATGACAGGATTTGAAAGCACCATTGTGTGACTTTAGGTTAAAGGTAAGATGAACATTTTCAGCTGGAAGGGTCTTTTCACAGAGAATGGTTTCATCCTTCTCAGAGGTTTCTAGGCAAGCCTCCTACCTTCCACAAAATGGTTTCAGACACACAGACATACAAATAAACAAACAAATATTGAGTTTTTCCCCCCAGGCATTACTATGCTGATTCATTTCATAGCATTCTCAGTTTATTCCTATGAGGAGGCAGTTGCAATTTTGCTTTTGAAGAGCTGTTTGGGACTCACAGCTGGGGTGGCACGAGCTCTTTGCTGTGTTTTAAGTGCTCAGGTAATAATGTGAGTGTCTGACTCAATGGACCTTTAATCCTGAGAGGATCCAAACGTGCAGGTTGCACTTTTTGGAAGCCACCAGGCCAGTTTTGCAAAGATGGTCTCTTGGAACAGCAGGGGGGGTTGGAGGAGACAAGAAATACTTGAATCTCTGCATCCTCATACCAAAGATGCTCTTTTAGTGTGGGGAAGCAGTTGGGGTATGTGGTCCTGCCCCCTGCACTGCTCTTACTCTGCAGCCTCTACAAGGCACATACACAAAGGGCTTAAAGTCCTGCCCCTGCCCTGCAACTGCTCTGAGAAGACAGAACCCTGACAGCTCCTGCATTTTAAGGTATTCATGGAGCAGATGTGGCTGTTTCTCAGTTACCCACCTTGGGTTATCCATGGAAAGGCAGAGCTGGAGCTGGAGCCAACCACAGCTGCAACAGAGGTGCCCACAGCCATGAAGAGGAGGGTTGGGCAATCCTTGCCTTCCTTTTCCAGGTGTACACAGCTGTGAAAGGCACCCCAGGGTGCCTCTGCTGACAGTTCCTGTGCTTGACAGGCAGCCTGTGCCGAGCAATGATGGGTCAAAACTGTGTCACTTTGTGAGGAGCACCAGGGCCCTGTGGAGGAAGAAATTGCTGCTTTACCTGGTCTTTAAAGCTGATTAATAATACAGCAACTTGGATTTCTTTAACTACAGGCTGCCTTCAGAAACTGCTGCCTTCAGTGCCTTTGGAATTGAATTACAGCCCCTCATTCTGTGGTTTTGGCTCTTAAATAATTCTCTTTTGTGACTGTTTGACAAGACTCAGATGTCCTCCCATTCCATGCCAATGTCTACTGCATGCTTAATGCCTTTATGTTGTTCTTCCAGTATTAGTCAGTTGGGTGTTTGACAGGAATGCATCCCTGCCTCTTTATATATATATATTTTTATTCATCTATTCGTGGGCTCCATGCAGTTTCTAATACCCATCATTGTCCTTGCCTGAATTTCAAGCTCAACTCTTATCTCCCCTGGATTAGAACAAGCAGATTCTGAAGATCATTTCTGCCTTCCAGGACTCGGGTTCTTCCAGCTCTTCTCCAGCTCGTTTGTCTCTGAGGATGGGAGTGTGGAAAGGGAAATCACTCACACAGGGGTGATGCTGCTTCACTTCCAGCCTCCCCTGAGGATGCTCTGAGGGTCTTTTGGGTGTTTTGAACATTTTTAACTCTGCTAGAGCACTGTCCATCTTGGCTCTCCATGGAGTGCCTTCAGTGCCTGACTTTTATGGCAAATGTCCTTATCAGAGTTTCCCAGGAGTTGGCCTCTGGCTTTTAGGTTACATTTGGAGGTGGGAAGCATATTCACAGTTCAAAGATTGTCTTGTGAGGAATGAATAAGTCAAAAAGATCTTCATGGCTTGTGTTCCTGCTGTTCTGCTCCTGCTGAATATCTGGTTTATGAGCACCAGAAGACAGGATTGGTTTCTACTGGGGCAGTGTCTCATTAGCAGCAGCAGTAAGGGCTCCTTGGCAGGAGAGGCAAAATTAATTTCTTTGAATGTTTTTTTTTAATTTTCAATTTTTCCTCTTTGCATAGAGAGAAGGAGGGAAGGTTTTCTGGAAGGTTTTGTCCCATCAGAGCAGAAGAAAGGTCTGGTATGGGCCATCAGGCCACTGGTGTTTGCAGGAAAGACCAGGGAGGGAAGGTCTGGAGTGGGAGTGATGGGCAGTGAGAATGGAGGTGTCCAAGGGCTGGAGGTGCTGAAAGAAAAGGTGGTGTCCATTCCTTGACCTCACTAATCCCTATCTCTCCAGACTCATTTTATTGGACCCTCCTCCCTTATCTAGTGCTCCTTTGGCCTCTCCCCATCACAACTTCTCCTTATTTTCCCCAAAGCCTTGGGCTGCTGCCATGGAAGATGAGCAACAGCCCCACTGCAGTGCCTGGCAGTGGCCTGGATCAGGTTTCCTGCTTTTGCTCTTGCTGGCAGCATTGGCTGGAGGCTCAGCAGCTCCCACCCAGAGCCATGGATCCTGTGCCATGGTGTGTCAGCAGGAGGAAGGTGCCCAGGTCAGGGATGCCCCTGGATCTGCAGCTGGAGGTAGGACACCTTGTCAAGTGATATTTTTGCCTTGGTTGCTTCTGATCAGGGTCCTGGTCAGGCCGAGGGTCTTTGGCTGTTGCTGGAAATCTGACATCTGAAAATGCCCTCTTGGTGTGTGCCAGTGCCCTCAGTCAGCCTGGGTGACTTGTGATAGTGTCCCATCTTTACCCTCAGAATTCCTACTTTAGTGCCACCTGGAACATGGCTGGAAACTCCATCTTGAGACCCCTCCATCCAAAGCAGAGCAGGGCAGCCAATGGATTGGCTTCTCCCAGGGTCATTCTGTGGCTCTCGGAGTTCCAGGCAGAACAGGTCACCCCAATGAAATCAGCCCCACGATGAACCTGCTGTCCTGCTGCCAACAGCAGCTGCCTGGGTGTCTTGGTTTGAGACAAGCAACTGCCAACCCCCCCAAGCACAGAGAGAAAAGCCTCCCTCCTAACACCAGGGAAAGGGAGGAAAAGAGAGGGGAAAGAAACAAACACTTCAAACTGCATTTATACTAAAACTACATATATTTTTTCACAGAAAGAAAGAGACAATTAGAAGAGACTACAAATATACACTCACACAAGTCTGCAACAACAACAAAGTCCAGTTCCCCACCTCAACTTCTTAATGAACACACAAATTCTACTGTCCTAACTACACATTACTTAAGAAGAAGCTTATTCCCCAGGGAGACAAACCCAAGCAGAAAGGAGAGACCCAGAACAACACATTTGACTTTCCTGAGATACCTTGTGAGCCAGTGGTGGGCCTGGTCCTCTCCATCCCCCCTGGGACAGCATCGTGAGTCCTCCCAAGAGGAGGCTGAGAAGTGACTGCCTTAACCACTCCCACACTGGTTCCCACTTCCCTGGAGATGATGCCATAGTGTGGGATGGAATACAAAGTTACTGGCTAGAAGAGGTCAGCTGTTGGCTCAGGCCAGCTCAAGTCAGCTGACAGCTTTGGCCTAGGCCAGACTTCAGAGCCCAAATCTAGGCCCACCTGGGGGAACCCATAACAGTGGGCAAAGAGGGGACAACAGAAAGAGCATTTAGTGCCACTTTTCCCAGGATCCTTGTGCAGTCTGTGGCAGTTTGCACTTGGCCTTTTCCCCCCCATGGAACACACCAGGAATGTGTCAGTCTTGGAGTGCAGAGCTGTGAGGAGCCTTGTCAGCCTTCCCTTGGGAGCTGCTGAACACACCAAGTGCTCTGGAAGCTGCAGTTGGCAGAAACATGTCTCCCCCCATCCTCCCTGGGGCCCTCATTTGGAGGCATGACCTGAAGGATGAAATCTTTTTCTGCACCAGTGACCCTCTGGATTCCTCTCAGGGCTCCCAAAACCTCAGCTTTACCCTGGTGCATGACAAGAGGGGCTTTGGCCAAGCTGGTGGGGGCTGCAGAGGCCCAAGCTCAGGGGCCAAGCTGGGAGGGTGCTGCAGCAGAGAAAGGACAGGGGCACTTCCTCTCAGGGTGGGTTTCCTCTCAGGATGGAGATGGATTCAGGTGCCTTCAGCCTCCTGGAGTGGAATTGCTCTTTGGTGTCAAGAGCAAGTGACTGACAGCAGAGATCACATGAGCAGATCCCAACAAACCACATTAGATCTCCAGTGATGCAAATGAGAACGAGCAGGATTTTAGAAAGATATCTTAGGAAGGCATAACCATCTTTGAAGAAGCAGAGGAATAACAAGGGATAAGAAATACTATTGGTTTTTAGACTAAAATAACAATTGTCTGGATTCCTCTGCCATGGATGGAATGTTTGGCTGTGGAGAAACAGGTGTGGCTGTACTGGAGGGGTTTATAGGAGATAAACACCAGCACATCTGGGATTGGAAGTTTTAGGTGACCAACAAACTGTGGCAAAATACACCAAAGGCAGGAGGGCTCTGCAGAGGGATCTGGAGAGACTGGAGAGATGGGCTGATTGCAATGGGATGGAGTTCAACAAGGCCAAGTGCAGGTCCTGCCCTTTGGCCACCCCAACCCCTGCAGCACTCCAGGCTGGGCACAGAGTGGCTGGAGAGCAGCCAGGCAGAGGGACCTGGGGGGACTGAGGGACAGGAAGCTCAACAGGAGCCACCAGTGTGCCCAGGTGGCCAAGAAGGCCAATGGGATCCTGGCCTGGATCCAAACTAGCGTGGCCAGCAGGCCCAGGGCAGTGACCCTTCCCCTGGACTCTGCCTTGGGGAGGCCACACCTTGAGTGTTGTGTTCAGTTCTGGGCCCCTCAGTTGAGGCAAGAGATTGAGGGGCTGGAGCGGGGCCAGAGAAGAACAACGAGGCTGGAGAAGGGACTGGATGTGGCTCTGAGTGTCCTCTTAAACACCTCCAGGGACAGAGAATCCACCATGTCTTGATCTAACCCTACTGTGATCACCAGCCCAGGGCACGGAGTGCCCTGGGCTGGTGATCACAGTGGGGTTGGATCAAGGGTTGGATTTGTTGATCTCAGAGGTCTCTTCCAACCCAAGTGAGAAGAGCAACGAGGCTGGAGAAGGGACTGGAGCACAAGTGCTGTGGGGAGAGGCTGAGGGAGCTGGGGGTGTTCAGCCTGGAGAAGAGGAGGCTCAGAGGTGACCTCAGCACTGTCTGGAACTGCCTGAAGGGAAGTTGTGGCCAGGTGGGGGTTGGTCTCTTCTCCCAGGCACTCAGCAATAGGACAAGGGGGCATGATGGGCTCAAGCTCTGCCAGGGGAAATTGAAGTTGGAGAGCAGAAAGAAATAGTTTGCAGAGAGAGTGCTCAGGGATTGGAATGGGCTGCCCAGAGAGGGGGTGGATTCCCCATCCCTGGAGGTTTTTCAGCTGAGCTTGGCCGTGGCACTGAGTGCCATGATCTGGTAAAGGGACTGGAGTTGGACCAAGGGTTGGACTCCATGATCTCAGAGGTCTTTTCCAACCCAATCAATTCTATGATTCTGTGATTCTATGAAAGCACAGCTGAACAGTCAAATATTCACATGCTGAGGTAGGTAGGACTAATTTTGATATCACTCATATTTAATATCTAATTCTAATGCTGCTTTGCTCTGTGCAGTGAATTCCAAATATCTTTAAAGTCTCCATTCCTCTCTCCATGAGGCACAAGACAGGAGTCCTTCAAAGAAATGCCCTTAAACAAGATGAAAATACAAGTTTTAGGGAATTCCTTTGGAAAAGCTGCTGTTTCTGGGCTTTCCAAAGGGAAAACTGATATTTGACTGACTGAATTTTGAACATTCTGTGCAGTTTTCTGAGCTCAGCCATATGTCTTAAGTACATTCTGAGTTGTTTTACATGTCAATAAGTAATTTTTTGGGGCAACCTTTAAGATGCATTTAGTGAGAGAGCCTTAGTGAGGAGTCTGAGGCTTTTCTTCCCTCCTGGTGAAGCTCTGTAGACTGACACTGAGTAAAGATCAGGCCTTAAAATTGCACATTTATTTACACATACAGGAAATGACCAAATGACTGGGGAAAGTAAAAACAGATGTCCTAGTTGAGGAGGAGGGACCAGCTAACCCTGTGTGGGGGTGATCAAAGCTGTGCATTCTACCCCCTCTATTCATTCCCCAAGGACAATGGACCATTAGCAGCAGCTGCCCAGGGAGTCATTGGCACCTTCACACCCAGCCTGGGGGGGCGTGGCTGCCAATGGGCCATCAACAGTTCAGGGATACCCCCTGGCTCCAGAGTTAATCACCCATTGGGTGAGTCCCCGCCCTGGGGGAGGGACTGGGTGCTCCCTGAGGGTACAGAAGGGGGGGGTAAGAAGACCTCAGGAACTTCTGGTCAGATTCAGAGGAGCAGCAGGACCTTGACAGGAGGAGCCCACCACTCTCGCCCAGACCACAGCCCTCACCTGCACCAACAGGTTTTTCATTTCCTTTTGCTTTGGACTTGGGGGAACCACAGGGGGTCTCAGCACAAGGGCCAACAAACCCCTTTGGGTTTGTGCCCCAGGACACTGGGTTATACTGCTGGGGTTTGTGAGTTGAAAGCAATTTCTCTTTGTGTCAGTGTTTTTACTGTAATATTATTATTAAATTTTAGCTCTGACTTATAATCTCTCTCTTGTGGTGAGTTCATTTCCCCTGCTGGTTCACCTTTAAACCAGCACAACAGATAACTTAAACTAGAGGCTCCAGCCCTTCACTTTTTGGAGGAGATTGGGAACAAAACTCCATAGTTAGAGGGAGATAAAATTACCAAAATTAGGGTGTGAAATCACTTTAGAGAATTTCCTGATTTAATGTTTGCCTGGGATCTGGCAAATTAAAGTTGAAGGCAGATGCCTGAATTCAGGACAAATTAGATCAGTTTTGTTTCTGTGAGATTACTCAGCTTCTGATTTATTTTACCTTATCTGGCTTCTGCTGAATTATCTTTGCTGCTACAAGGAGAAAGTTTTATCAGTTTCTTAGCTCTTGTTAAGAGAGATGAGTGTGAAAATGTTGGGTTTTTTTCCTAGGGGTGTGACACTGTCCTGGAACCTGAAAAATTGGAGAGGTTTTCCTAAGCACCCAGACACAACAGGTAAAATTCCAGTAATGGCTTCTCCCTCTTTCTTCTGTGTTTTGGGGGAAGTAGTGAAGACACATTGTCTAAAACAAGCCAACAATATCCCAAAGAACAAACACTCCCATTTTTTCACTGGAAACACGTTGGGCAAATCTGTCTTTGAATGAAATAGATTTTTTTTTCAAGTTTGCAATATTTTCCTCTTTGAATTTTCGTTTTTCCCATCCTGATTTTCCACAGGAAAACAGTTTCAATGAGTCCCTGAACCCTCTTCACTTCTTCTGCTACAATGTGTAAGGAAAGATGCTGGAAACTGATACCATTTGTGTTGATGGAAAGCAAGTCCCAATAGAGCAAACTCCTGCTTTCTGATCCACATTCTCCTTGGAACAATTCCTCTAACACCCTTTGGTGTCCTGTCCTTTAGCAGGGGTTGGAGGTTGTCCCTCTCCACCCACATCCAAGTGTGGTGTTGTCCAAACCTGCTCATCCACTGTGGGGCACGTGGAGCATTCCCAGTGGCTTTAATTGATTTATGTAGGAATTCTGAGATCCCACAGTTTTATTTGTCTAAGTGACAACCCCCTAGAGGGCTCTGCATCTGTTCAAAAGTCATCCTTGGTTTTTTCTTTTTCTCTTTTTTTTTTTTTTAAGACATCAACTGGTTACTTATATCCTTTTTTTAATCATGAGATGATTGGGAGCAACATATCTGTAAAAACATTTGTCCTCTTTTTAACAAATACCAGATTCTACTTCAAGTATGATGCAATTCAGGTGAGTTCTACTGAGCACTGACTTTGAACATTTTTATAATCTAGCACTTTTATCATTGAATGTTGTGCTGAGTTTACTGATATTTCCTTTTCCCCCTCTCCTTTAATCCCTGTTTTGTCCCCACCCATCACGGTGAAAGCAAGTCACACACAGTGAGGGAATTGGATATTAGCACAGCAAGTTATTCTCAGATAAAGGCAGCAAATGCCACTCTGATAAATTCAAATCATGACTTCCATCATCAGGAAAACAATGATTTTTTTTTTCTGTCTTTTTGTGCTGCTTTTGGTTGGGGCAGAATTACTTTTCCTCCCAGGGGCTGGTGTGGGGCTGCAAACAGGGGTGATGACACTGAGATGTTGTAGCTGTTGCTGAGCAGGATTTCTGCTCCCCACATGCACCAGGACTTGGGGGAGACACAGCCAGGACAGCTGCCCCCAGGGAATATTCCATCCCACCTGGATCATCCCCAGCATGCAGAGCCAAGGGAAGGAGGAACATCCAGAGCAAAGGTGATATTCCATCCCACCTGGATCATCCCCAGCATGCAGAGCCAAGGGAAGGAGGAACATCCAGAGCAAAGGTGATATTCCATCCCACCTGGATCATCCCCAGCATGCAGAGCCAAGGGAAGGAAGAAGGGGGAACATCCAGGGCAAAGGTGATATTCCATCCCACCTGGATCATCCCCAGCATGCAGAGCCAAGGGAAGGAAGAAGGGGGAACATCCAGGGCAAAGGTGATATTCCATCCCACCTGGATCATCCCCAGCATGCAGAGCCAAGGGAAGGAGGAAGGGGGAACATCCAGGGCAAAGGTGATATTCCATCCCACCTGGATCATCCCCAGCATGCAGAGCCAAGGGAAGGAGGAAGGAGGAACATCCAGGGCAAAGGTGATATTCCATCCCACCTGGATCATCCCCAGCATGCAGAGCCAAGGGAAAGGGGAACATCCAGGGCAAAGGTGATATTCCATCCCACCTGGATCATCCCCAGCATGCAGAGCCAAGGGAAGGAGGAACATCCAGGGCAAAGGTGATATTCCATCCCACCTGGATCATCCCCAGCATGCAGAGCCAAGGGAAGGAGGAAGGAGGAGCATGAAGGCAAAGGTGATATTCCATCCCACCTGGATCATCCCCAGCATGCAGAGTGAAGGGAAGGAGGAACATCCAGGGCAAAGGTGATATTCCATCCCACCTGGATCATCCCCAGCATGCAGAGTGAAGGGAAGGAGGAAGGAGGAACATCCAGGGCAAAGGTGATATTCCATCCCACCTGGATCATCCCCAGCATGCAGAGCCAAGGGAAGGGGGAACATCCAGAGCAAAGGTGATATTCCATCCCACCTGGATCATCCCCAGCATGCAGAGCCAAGGGAAGGGGGAAGGAGGAACATCCAGGGCAAAGGTGATATTCCATCCCACCTGGATCATCCCCAGCATGCAGAGCCAAGGGAAGGAGGAAGGAGGAGCATGAGGGCAAAGGTGATATTCCATCCCACCTGGATCATCCCCAGCATGCAGAGCCAAGGGAAGGAGGAAGGAGGAACATCCAGAGCAAAGGTGATATTCCATCCCACCTGGATCATCCCCAGCATGCAGAGCCAAGGGAAGGAGGAACATCCAGAGCAAAGGTGATATTCCATCCCACCTGGATCATCCCCAGCATGCAGAGCCAAGGGAAGGGGGAAGGAGGAACATCCATGGCAAAGGTGATATTCCATCCCACCTGGGTCATCCCCAGCATGCAGAGCCAAGGGAAGGAGGAAGGAGGAACATCCAGAGCAAAGGTGTTTGCTTTCCCCAGTCAGTGCTGAGGGAGCCCAGATTTCCTGGGGGTGCCTGAACATCTCCTACCCGTGGGAAGTGGGGAAGGAATGCCTTGTTTTGCTTTGCCTGGCTTTTTCTTTCCCTATTTTTACAGCCTTTAGGCAACCCCTGAGTTTTCTCACTCTTCCCCTCTTGATTCCCTGCCCCATCCCACCGGTGGGGGTGGGTGAGTGGCCCTGTGGGGCTGAGCTGCTGGTTTGGGTCACACCACAACGCTTCTCCCAGTGCTGGGAGGCTGTTTTGGGGTCAGTGCCTGAAGGACTGAGAGCTCAGAGGGGCTGGGGACTGAGCAGGAAGCTCAAGGAGCTGGAGAAGTGCTGACTGAGGAGACCAAGAATTTATGTGTGCAGTTTGTTGCATACTAGAGCATGGAGGAAAGTGTAGATAAATAGGGTTGCTTTCCTCATTCTTATGGCTGTTTTACAGAGCTATTGATCATTAGAAAATGGGCTGCTTTGTCCATCTACTCCCTCCTCTGACATGAATTTACTGCTGCAGCAAGAGATCTGTGACATTGAACCTTTTCCCTGTGACCTTCTCCAGTGGCTTGGTCAAACACATCCAGAAGGGTGGATAACTGTGAGATCAGTCAGTGGAATTGAACTGCTTTAAATGCCTTCAATTCGTGTCCCTCTCCACTCGGGCTCTCACAGGCACTGGGAAGTCCAGACAACTCTTTGCCTTCCCATGTCTAGTTCTCCCAGCTCCATTGACTCGGTGCAGTTCCACTTGACTTCTGCAACTAATTATGCCAAATTTGCATCAAAGGGTTCTCTGCTCAGGAGCAGGATAATGGCTCTGGAGTCCCCAGGCTTGCAATCTGTGGCTGGTGACAATGACACTGTGTCTTTCCATTGACTTCCATGAATTTTGGTGGTTAAAAAAAAAAAAAGTGGCTTGTGTTTTACCAAGACCTTATTTACTCCAACACATCTTGAATGCCAGTGTGTTTCTAGTTTTCTTTTCCTTCAACATGACACTACGTTCTCTCCTTCTGTGTTAAGTAATTTAATTATATGCAGACCTTGAATGTCATTTTCTAATCCTCCATGGCTCATTTGAAAGTCTTGTAAAATAAAACTAATTGGTGTGTTCATTAAAATGTCAGAAATATTTTTGAGTTCAATTAGATAATACAGCAGTTTTATCCAAAGTGTGCTTATAGTACAATAACTATGTCAGGAGGATGTAATTAACAGCAATTTAAATGAACAATTGTCTTAAATTTTTCTGGCTCTTCATGCATGATAACTTAATCAAACAGCAAAGTTCTTACAGCCTTCTCCATTTCAGAGAGAGGTGAAATGCTGTAAACTCATGTTTAAAAAGCCAAATGGAAAGCTGTAAAAGCAGTGAAGTGAGGCAGAGAGCTCCAGCAAAATGCCATGCAGGGGGCACTGCCCTGCCCTGCTAGCACATGGCAGCCCCCAGGAAATGGAGAAGTTAAGGCATGGCCACCAGTTTGGAGCACTGGCATTCACACTGAGGGAAGATGTAACAGAATCCCAGAATGGTTTGGGTGGGAAGGGACCTTAAAGCCCACCCAGTGCCACCCCCTGCCATGGGCAGGAACACCTCCCACCAGCCCAGGGTGCTCCAAGCCCTGTCCAACCTGGCCTGGGACACTCCCAGGGATGGGGCAGTCACAGCTTCTCTGGGCACCTGTGCCAGGGCCTGCCCACCCTCATCCAAAACAATTTCTTTCCTATGGCCAGTCTGTTGTCCCTTGTCCTTCCACTCCAGAGATTGCTAAGGAGTCTTCCTTGTAAGCTTTCTTTGTCTATTCAAAGACTGCCATAAGGAGGCCCCAAAACCTCTTCTTCTCCAGGCTGAACCACCCCATGTCTCCCAGCCTGTCTCCAGCTCTTAGAACAACTTTGTGTGTATCTCCTGGACATGCTCTGATATGTCCATGTCTTTCTTGGGAACCCCAGAGGTGGCTGCAGTGCCCCAGGTGGGATCTCACTACGTGCTCCACAGCTTTGCTAAGACACTGGGGCCTTCTGTTCTATTTGCCCATCATTTTGACTTAAAGTATCACATGAAATACCATTCACTCTTCAGGCTGTGCCTACATTTTCTTCTGGCTTCAGTTGCCTTCAAGAGAACAGTGTAAAACTGCTTATTAGACAACCTCTTAGGGTTGCTCCAAAAGGGCTCCAAAAAGGTTTAACAAGTCCAGCCTTCCTTTGCAAACACAGAATCACACTGAGTAATGTCACACACAGTTCTATAAAAATTACTGAACTTGCTTAGAATTAGTTTTCTTACCCATTTTCATCCAAATACTCCAGTTTATCATGATGCCCAAAGGGGTTTTTGTTCCGATTTTCACATTTTGTAGATTTTTAGAGGACTAATATTTCTAACAGTTCAATGCCTTTCTATCACTACCCCTGTCCCAGAACAGGGAGCTCAAATTCCTTTAGTTAATTAATCTTGTTTAGACTCCTTTCCAAGGTAAAGAGCTGAAGGATATCAGAAGGCCTTTAAAAGAAACATAAACACAGGTCAGAGTGACCCAAAAGCCAGAATTGGATGAACTCCAAGAGACCTTTGTGTGCCTGAGGAAGAGGAGCTGATGAAGACAGAGGGTCTTGACGACCCCAGACCCAATTCCAGGGGGTTGGACCAGGGGTGGGACTGGGGCTGGACTGAGAAATGTGTAAAGCAATGACTGGAGGGATCTTATTATAAAAGCCATGGAAACAAGAACTGGGGCACATTCATGTCATCCTGTATTCCTGTGGGCTGTAGGCCTGGGATATTAAAGGACCTTTACTTTTTATCTTCCCCTGCACTAACGTGGCTCAGAGTCCTGTTTTTTGGGGGGAAGGGTCATTCACAGCATCAATCAAAATAAACATTTTGTGCTGAGGTCTGTTTTTGCTGAGCATCTTGATTGTCTCTTTTTGTTTCCATTTCAGGATTCCTTTAAAACACTGGAAAATATTAATATCAATTTTTTATGGATCCACTCGTGACTGTTTTCAGAACTTCAAGCTGCCTGTACTACATGTACAAAAAATATGGGATAGAAGGTTCACACTCAAACAAAACCTCTCCCTTGGCCTAAAATTAGTCAGGAAGTGAATTTGTAGATGACAAACATGTTTCTGTCTGATTAGGTGACAAGAGAAAATCCAAACCCACCAGAAGGCTCCTGAAATGGGGAAAAGCATTCCTTTCTCACCTTCAGCCATCACAGCTTCTGCTGAAGCAATGAAAAGCACCCAGAATGTTCCAAGCTGCTCCCCCAGCTCCTGGAGCTTTACATGAAGCTGCCCAATGATGGGAGCAGATCCAGTGGGATGGTGCCCATCTGAATGTGCCTCTGCTTTGTGATGGGTGTGTGAAATTCCTTGGGCTGGCACTCACTGAGAGAGCCAGAGCTGTGCTGTGGTCCTGCAGGCACTGAAGACTCTGTCCAGGCAGGGAAGTACGGGCAGAAAAAGTTGCAGAGAGACAGGAGAGAGGAGGTTTTCTCAGCAAAGCCTCCATCTCAGCACTGCAGTGATGTGTCCAGCTCATGGTCACAGGGAGTCACATGGTGGCTTCCCAAAGGACCCTTTGCACAAACCCCCCTTTGGATTGTCTCTCTGGCAGTGGGTTTGCTGGTGGGGCTTTGGGCTGATCCTCTGCAACATGATGACCTACAAGTCATCTCTGATGTTGACACTCCTTGTGTGCTCACCAAGCCTACATCAGTCTTGTGTGCAGCTTTGGGCACCACAGTGTGAGGAAGAGATTGAGCCATTGGAGTGTCCAAAGGAGGGACACAGAGATGGGGAAGGGCCTGGAGGGGCAGCGAGTGAGGGCACTGAGGGCACTTGGTGTGCTCAGCTGCACAAGAGGAGACAGAGGGGAGACCTCACTGCAGGTCCAACTTCTTTGTGAGGAGCAGAGGAGGGGCAGGCACTGATCTCTGCTCTGTGGGAGCAGGGACAGCACCCAGGGAATGGCTGGAGCTGTGTCAGGGCAGGGACAGCACCCAGAGAATGGCTGGAGCTGTGCCAGGGCAGGGACAGCACCCAGGGAATGGCTGGAGCTGTGTCAGGGCAGGGACAACACCCAGAGAATGGCTGGAGCTGTGCCAGGGCAGGGACAGCACCCAGGGAATGGCTGGAGCTGTGCCAGGGTAGGGACAGCACCCAGGGAATGGCTGGAGCTGTGCCAGGGCAGGGACAGCACCCAGGGAATGGCTGGAGCTGTGCCAGGGCAGGGACAGCACCCAGGGAATGGCTGGAGCTGTGCCAGGGCAGGGACAGCACCCAGGGAATGGCTGGAGCTGTGCCAGGGCAGGGACAGCACCCAGGGAATGGCTGGAGCTGTGCCAGGGCAGGGTCAGGTTGGATCTCATGAAAAGGCTCTTCCCCCAGAGGGTGGTGGGCACTGACCAGGCTCTCCAGGGCAGTGGGCACAGCCCCAAGGCTGCCAGAGCTCCAGGACTGTTTGGATGATCCTCTGGGGCACAGGGTGGGACTCTTGGGGATGGTTCCCTGCAGGGCCCGGAGTTGGACTGGATGGTCCCTGTGGGTCCCTTCCAGCTCAGCATAATCTGAGATTCTGTCATTCTGTCAAGCTCATTGGTGGCAAGAAAACTTAATATTGACACAGTCAGCAGGGACTCTCCTGTTGCCCCTGTGGTGGGAGAGAATTTGTAGCTGGGTCAGAAGCCACCTGATTCTCAGTGGATCCATAGGACAACAACCAGCTGGGCTCTCCTGGCACTGAGCACCCTTGGCCAGTGAAACTTGGTTTCTCCTCCTCTTGAAGCACCCAACCAAAACAGCATCTCCAACTTTATAACAAAGCCCCCAAGGCAGGGACTTTGTCCTCTGAAAAACGTGCCCCCTCAAGAACAGACTGGGGCTGTTTCCTGCAGACACCGCTCTCACCACTCAAAGACGAGAGGAGGGAACCTGACAAAAGAAGAGTGACTGTGATGCACAAACTCCTGCACAAGTTTTATGGTTTCCTCTTCCCCTGATGCAAGAGCATAAATAAAAGAGCAGCTCTGTGAAGTGCTGCTCAGCAGGATCCAAGGGAAGAGAGATTAAGCTCCAGTGGGCCACCTTTGTATTCGGATGTGGTGTTTGCTGTCTGCCCTCAAAGCAATATTGGCTGTTCTGTGAGCTATAAAGGAATTTTCAGCTGCTTTGTCTTGCTGGCTTTCATTGCTGTTTTTTAATTAAAGCTTAAGGAATTAAATGAAGCAGGGATGCTGGGGTTACACGAGGATGAGAAAAGATCAGGCAGTCAAATCCACCGAGGGGCAACAAGGCACAGGCTGATCCTCAGATTATCATCCTCAATGATTGTTTTTTCCAGTTTAAAGCATAAACATTAATGCATTTTAAGCATCTGGGTCAGGCTGACAATGTACAACTGTCTGGGAGAATCAGATCTAAAGCAGATTGGAAGCTACTTTGTTAAGATTTTGGGTGTGATTTGCTAAAGATGCTACAGTGGAAATCCACTTTCTCTGATACCATTTTGGGGAGGGAGCAACTGATAATCAAATGCCTAACAAGAAACACATCTGTTTGGAAGGGAACAGCTATTGCATGAGGCATAATTCTACCTGATCCAAGAGTGTATCTATTTATTAGGCACCAACATTTGTAAGGTTGATGGTTTTGTTTCCAGACCGTGGCCACAGTGTGTAATTTAGCTGTGAGCTGCCCTATTTAATTGAGGTGGGGGAGGAAAGGGGCCTGTCAGCCACAGTCCTAATATTTACAGACATGGAGCTCTGCTGTTCCATTACTCTTGTAATGGATGCAGGTTGGAATTAATTTTTAGAACTGCCAGGAATAGCAGCATATTGGATTCTCTTGCTCTTTTGTTTTATGTCCTGTGTCCCTGCAGTGTCTCTTGATTGCTACTCATTAGAAACAGGCTACGCTTGTGTTTACCAGAACAAAAAATATTCCCTTTTCTCACTGCACCTTGCACTCCAGACTTTCCCTTGGATTCAAAAACATGCAAATTAAATATTTAGAAGTTTCAAAGACTGCCTTTTCTACTGTTTTAAACAAAGATGAGCCTTTATGCTGAGCTGGGAGGATTTAAAATTTTATTTCATGTGCCATAGGCAAGAACTGTGGTTATTCCTTCACCTCATTTTCTTTTATGGGAATAATAATGTGTGTTTATCTGGAGGTGAGTACCAGGGTTTCATTTCCATGGTGGGGTGGGATAAGGACTAGATTATTGAAGTGCTAAGCTGGGACTTGGGGAGCAGTGCTCTGTGTCTGGCTCTGGTCCAAAGCTGTGGGGTTTGCCTTGCACCAGACTTTTAATATATGTCTTAATTTTATATTAAGCAGATAAGTGTCACATGGATGCCAATCCAGCTTTGGGGTGAAACTCCCCACTGTTGCACTTCCACAGGTGCCAGTGGATTCCTGTGTGCAAACTGTGGCAGTGGGACCTGGGAGTGGCGTTGGAGCAGCTGAACTGAGCCATTGGATGCTGAAGGCTTGAGCTGTGTTGTGTTTGCAGAACTGGCTTGGAGAACTGCTGCTGCTGGGTTTGGTAGAACAGTGTTATGGGTTCACCCAGGTGGGCCTAGATTTGGGCTCTGAAGTCTGGACTAGGCTGAAGCTGTCAGCTGACTTGAGCTGGGCTGAGCCAACAGCTGACCTCTTCTAGCCAGTAACTTTGTATTCCATCCCACATTATGACATCATCTCCAGGGAAGTGGGAACCAGTGTGGGAGTGGTTAAGGCAGTCACTTCTCAGCCTCCTCTTGGGAGGACTCACGATGCTGCCCCAGGGGGGATGGAGAGGACCAGGCCCACCACTGGCTCACAGGGTACCTCAGGAAAGTAAATTGTGTTGTTCTGGGTCTCTCCTTTCTGCTTGGGTTTGTCTCCCTGGGGAATAAGCTTCTTCTTAAGTAATGTGTAGTTAGGACAGTAGAATTTGTGTGTTCGTTAAGAAGTTGAGGTGGGGAACTTGTTGTTGCAGACTTGTGTGAGTGTATATTTGTACTCTCTTCTAATTGTCTCTTTCTTTCTGTGAAAAATATATGTAGATTTAGTATAAATGCATTTTGAAGTGTTTTTTTTCCTTTCCCCTCTCTTTTCCTCCCTTTCCCTGGTGTTAGGAGGGAGGCTTTTCTCTCTGTGCTTGGGGGGGTTGGCAGTTGCTGATCTCAAACCAAGACAAACAGGCAGCAGCAGAGGATGCACCATGGAACCACAGAACCTGTTGGGTGGGAAGGGACCTTAAAGCCAATCCAGTCCCATCCCTGCCATGGGCACGGACACCTCCCACCAGCCCTGTCCAACCTGACCTTGGGCACTCCCAGGGATGGGGCAGCCACAGCTTCTCTGGGCACCTGTGCCAGGGCCTGCCCACCCTCACAGGGAAGGGTTTGTTCCCAGTATCCTTTCTAACCCTGCCCTCTATCAGTTCAAAGCCACTGCCCCATATCCTGTCACTTCACAACCTCTCCAAAAGTCCCTCTCCAGCCTTGTTGTGGGCCCCTGTAGACACATGCCCTGGAGATGTACATGTCTGTAGAAACTTGCCAGCAAAATGTTATTATAAGTGCAGAGAAAAGTCTTGAATCTCTTCCACAGCACCAACCTCTGGTCTCTGAACATCTGTGCTTCCAAACAGCCCACAGGGGAGCTGATCTGGACTTCAGTGGCAATGAAAATGCTCAGAGCCATGGAGCTATTGCCTGAATTCAGTTGTTTCTCACACACAGCACTATTGAAATGGCAATACAGGGCTTTTATCCCTGTCACATAAATGGACAGGAATTATTTATCCCTGTAGCTGCCAGTTCCTTGTTTGGTAATCTAACTAGAGCATAAGCTTTAATTAAGCCAAATTTCAAATTTACAGAGGGAAATAATGTGACATTGTCGTATTCTAATTCTGTATTTGGAGTTGGAGAAGCCAAGTTTCTAAGAGACAATTTTATTGTTTTTTTTTAAATGCGACTCCTCATAGTTTCCTAATTAATAGTTGATGTCTGGTGTTTACATAGTGCCAATCTCAGCAGACCATGCACAGACTGAGTTTCCTCCCTGGAGAGAGAGGAGGGAAGGGGAAGGGAGACATGAAGGAGGTTCTCTGAAGGTGGCAGCAGAGTTGGGCAGTGCTGTCCTCTGTCCTCTGTCCCCCCCAGCTCGGACCCTGCATTGCAGACCTGCCGAGAGGGCAAATGCACAAGGGACAGGAGAAAACTTGCCAAGCTCTTTGTTTCCTCCTGAGCACCCCTGTCACACCCTCGAGTTTCTGAGGTATACACTGGCAGGACCATTCCTGCAGGTCTGCTGAGTCCTCAAGGTTCTGACTGACATCACACGATGTGCCAGAAATACCACCACTCTTGTCCCAAGTGATCCTGGAATTTCCCTCCCTCCCTCCCCCAACCCAACCCAGTGCCAGCCCTTGAATCACCTTCACTGCCCATTCTTCCCTGTGGCCTTCCCATCACTCACTTTGGATGCCTCTCCGACACAAAGGCAGCTCCTGATAAATGTATGGATGTCTTCCCATTGCCTGAGGGGTGGTCAGAAGCTTTCTGGACGCACTTCAGAGCGCAGATGGTGAAGCAGAGATGCTCTGAGGGCATGTTCCCACTCTCAGGCATTTCTTTCCCTCCCTGGAGGCTTTTGCCCGAAGCCACTGAAATCTCTTCACTGCCTTGAGAAATAATAAACTACCATTAACACTTCTGGCTGCCTGAGCTTTGGGAAGCCCATTCTAAGCTTGCAGAATAGGACAAACAGGAAGGGAGATGCTTTAATTAGTGTCCAGGCAGTTAAGCTCAGTAAGTCTGGGTTCAATGAAAAGGTTGCTGTGGTGCACTGAGGCTCATTCCAATTGCCCACATCTTTTCTTGAAAGAACACTTCTTGCTAATGTTTGCTGTGGCTTGAATTTAAAATCAACTCTTAAATACCAAATGCTATTTTCTCATGGGCTCAGAGGTAGAAGGTAAAACCTGTGTGTGCTTTACAAGACTGCCTATGTTTTCAGTGTGATGGAAATAAACCTTACAATGAAGTCCACCTCAAAGGATCACAGCAGAGAACACAGATCACATCAGAATATCCAATATTTGGCAAATGCTTTGGTTCAGTTAAATTCCCACTCCAGAAAACCACACAAGGACAGATTCCCTATGAATCCACTTTGTCTTTAATACAAAAGTGCCTTGGCAGCTTCATTTTATACTTCTGGTATCATTTTATGGATCACACCATTAAAGAATATTTTGAGCGGTGCAACCAATTTTATCTTGTCACTTTTGTTAATTTTGTGACTTTTTTCCTTGATGGGTGTTGGTCTCTGCATTTTGGTTTTTTGTTTTTCTTCTTCTTTGGGATCCCTGGTAGCAATTTCTTCTTTGTTTATATGGTGCACATTTATTTAGGGTATTGTGAAGCACAGGGTTTTCCTTTCCTTTTCATGTCTTTATTCTCAGCCTCTTTGTTCCTTTATTTCTGAAATACAAGGTATATTCAAACAGTGACCATATAGAATACATACAATGATAGCAATCTGTCCAATGTGGAGCTTGAAGAGCAAGAAATGGAGCTATTTAGCTGGAAGGAAGGAACACAAAGCTCCCATTGTGCAAACTGACACTGGTCCTTTAGTTTCTACCTTGGCCCCAGCAACAGAATCACCAAATATTCTGAGCTGGAAGGGACCCAAAAGATCCTCAAGTCCAACCCTTCAGTGAATGGCCTGGATGGGGATTGAACCCCCAGCCTTGGGGTTCTTATACTCTAAACTAAGAATTTTGCAATGACTTAGCAGAGGGCAAGGTTTTTTCCCCCCAACCAGTGTTTAAAACATGGAGAAAGATGATATTTTCCTTGGCAGTGTGGTCACTGAAATCCATCTGAAGTTATTTAGGAATAGTGTATGGCTTGTCTCACACAAGGAACAACAAGTTCAATCAATATTATGGTTTCTGGTAGACTCAGAGAAGAAAAATCTCTCATGGAAACCTCTGCAAAGCTCATAGAAAAGATCCATGAGCTGCTTTAGTCCTTTCTTTACCCCTGTTACAAGGCATTTTCCAAGGACCCATTCCTGGCTCCTGCAGCACTTTCTTCCTTAAAGCTCCAAGTGGTGATTAAAGACATGGGAGAAGCTGAAGCAAAATTCAGGCTCTTTCATCACACTGCTGGGTTTCATTTCAAGGAAAACATGTTGTCCTGCTCTTCACATCCAGGCTGTGATCTGAGCAGTCCCTGTTGATGGGGGAAGGCAGTGACCAGAGCTGGTCTTGGCTGATGAGAGGAGTGTCTGCTCCTTAGCCCGGGTCACCAATCCCTGCTAAATCTGTGCTGAGGATCACAGTTTGTTCTGGGAACCCACCTCGATGCCAGGTCTCCACCTTGCAGTGCTGCCTGGAAGTGTCTTCTGACACAGCAGAAAAAGGACACACAACATTTGCAATCTGGGTTTTTACAGAAGTCTTCTGGCATCTGACATTGTAGCCATTCATTGAACTGGAACTCTGGTAACATCAACAGCTCTTCTGAGCTCTAGATCTGGACACAATGAGGAATTCTCCAGCATGGGATAAGATTAATAGAGATTTTTTTGAAATTCTTTTTTTTTTTTTAATGCCCTGCTAAACACCTCTTTTATGGGAGAAACTATTTGAAATTATATCCACATACACATTGAACTCAGCTCAGAAAGAAAAGGTCTCTTCATGACTCATTCCTGCTGTTACACTTAAAATTAGGGTGCTTTAACTCTTTAATTGCTTCTGCCCTTTTAAATTATTTTCATGGTCTTTTTTCTACTGTGCCTTCTTGCTAAAACATTATTTTTCTAGTGATGCTTCCCAAAGCACTGCACAATTCACATGAGGTCAGGAAGTGTGGAGAGATGGAAGCCCTTGCTCTTGAGTTCCTGAAGCAGGAAATGCAGAAACATTTGAAATCCTCCAGGTAATCAGACCCTCAGTTTGAAATCAAGGACAGAATGAGGTTGATTTCTAGAGAAGGCCATTCTGGCTATGAAGACATGTGACCACACCTGGACCTCCTTGTTCTGGTGTCCCCAACATAAGGAGGACATGGAACTGCTGGAGCAAGTCCAGAGGAGGCCACCAAGTTGCTGAGGGGACTGGGAGAGCTGGAGCTGTTCAGCCTGGAGGGCTGAAGGTTGTGTGGAGACCTCAGAGCACCTTCCAGGGTCTGAAGGGACTCCAGGAAAGCTGGAGAGGGGCTGTTCATCAGGAACTGGAGGAACAGAACAAGAGGAATGGGTGAAAATTGACAGAGGGGAAATTTAGATACAATATGAGAAAGAAATCCTTCCCTGGGAGGGTGGGCAGGTCCTGGCACAGGTGCCCAGAGAAGCTGTGGCTGCCCCATCCCTGGGAGTGTCCAAGGCCAGGTTGGACGGGGCTTGGAGCACCCTGGGCTGGTGGGAGGTGTCCCTGCCCATGGCAGGGGGTGGAATGAGATTGTCTTTAAGGTCCCTTCCCACACAAATCATTCTGCAGTTCTATTATTCCATAAGCTGAGATTTATGATTGACTGTCATTGAAATTTTATCATCAGGAATTGTCTGATCCTTCATGTTTGAGGCATTTGTTTAGTCCCAGCATTTAAATGCAGAACACAACCATCCTCAAAGCTGAGACTGTTCAGGTATCTTCTCCAATGTTGTCTGCTTTGTGTTGCCCAGCTGGGGTTGGGAGAGGTCCAACCAGCAGGAAGTGTAATGGGCCATAACCTGCTTCAGGTCCAGCTTTGAAAGAAAGGATTGTGTGCTGGGAGGCAGCAGAAAGAACAGAAACAACAAAAGAAGGTGATTTTATGAAGATGTTATCCCAGTATGGATTCTTGGCAGGGGATGAATACCGTGCGAGGTCACAACTGCCATGGATGGCAATTTCCAACCTGGCATTTGTGTTATGCCAAAAGTAAACTTGTTCTCATAGATTTTCTCTCTTTCATTAAGGATTTCAAACATTTTAAGTGAAATTCTTCCATTTGGGGCTTTAGCCCTGCAAAATTTCAGGTCTGAGACTGTTTTTTTTTACCACTGATGCATCGCTCTGACCATGAATTCAAACATATTAAGGACTCTCTGCTCTTCTTCCTCACATGGATTAATGAGCCACTTGGGCAGGATATTTTTCACAAAACAAGACAAAAAAACCTGCACCATCCTTTGTCAGACACAGCCTGACAACACGAAGAGGGGTAATTATTTCAGTAAAGATGCAGATCCACACAATTCCAAGGGTTAAACCCCTTCTGCCTGTGCAACAGTTGGAGCTGGGAAGTGTTGGAGTCGCCATGGAAACGGCACAGAGTCGATTCCAAGGAGAAAAGAGTAAACAAGCTCTTTTTATATCCCACAGCTAAATGAAATGTGGCCCCCCAACTTTGTGAGGAGTTATTATAAACACTTCTAAATCACTCCAGAAAGAGTCCCTCTTTTTAATAAAGTAAAGCCAACAATAAAAGGAAAAAAGAGGAGAAAATGAGAAGAGCCCATAGTGGTGGTTCCTCCTGCTCTGTGGAAGAGCCCCCAGGCCACAGAGGGTGTGGTGGCTTTGGAAGAGGATCCAACCCCTTGTCACATCCAGGGCAATGCTGCTCCAGAGCCCAGGGCTGAGCAGAGAGGTTTGGACCTCCTGAGCTCATTCAGAAGTTCCTGGGCTGATCTCCTGGTTCTCCTGCTGCCCAGACTTTGGAGGCCCTTTCACCAGGGCTGGGTTTGCACATAACAAAAGCAGACTGAGGAGGGGGAGAAAAAGGGCAATACAACAGTTCCTGCTATCAATTCTTCCCTTTCAACCAGTTTCCCCCTCCCAGCCCTTTGCTTTGGCAGCCCCCTGACAGCAGTTATGGGACAGGCAGAGACTTTCCAAGGTTGATAAGGAATTTAAGGTCAAATTAGTTGGTTCTTCTTATTTCATTAACAGGTATGTCTTATGGGAACAAACCCTTTCCTGGAGGAAATTTTGATTTTCTTAAGAAATCACTTGTCCTTTTCATGTTAAAAAGTTAAAAATTTGGGGAATGAAAGGAAAAACTTTTTGTAAAATCTTTCATAGACAGGGATGCTCATTCTACCAGAGACCCTGCCTGGTGGAGAGCTGCATATTGCTCCTGACATGGTGCTGGATGAATTTCTGCTGGATAAATCAGTGCTCCCAAACCAGCTCTGACAACCTTCCACGACTCCTTACAACTTGTTTTCTTTCTTGTTCATGTGCCTTTTCCTCTTCATTGTGGGATTCCTGGATGTGACCTCACACTGACTGTGGGTGGGGCCAGTGACTGACCTTTCCACAGAGTGGAAGAAATGCCAAACCTGCCTTTTGGGCCAACACAGAAACATTAATTTCCCATGTTGATTTATACAGAAAAGACAAATATAAATGTATTTCCACAGATCAAGCACTAAGGAGATAATACAATCATCTCTGTGGAGAAGTAATTTTTGGTGTGATTAATTACTTAATAAGCTACACATAACTTCTTTTTTTTTTTTACATATATATGGGTAGGAAGCTCAGCAGTTTGGCTTTCCTATTTCCCAAAAACTTGTTTATAAAAGTACTAAAAAATGGCTGAACAGGAATCAGGGCACAAGAGCCACCCATGCCCCGAGGCAGCACTTCATGCCAGGGGGCAATGACATGTAAAGCAGCAGCCCAGCAACATCCACGTGTCTACATTCCCAGCATAGAATCATAGAATCATAGAATGGATTGGGTTGGAAAAGACCCCCAAGATCATCGAGTCCAACCCTTGGTCCAACTCCAGTCCCTTTACCAGATCATGGCACTCAGTGCCACGTCCAATCTGTGTTTAAAGATCTCTAGGGATGGAGAATCCACCCCCTCTCTGGGCAGCCCATTCCAATCCCTGAGCACTCTCTCTGTAAAAAATTTTTTTCTGCTCTCCAACTTCAATTTCCCCTGGCAGAGCTTGAGCCCATCGTGCCCCCTTGTCCTATTGCTGAGTGCCTGGGAGAAGAGACCAACCCCCAGCTGGCCAGAACTTCCCTTCAGGCAGTTCCAGACAGTGCTGAGGTCACCTCTGAGCCTCCTCTTCTCCAGGCTGAACACCCCCAGCTCCCTCAGCCTCTCCCCACAGCACTTGTGCTCCAGTCCCTTCTCCAGCCTCGTTGCTCTTCTCTGGCCCCGCTCCAGCCCCTCAATCTCTTGCCTCAACTGAGGGGCCCAGAACTGAACACAACACTCAAGGTGTGGCCTCCCCAAGGCAGAGTCCAGGGGAAGGGTCACTGCCCTGGGCCTGCTGGCCACGCTACTTTGGATCCAGGCCAGGATCCCCTTGGCCTTCTTGGCCACCTGGGCACACTGGTGGCTCCTGTTGAGCTTCCTGTCCCTCAGTCCCCCCAGGTCCCTCTGCCTGGCTGCTCTCCAGCCACTCTGTGTCCAGCCTGGAGCGCTGCAGGGGGTTGGGGTGGCCAAAGGGCAGGACCTGCACTTGGCATGGGCCTATTTCAGTTATTTTCCACTCACTGAGTGGCACTTAATGGGTTGAAGTTGGAACAAATTGGCTTTTTTCCCTTTTTTCCCCTCCTGGCACTTTCTGCACCTTCTGCAGGGGACAAGGAGGTGTCAAACGCAGGTGAAATGAGGTCACTTTGAAGGGATTGGGAAATAAATTGCTCAAGAAGTGGTTTTCTCATTCAGACTTCTGTGCTCCTTCAGAGTCTGGTGGTCTTTTCCCTGACATGAGCTCCTGGGAAGCTCCACAGTTCAGCAGCAGGGCTTGGACTACCAGAGCTCAGCACATGGATGGGCTGAGGAATGGGGTGATTGAGGAATGGATAATTCTTGGAAGTGTGCAAGGAAACACAGACCTGCCTGGCTTGTTCCCTCTGGGCTCTTGGGAGGGGGAGAGTTTGTGGTGCTGCTTCACCTCCCGTGATCCCAACAGGACAACCTGTGGCTGCTGCTGGCAGATATTTGGGAAGGGCTGTCACACCCCTGTTTTCACTGTCCCCCACCCATGCAGGCTTTGAAAAATGCAGGTGGCACCTCTTTTTCAGCCTTCAAGATGCACCTTTTAAGAGGAGACCCAGGCAGTAGGTTGGTCTCTGCAGTGGCCACTGGTGGTGGGAGCTGGTGGGCAGCAGCAGCACTGGGGACATGGTGGAGCAGCAGCTGGTGTGGAACACTTGGGTTTGCAGCAAAGGAGCTTTCCTGAGAAGGTTTACAGGACAAGATTAGTTGATTTAGGTGGGAAGGGACATGAGCCAAGTGAAAAGTGGACCAGGATGGGAAGAACAATTCTGAAAGGACAAATGAAGTGTTGAATGAAGGAGAAGGAAGAAAAGCAGCTCCCAAAAAGCAGCTCTGAGGTGGAGAAATTAGGGAAGAATATTGGACTTGACAGAGCTTTGGGGTAGTAAATAGGAATTTTGATCTGGGGAGCCCTGACACTCTGGCTGTGCTGGGACACTGATGGGAGGAGATGGGAAGGGTATGAAAAGACATGTTGCCACTTTGGAATCTGCAACTGGGATTTATCCTTGAGAAGACCATTCCCTGTATTCCTCCTTTTTCCTGTGGAAGCGATGACGGTCAGAGCCTGGCTCAGGTTCACCTCCCAAGGTCAACATGTTTGTGTGACACCAGGGTCATCAACACCCACAATGCCTGCCAGGCCTCAGCAGGCACTGAGAGCAAACCCTCTGGGTCTGTTTGAGATCAGCAGCTGAAAGTTTCCCTGGACAGATTTGCCTTTCAGTAGGATCTATTTTCAACCTGCCTTTTCACAGCAATCTCACAGCTCTTCCCAAGCCATTTTTATTTTAGCTTGAAAAGCTTTGAGGTGCTGATGGGCCTGGCAGGGGAGGAGATAACAGGCTTCAGTGATGTTCACTTTCCTTTAAACTGAGCTCAAGGAGCCCCAGCCACATCCTTTAACACTCCCTAAAAGGCCCAAGGCAAGGAAATACAGGTCCCAAATTCCTGCTGCTGCTTTAGGACCTTTGATACCTGCTAGACCTGTATGTACATTGTCTTTGCAATGCAGAGGTTGTTGATATGAGGGTATTTGGAAAGTGCAAACTTTGGATCCCAGGTGGGTTTGGCTGTGATTGCAGGCAGGAATCCACAGCCACAGGGAGGTTTTCTCTCTCCTCAGGGAAGCCTTGTACTGTGCCTATGGTTATTATGGGGGCTCAACCCTAACCCTAACCCAAAAAAAGGCTCTGGGAACCACACCTGAGTCAGTCACCTGAGCCAGGGGCAGAGCCAGCAGGAAGCATTGGAAGAAACACCACAGCAGAACAGCACATTTTCACCAGCTTTGCTCTTTGCAGAGGGAACATTCCCATTAATTGCAGAAAAAAACCACTGGAGGTTGGCAGTCAGTTTGCTGCTCTGCTTGGTGGCTTTTCCAGAGGGGAGGAGGAGCCAGTGGAGAAGGAATGACCTGTCAGAGCAGGGATTTGGAGTGAATGGTGGCACAGGAGCAGATTTGTTTAAGTCTCTAGAGAGGAAGAGAAGCAGCACCAGCAGCAAGAGTCGGTGGTGCAGAGTAATAACCTCACAAGCAGGGTCGTGATGACTTTCCAAAATGAGGATGTGCTCAAAAGACCTTCCCACTATTTAAAGACTTCGGGGGCAATATGAGAAGACATCCATCTCTTTTCCCCCTAAGCTACTGTGGGGACAGAACAGCCTTTCTTAGCCTGAACTCTGGGCTCTGGAGGTCGTAAAGGATTTAGATCCCAAAAAGTCAGGCTGGTTTTAGGATGCTGACTCTCAGGGCTGAGCTTTCTGTACAGTTCCCAGCACGAGTCTCAACCAGCCTTCCAGCAGATACCAGGGAGCTGGAAGAAACCCTTGCAGTGGCCATGAGACATGGGCTCCACACGTGGCTTTCCCCCAGGAGAACTCAGTGAGGCTCTTTAATCTGAAAACACACAGGCAGAGAGGAGGTGGTGACACACCAGGAGACAGCAGCACATCTAATTTTGCACTTGGCAGACACAGTAGGTTTGGTCTCACATCCATACCTTGTGATGTCTGTGCTCCAGTTTTAAAGGGGCCAAGAAATCCAGGTTCACACCCTGCATTTATTTTCTCTGTTACAGTGGGTGTGTTCCTCGAGTGTGTAGCTTTGGTTGCCCTCAGGAGAGAGCTGATGGGAGGACAATTTATGTGTGTCTGCCACATCTTCTGTCTCACCTTCTCTTCCCCCTGTATCTTTGGAATGAGATGATCTTTAAGTTCCTTTCCAACCTAAGTCTTTCCACGGCCTTTTGAATCCAGCAGCCCATTCCAATGACAATAAACTATGGAAAAAAACCTCTGAAACAGTAACTTTCTGGCAGGTGTCACTGTCATACATGGCTAAATAAAGCTGTGAGATGCCATTGGTCTCTGCTGAGCAGGAGATGCAGCATAAGATCAGGTTCTTTTGGATAATGGAGCAAGAAACTTGAGGGAGTCACTTTGGAAATGACCTGGCTGTCAGGAAGGGGCTGTTTGCAGCAGTTTATGTCAAGATTACAGATACTGACCACTGTTATGGGTTCACCCAGGTGGGCCTAGATTTGGGCTCTGAAGTCTGGACTAGGCCTGAAGCTGTCAGCTGACTTGAGCTGGGCTGAGCCAACAGCTGACCTCTTCTAGCCAGTAACTTTGTATTCCATCCCACATTATGGCATCATCTCCAGGGAAGTGGGAACCAGTGTGGGAGTGGTTAAGGCAGTCGCTTCTCAGCCTCCTCTTGGGAGGACTCACGATGCTGCCCCAGGGGGGATGGAGAGGACCAGGCCCACCACTGGCTCACAGGGTACCTCAGGAAAGTAAAATGTGTTGTTCTGGGTCTCTCCTTTCTGCTTGGGTTTGTCTCCCTGGGGAATAAGCTTCTTCTTAAGTAATGTGTAGTTAAGACAGTAAAGTTTGTGTGTTCATTCAGAAGTGGGGAATTTGTTGTGTGTTGCAGACTTGTGTGAGTGTATATTTGTACTCTCTTCTAATTGTCTCTTTCTTTCTGTGAAAAATATATGTAGATTTAATATAAATGCAGTTTGAAGTGTTTTTTTTCTTTCCCCTCTCTTTTCCTCCCTTTCCCTGGTCTTAGGAGGGAGGCTTTTCTCTCTGTGCTTGAGGGGGTTGGCAGTTGCTTATCTCAAACCAAGACAACCACCATAAATGTTCTTATTCCAAGGAAAACTCATCACCATAAACTTTATGACATTGTGGGAAGCAAATGAAACCAGAGGAAGGGGAGAGCAGAGGAGAGGAGAGGATCTTTCTCTTGCTTTATGCCATTGAGTAGCAGGCAGTGGGGTTCACGTCCCTGGAGGTGTCCAAGGAATGACAGGATATGACACTCAGTGCTCTGGGCTGGGTGACAAGATGGGCATTGGGCACAGGGTGGACTTGATGATCCTGGAGATCTTTTCCAACCTTAATGATTGTGTGATCCTGTGATTCTGTAATGTTGCAGACCACTTGAGAAACAACCCACCTACATGTGCACATACATCCTCCATCCTTTTTGCCCAGGCTCAGGACTCCCTCCCCAGCCCCTCTCCCAGCCCCAGGAAGGTGCAGGATGGCTCCTCAGCTCCCTTAGCAGGAGAACATTTGAATGCCACCAACTTCCCAAGCGTGTGTTTTCAGCTCTGGTTGCTTCTGCTGCCCTGCCCAACCCGAGAACTTCCAAGTGAGCAGTCACAGGAAAACAACTCCCAGTATCAGCTGCTGCAGGAGGTTCCAGTGAGTTGGAACTCTATTTATTACATGCTTGAGAGCCCTGGGAAATGGCACAAAGCTGTGCATTAATCCATGGGCAGACTGAAGACAGGCAAGGCAGATGCTGCATTAACCACAGCTCACTGGAAGTGGAGAGCAGCGAGTCCCTCGCCCTGCCTGTCTGAGATGGTCAACGTGACAGGCTCTTTAGAGAATCCCCAGGAACCTGCTGACATGCAGGCACCACTGAAAGCCTGGCTGAAAGCACTGGCAAGTACAAGAGAGGCAGGTTTCTTCTGTTCAGCTCCTCCAAGGAACCTGCTCTGCCTCTGAGGCAGCCACGGATTCAGTGTCTGATCCCAAGAGTTCAGGGGGCAAATGTGCCCATGGGCAAGGGGGTGGCATGTTTAATGACTGTACCAGAGCAGGAAGATGCAAACATGTGAACAGGCCTCAGTGAAAAATCAAGGTCTCCTGCCAGTTTGGGACACCACAACGTCCCAACGCTGCTCTCCACAGAAGAAGGATCTAAAGCTGTTGGAGAGTGTCCAAAGGAGGCCATGAAGATGGGGAAGAGTCTGGAGGAGCCATAGGAGGAGCAGCTGAGGGAACTTGGTGTGTCCAGCTGGAGGAGACTGAGGGGAGAGCTCAGCAGGGGCTGCAGCTTCTTCTGAGGGACAGCTCCATCTCTGCTCTGTGTGAGCAGGGACAGCACCCAGGGAATGGCTGGAGCTGTGCCAGGGCAGGGACAGCACCCAGGGAATGGCTGGAGCTGTGCCAGGGCAGGGACAGCACCCAGGGAATGGCTGGAGCTGTGCCAGGGCAGGGACAGCACCCAGGGAATGGCTGGAGCTGTGCCAGGGCAGGGTCAGCACCCAGGGAATGGCTGGAGCTGTGCCAGGGCAGGGACAGCACTCAGGGAATGGCTGGAGCTGTGCCAGGGCAGGGACAGCACCCAGGGAATGGCTGGAGCTGTGTCAGGGCAGGGTCAGCACCCAGGGAATGGCTGGAGCTGTGCCAGGGCAGGGACAGCACTCAGGGAATGGCTGGAGCTGTGCCAGGGCAGGGTCAGGTGGGATCTCAGGACAAGGCTCTTCCCCCAGAGGGTGGTGGGCACTGCCCAGGCTCCCCAGGGCAGTGGGCACAGCCCCAAGGCTGTCAGAGCTCCAGCAGTGTTTGGATGATCCTCTCAGGGACAGGGTGGGATTGTTGGGGTGTCTGTGCAGGGCCAGGAGTTGGACTGGATGGTCCTTGTGGTCCCTCCCAGCTCAGGCTATTCTATGATTCTCTGATTCTCTCACAGAGGCAGTTTTGGCTGCATTAAGGGGAGGGGAGCAGCACTTCTTTTCTCCCCCAGCTCAGCCATGGCAGAGAGAAGGCAGGCAGGGGTGGGACAGGGACAGTGAAATGCTGATGCTCAAGGCCAGGTTGGTTCACACCTGCACTCAGAACTCAGCGTTGAGAATCCCAGTTCTTCCCATTGCTCTGATTTCCACTGTGACTGTATTCACAGCCAGCTCTGTATTAACTGCTGTCCCTCCTGTATCTACACCTTTGCAAGCACAACTTCACTGCAGGATTAAAGCCCTGTCAGGACTTCAGGTTTGTTTGTATTTGTCCCCAGACTCCATTTCAAACAGGTTACAAATGACAGAACTGAGGACTTTGATATTCCACCCCCTTATTCCAACTGAAATGTCTCCCTCTGCATAAACACTTGCTGCTGTGCTCCTTGTATCACCAGATTTCTGTAAATCATCCTCTTTGTTTCTACAAAAGCTTGTAAAACCAGAACTCTGGGTATGTACAGAGCAAAGCCTGAGCTCAGCAGCTTGAGTTTCACCTTCAGCGAATCAAAGCTCAGAGGATGAGACCAGTTAGATGAAAACAAAGCCAATTAGCTGCATTTTATTGTGTTTCCTTTTCAGAGCAGGTTTGCTTTGCATCTTTAGTGATGATTTAGATGAGGGGATTGAGTCCATCAGCAGCAAATTTGCTGATGACACCAAGTTGGGAGGGAGTGTCGAGCTGCTGGAAGGCAGGAGGGCTCTGCCGAGGGATCTGGAGAGACTGGAGAGATGGGCTGATTGCAATGGGATGGAGTTCAACAAGGCCAAGTGCAGGTCCTGCCCTTTGGCCACAACAACCCCCTGCAGCGCTCCAGGCTGGGCACAGAGTGGCTGGAGAGCAGCCAGGCAGAGGGACCTGGGGGGACTGAGGGACAGGAAGCTCAACAGGAGCCACCAGTGTGCCCAGGTGGCCAAGAAGGCCAAGGGGATCCTGGCCTGGATCCAAAGTAGCGTGGCCAGCAGGCCCAGGGCAGTGACCCTTCCCCTGGACTCTGCCTTGGGGAGGCCACACCTTGAGTGTTGTGTTCAGTTCTGGGCCCCTGAGTTGAGGCAAGAGATTGAGGGGCTGGAGCGGGGCCAGAGAAGAGCAACGAGGCTGGAGAAGGGACTGGAGCACAAGTGCTGTGGGGAGAGGCTGAGGGAGCTGGGGGTGTTCAGCCTGGAGAAGAGGAGGCTCAGAGGTGACCTCAGCACTGTCTGGAACTGCCTGAAGGGAAGTTCTGGCCAGGTGGGGGTTGGTCTCTTCTCCCAGGCACTCAGCAATAGGACAAGGGGGCACGATGGGCTCAAGCTCTGCCAGGGGAAATTGAAGTTGGAGAGCAGAAAAAACTTCTTTGCAGAGAGAGTGCTCAGGGATTGGAATGGGCTGCCCAGAGAGGGGGTGGATTCCCCATCCCTGGAGGTTTTTCAGCTGAGCTTGGCCGTGGCACTGAGTGCCATGATCTGGTAAAGGGACTGGAGTTGGACCAAGGGTTGGACTTGATGATCTCGGAGGTCTTTTCCAACCCAATCCATTCTATGATTCTGTGATTCTATGATTATACATCCACCAGCTCTGGCTCAGCACACCATGGGGAATATTGGTTGGGTTTCCCATCTGGTACCTTATTTTGATTTTTTTTAAGCGACTTGTTAGTGGACAGTAAGTTCACTTTGCTGCTGGAGAGGGATCACAGTTCATAGTTTGAAGTTTTAACTTGTTCTTACAATGTTTCCTGAGCCCTTTGTGTGTTCTCCCACTGGAATTACTTGAGGCTTGTGGATCTCTTGGAAAAACTGTGATTTAATGATATTTTAAGAATGTGGGGGGTTTGTTTGGATTTTTTTTTTAGTTTAAACAATGTATTCTTGCTAATAATGGAAATTGCCATCTATTATTTACTTTCATCAGCACTGGAGAGAGGAGAGCAAGGAAAGCAAATATATTCTCATCACCAGTTGAAAATATTCCATGTACAAGGGAAAGAGCTGATCCATAATTTACATTTTCCCACTATCCATCAGATGTGACACCTGCAACTCACCTGAAAAAGCAATTTATCATTATGTATAATTGCTTTTTTAACTTCTGTGATTTAAAGCAATTAATGGAGGGGGGTGTTTGGAAATTCCTTCTAATGAGCCTGAACACTGAAGATCTGAAATTCTTTCTCCTTGTTCCCTCCCCAGCAAAACAGAGTAAAATTACATTTGTAGGGTGAGAAGGAAGACTAAACAAAATTCAGTGGAAAATCTGGAAGTCTTGTTGAAAAAGAAGCATCCAGTCAATGATTTTATTCCTTTTCCATCAAGGAGAAGCAAACACAGCACACCCAGGACAGCAGCAGGTACATTTGTGGAGGATCTCTGTAAAAAGGGAGGGAAAGGAAAGCACTGGAAGGGATGGGGGAAGTGCCAAGCTGGTTTTCACATCTCTACCACAGAAGAACCT
Source organism: Pithys albifrons albifrons (assembly GCF_047495875.1). Taxonomy (NCBI): domain Eukaryota; kingdom Metazoa; phylum Chordata; class Aves; order Passeriformes; family Thamnophilidae; genus Pithys; species Pithys albifrons. The sequence continues at coordinate 3,380,067 of NC_092467.1, forward strand.
CCCAAATTTCCCATAAATCAGGCAACTGGTCTGGGGCTTGTTCTGCAGATGGCCCAGCAGCAGCCCATGCTCAGCTGGGCAGCTCTGAGGCCACAGCACAGATGGTGCAAACACCCTGGCACTGCTTTGCTGCACCACAGGCTGTGAATGGGGATTCTTTTCTAATCTTCCATCAGTCTTTTGGCAATGCAGGTCCTGGCAGCAGCAGGGGGAGGAATAGTGACAAAGGAGCTGAAATAAGTTCAATTCCTTTGCTGGATTTTTATCAGAATAGCTTTGAATTGTATCTAATCTGCTTCCTTAGTTCATTGGCAACCTGCTGCAATACCAAGAGCTCATGGAGGAGAGATATGGCCAGAAAAGGGGAGATTTGCTCTTTGATGCCTCGGTCAATCCAATTAAAGGCTAGTTGGTGTTTCATATTCTGATGAATATGGAGAAACAATGGAACAGCAAATAAATAAAACAGTGAGGTTTTCCCACTGGACACTAAATAGTAGGAGCTGCCTTCTAAAATTGTGAAGGATTTCCTTGAAGTCAGACTGATTGGAGTAAAAAGCACCAGGGAAAAATGTTTTACACAAAAGGCAAAGAAATTCTGTAGCTGGTGTAGAAAGTGAATCCTCTTCTCACCTGCCTCTGTAGTAGCTGTGTCTGCTCTCCCTGGGGCAGGGGAGAGGGGAATGTTTAGGGAATGGCACTGGGTGCCACCACATTTCAATAGAACTGGCACTGAATTATCCCAAGGAGGAATGTTAAAAATGCACAAGAGGAAGAGTTCTTTGGCTTTAGTCCAGACTTTCTTCAACAGGGGGGGCGTTTTGGGGTCCTGGGTGGGCTTTGATGAAGTTTTTGGGGCATTTGGGGGAGTTTTTGGAGGATTTTGGGGCTGTTTGGGGGTCCTGGGGTGGGTTTGAGCCCTCAGAAGTTTCTGGGGGTTTTTTTGGGGTGCCAGACCCATTTTTGGAGGTCCCAGAGCCCGTTTGGGGGTCCCTTCTTGGCCAAGAATATTTTCCTGGTGCTGTTTTGGGTTTCTAGTGTGTGCTTTGGGAATGTGGCATTAAACACCTATTTTTAACTATTCCTCTCCAGTTGGTTCCTTCAGTGTGACTGAATGCAAGAAAGGAGGAAAACTTTCCCAAAGGAAACACCTGACCTGCTTTTTTCATGAAGTTAAAGACAGATGTGGCACCTGGAGCTTTCTATCAGCCACTGCCACTGCCCTCAGCAGCTCTGAAGGTTTTCTGCTCCTATTCACACTTAAGGTTTATGATATATTGGGGGTTTGGTGCTTTATAGTTCTTATTTATTTAATTTCTAACCTTTATATTGGTTTAGAACACGACTCCAGAAGATCTCAGGATAAGGAGAGGATTAAAACTGGCCCTTCACAGGAGCATCCCAAGAGCCACAGGGTGGGATTGTTGGGGTGTCTGTGCAGGGCCAGGAGTTGGACTGGATGGTCCTTGGGGGTCCCTTCAAACTCAGGGCATTCAGTGATCCTGTGAAAGCTGAACATGAACCAACCCCACCACAACAAGTGCAACCTGCACTGCTGCCCACAAGAGGACACTGATCAGTCCTGCCTGATTTTCAGATCCCAGCACTGTAATTCCAGTTGGAGGGAAAAGCCTCTTAGATGGGCTGAGTGGCAAAGCCTTCTCTCACCACCTTGTACTATCAGAGGCCTGCACATCTCAGAGTTTGGTTTAAACTCAAGAATGTCTTTATCTGCCCCTACTTAAGGCTGCATCTTGGACAAATGAAGAGCTAAAGGTCCCACCTTCCTGTAAAACAGTATTGATGCTTGGAAAACATCTGCAAGAAGAAATAGAGGAAAAAAACCCACCCCCTTTTCATCCCTGCACATCCCTTCATTGGTGGGGGAGCAGAGAAGGGTATTACACCAGAGAATCCCAGAATCCTTAAGACTGGAAAAGCCCTCCAAGACCACCAAGTCTGGTCATGAACCCACCACTCATCTGTGCCCTAAAACGAGTGAGTGGAGCATAGAAACCCTGCAGAACCCTTGTATCAGATTAACTGTGGCTTTTCCTGCCCTTACCAGCTGCAGTGTGGGGCTGAAGAACCTACAGAAGATGCTCCATGTTGAAGTGGGAGATGGTCCATGCTTGAGTGGAAGATGATCCATGGTTGAGTGGAAGATGATCCATGGCTGAGTGGGAGATGCTCCCTGGTTGAGTGGAAGATGCTCCACGGCTGAGTGGGAGATGCTCCATGTTGAAGTGGAAGATGTTCCATGGTTGAGTGGGAGATGCTCCATGTTGAAGTGGAAGATGTTCCATGGTTGAGTGGGAGATGCTCCATGTTGAAGTGGGAGATGCTCCATGTTGAAGTGGAAGATGCTCCATGGTTGAGTGGGAGATGCTCCGTGGTTGAGTGGAAGATGCTCCATGTTGAAGTGGAAGATGCTCCATGGTTGAGTGGGAGATGCTCCATGTTGAAGTGGAAGATGCTCCATGGTTGAGTGGGAGATGCTCCGTGGTTGAGTGGAAGATGCTCCATGTTGAAGTGGAAGATGCTCCATGGTTGAGTGGGAGATGCTCCATGTTGAAGTGGAAGATGCTCCATGTTGAAGTGGAAGATGCTCCATGGTTGAAGTGGGAGATGCTCCATGTTGAAGTGGAAGATGCTCCATGGTTGAGTGGGAGATGCTCCATGTTGAAGTGGGAGATGCTCCATGTTGAAGTGGAAGATGCTCCATGGTTGAGTGGGAGATGCTCCGTGGTTGAGTGGAAGATGCTCCATGGTTGAGTGGGAGATGCTCCATGGTTGAGTGGGAGATGCTCCATGTTGAAGTGGAAGATGCTCCATGTTGAAGTGGAAGATGCTCCATGGTTGAGTGGAAGATGTTCCACACTTCCAGGTGGAGGGTTTCTAGAGTTTTGTACTTGGCAAAGAACACAGAAATAGATTGCAAGATCCAGCTCAGTGCTTTGTTTGGGTTTTTTTTACCAAAACCCCAAGAGCCTGAATTCCTTAAAAATGCCTCTCCTGGAGCCTGAGCAGAACACAAACAGGCTACAAATAAAAGAAGGCACTGAAATCCAAGAGAAAATGAACAAACCTTTTACCTCCCTTTGTTCCTGCCAGCCAAAAGTTCCCTGCGTATCTTCTGAATCAAACATGTTTTCTCTGCTCTTAAAAAGGAAACATTCTGCAAGAAATGCCTGCAATTCTTTTTTTTATTCAGGGAGTTTCCTTGTGATGGCCAATGCTTCGAGTCACCCTTTTATCTTTTGTTTCCGTGCTGTTGCATTCTTTTCAAAAACGCCTTTAGGAAAATGGGAATGGACAGAGTTACCTGTTGTTAAGACCTTTGGTTTGTCGGGTTTATTCTGGTTCAATGCCCTCCAAACTGTGTAAAGACAGGCCCGGACTGGCTGCACTGAGACATTTTTGAGGGTAGATGGCAGCAGAGGAATTGCAAACACATTTTTTTTCCATCTCCAGTGTAGAAAAATCCCTCTGTCTGCCCAAGGCTGGCTGCTGGGATGGAACAGCACCCAGTGCTGAACCCCAGATCTGAACCTTGAGAAGTTCTGCAATCTGATTGTTTAGAAACATGAGAAGGCTGTGGCTTAATAGCTCTGTAAGGATGGTGTGTTTTGATGCTGTTATAGTTTGAGCTGCCAACTGCCTGGTACCCAGTCACAAAGTCCACTCCCAGAGCAGGAGAGTGAGGGAAAACAGCAGAAACGAGGCTTTAGACACAGTGAGGTTTTTATACAAAGAAGATGAGAGCTTAACACAGAGTATGAAATAGCACATAGTGACAGAAAACAACAACAGGCTCACTGAGGTCGCCCCAGCTAACAGGTGAAACTCCAAACCAACCAAACCCCCTCCCCAAAGGAAACCTCCCAGCCAGAGGGAAAGAGGAATTAACAGGAATGTGTCCTGTTAAAAAGTCCACTCCCAGAGCAGAAGAGTGAGGGAAAAGAGCAGAAACGAGGCTTTAGACACAGTGAGGTTTTTATGTTTATACAGAGAAGAGGAGAGCTTAACACAGGATATGAAATAGCACATAGTGACAGGAAACAACAACAGGCTCACCGAGGTCGCCCCAGCTAACAGGTGAAACTCCAAACCAACCAAACCCCCTCCCCAGAGGAAACCCCCCAGCAAGAGGGAAAGAGGAATTAACAGGAATGTGCTCACGTCCCCGGCTAAACAGACGTGGGACTGGCAGCAGGGCCTGATATCAGCAGTCAGGGAATGGGAACCGTCCTGGTCAGAAGCAGGGACTGAAGAGAGCAGAGACTCCTTCCCCCTTGCTTGTTATACTCCCTGACATGTCAGATGATATGAAATACCTCTATGGCTGCTTAAGTCAGATGATACCTGTCCCCTCTAATCTGTGTCACAACCTTTGAGGCCTGCTAAAAACTGAGGCCTAAACGGGGACCTGTGCTGACTAAAGCCAAAACTACTACAACGTCCACCCCTTATTTCATATCATATGACATCAACGGCCCATATCCCACAGTAATCATTCTTTTTTTCCCGTGCTTATATGCATATATGTATAGTCCATATGCAGTCCTTCGAGGCAGGTGGCCTTTCATCAAGGATCAGCACCAGCATCAGCTCAGCTTGGGTCCTTCACCTTCTGGTTACAGTCACAGTTCCAAGTTCAGGACTGGTTCACAGGTTAGGGCTGCCTTATCCTTGGACATCGTGGGATACCAGTATCAGCTTTGTCTGGGTCTTTCTCATCCGGTGTCTGGTTTCCTACAAAACACAACTCAAGGCACACAATTAGGTTTTCCCCAAGGCTGGGTTGCCTTGGGGCACACAAATATATGTAGTTTTAGTATAAACGTGGTTTGAAGTGGTTTTTTTTTCTTTCCCCTCTCTATTCCTCCCTTTCCCTGGTGTTAGGAGGGAGGCTTTTCTCTCTGTGCTTGGGGGGGTTGGCAGTTGCTTGTCTCAAACCAAGACAGTCTTGGCTTCTCTGAGTTCAAAGCAATTGGTGCCATGGATTTTATTTAACTTTAAAGCACAGTGGTAAGCAGGACTGGGATGGTTCCTGTGCTCTCCCTCCCACAGCCATCGATTCTGGGAGCTCAGACCATGCTCCTGGATGGGCCCTGAGGATAAATCACCAAGGCCTGGCTGCAGAAAAGACACTTTATTGTGGTGCCCTGTCACTAACCTGGAGAGGATCTGAGCAGCAACAACTGCAGTGCTGAGATGGATCCAAGGATGCTGAAGATGTGACAAGTTACTCATTAGGAGTCTCCAGTGGAAAGGTTACCAAATGTTTAAAGACAGCAACAGCTGAAACTACATTTTAGAAGAGCTGACCATCAAGGTAGAGTGGACACAGTTCAATGGGCAAGCAAGAGAGGTGAAAAATAAAAATGAATAAATTCCCCTAAGTTCCTTCCTCCAAACCAAGGCTCTCTTTGTGTGGTGTTTCCAGGATTGGGTCTGAGCAGCTCCAACTCATCCTGCCAACATCAGTGCCTGCCATGAGCTGGTGCCCCTCCTGCTCACCCAGCTTTAATATGTCTCCTTTCATCTAAACTTAGCCCAGTAACTGGCAAACTTTGCTCCCTTCCTGCTCCTTCCCTCATCAGAAAAATGAAGCCTGTGCAGTTCTGTCTGAGTATGGAAATTTTGCAGCTCCCAAGTGTTATGTTGGGGGTTTTTTTTTCCCAGTGATTAAAGTAAATCATTCCTTTCTGCTGTTTCACCTCTTCTTGCAAGACTGCTGAGTGGAATGTTCTCTGGAGAACTTGACACAAGGCGTTTGAAACCCCAAATAAATTACTTTGACTAATTTTAGCCATTATTTGTTGCTATTCTCAAAGGATGCAAAGTAAACAGGGGAGTTTGATCTTTCCACGTGGCTTTGCCCTCTTGGCAATCCAAGTTTTTTGCTTTGATGGCAAATTTTGGGGCACAGGGACTGCCCTCTCAGTTGGTTTTTTTTGCAAACACAGCCAAACAAGGTCCCCATTGAAGGGCTGAGGTGTTATTAGTGGTCATTAAAAGGTCTTGTGTCATTAGGCCTGGTTCAACTAATCCTGCTTGCTCTGTCTGATGAATGCTTTAAGCTGAAAGAGGGGAGATTTAAATTAAATATTAGGGGGAAGTCCTTCCCTGGGAGGGTGGGCAGGCCCTGGCACAGGTGCCCAGAGAAGCTGTGGCTGCCCCATCCCTGGGAGTGTCCCAGGCCAGGCTGGACAGGGCTTGGAGCACCCTGGGCTGGTGGGAGGTGTCCCTGCCCATGGCAGGGGTGGCACTGGATGGTCTTTGATTGCTCCCAAGCCAACCCAATCCAACTCATTCTGGGATTCTGTGATTATTCTCTTAGTTCTCAGACACCAAAATGACATTTTGTCTGCAATTTTTTTAAAGACAAGCAGAGCACCAAAGCAGTTTTTTCCAGGTGAATGCAGGTGGCCATAACCTGTGCAGCCCCTGTGCACACACCACCAGTGACTTATTTGGGTTTCAGCTATTTTTGCAGCCTGGAGACTTGCAGCACTCCAGGAAGGCTGAGGAAAACAGCAGGAGCAATTAGGAAATCGTTCCACAGCAGAATGATTTCCTAATTATTCCTGTTTCCCCTCCCAGCTGGCGTGATTGTGCTTTTCTGTTTGAGTGGCTTTGCTTCCCAGGTCCTGCAGGGTGGTGGCTCCCAACCTGAGCTGTTCTGCAGTGCTGTGACAACCACGGGACAACAGAGGGGTCTGCCACCTTCTCACGGTGTTTATTGTGAGGAGAGGAACCTCTGGCTTGAGCTCATCATCTTTCCTACTTCCCTTAGAACCCAAGAACCAGCAGTCTAAACATTTCATGCCTGTTTCAGCATGAAAACAACTCTTAAAGTCGTTCTTTAAGTTGGCTTTGAGGTCAGTCCACCTTAGAAGGAGCACAAAAAACCACTCAAAAGCTCAGACATCAGGCCATGTTTGTTTTGTGCTGAGAGTCCTCAGGAACAAAAACCTTCAGTCACTCACATTAAGACCCAAAAACCAAATTACAGGACACTGTTTCTGCATACACAGGAATGATTTTTTAAATTTTTCTTTAGTTATTTCTTTTTTTTTTCCTGAAGGGGGGACTGCCTTGAGCAAAGAGAGGAGCTGTTGTTTTATCCCTGTGGGCTGTGTTTAAATCCAGCTAAAAAGCTGTGCTTAAATCCAGAAAGAAGGGATCAGTAAGAAATCCTTCCCTGGGAGGGTGGGCAGGCCCTGGCACAGGTGCCCAGAGAAGCTGTGGCTGCCCCATCCCTGGGAGTGTCCAAGGCCAGGTTGGACAGGGCTTGGAGCATCCTGGGCTGGTGGGAGGTGTCCCTGCCCATGGCAGGGGTGGCACTGGGTGGGCTTTGAGGTCCCTTCCAACCCAACCCATTCTGGGATTTTGTGATTCTTTGATCTTCCTTTGAGAGCTCCATAGCATTGAAAACCTGTAACTAAAACATATTTCATTTTATTAAAGAACTTTAATCCTAGAACTTGTGTTGCTTTGCCATGACCAGGTTAACCCAGGGTGCTTTTACCTTTGCTCCCTGTCTAAAGCAAGTTTGAGCCCCTGTGAGTGCAGTAAGGAGCTGGATTCTGATTTTCAAGTCCTGTTTGCAGCCTCTCGATCCCCAAGCCCGTAGGCATTGCCAGAAAATCCATGGCCATTGCAATAAAACCCTAAAGCCTCTTTCATCCTTTGATTTTAGTGCCTCTCTTCTCTAAGCAAACCTGGTGTGTTTGAAAGAATTGCCCTGATGATGGACAGTGAGCACTTTTAGTCTTTCTGCTGCTTATCAGAGGGGTGGAATTGTCCTGGTGATGCCAAAGGGGTTTTTGTTCTGATTTTCACATTTTGTAGATTTTTAGAGGGTTAATATTTCTAACAGTTTCAGTTTAATGCCTTTCTATCACTACCCCTGTCCCAGAACAGGGAGCTCAAATTCCTTTAGTTAATTAATCTTGGTTAGACTCCTTTCCAAGGTAGAGCTGAAGGATATCAGAAGGCCTTTAAAAGAAACATAAACACAGGTCAGAGTGACCCAGAAGCCAGAACTGGATGAACTCCAAGAGACCTTTGTGTGCCTGAGGAAGAAGAGCTGATGAAGACAGAGGGTCTTGACGACCCCAGACCCAATTCCAGGGGGTTGGACCAGGGGTGGGACTGGGGCTGGACTGAGAAATGTGTAAAGCAATGATTGGAGGGATCTTATTATAAAAGCCATGGAAACAAGAACTGGGGCACATTCATGTCATCCTGTATTCCTGTGGGCTGTAGGCCTGGGATATTAAAGGACCTTTACTTTTTATCTTCCCCTGCACTAACGAGGCTCAGAGTCCTGTTTTTGGGGGGGAGGGTCACTCACAGCATCACTGGATTTGCCTTTCATGGCAGATTTCTTGCCTTTTGGCCTCTGTACATTCCCAAGGGTGGCAATGCTGAGAGCTGGACTCTTCCTTCTCAGCATGGCTGTGGTTATCCTCATTTAGTCTGGAGACTCCCCAGGCTGTGGTGGCCACCAGAGAGGTCAGAAGTCAATGTTCCTTGCAAGGCAACTTTGCAAGGCTGGGCCTCTGCTGAGCCACCTCTCCGGGCACACAGTGGATGGTTTGTACAGTGAACAGGCAACACCCTCTTTGGAAAGTTTTTTATCAACTTCTCCTCTCATTTGTGGAAGTTCTGGGCTACTTTTGTTGCCTAATTAATACACTGCTGAGAAATTAATTAAATTGTGAAGCGCATCAATGAGGGGTGACATTCATCTTTCATGAAGCAACTGTGCTGCGGATCAGTGGCAGCAAAAACATCCTGGAAAATAGAAATCCTGTCATCTGCTGTGCCAGTGGCTAATGGGAAAGCTGAAGCTAAGCCTTGCAAGGCAAGAAATGAGCCAATACTTTATATAAAGATGCTTCGATCTTCAGGGTTTCGTTTCCTCATATCATTAAGCAAAGAAATGATTTTTGCCTTTTGGGGATTTCTATTGGAATAATCTCAGGCAATGTGTTGGATTATGTAAAAAGGGACAAAACCTCCTTTTGCTCAGAAAGTTAAAGAAACAATGCCTTTCCCTGGTTACATTTTCAAATGTAAATGGAAACCACTTTTGCCTTATTGAATTTCCAGAGCACAAGTCTGATGGCCATGAATATTTTGAACAAGTCACCCCTTTTTGGTGTTACAATGAGCGTGATATGCTCCTGTCCTAGTTCAGCAGGAGGGACCAGCTAACCCTGTGTGGGGATGATCAAAGCTGTGTATTCTACCCCCTCTATTCATCCCCCAAGGACAATGGACCATTAGCAGCAGCTGTCCAGGGAGTCATTGGCACCTTCACACCCAGCCTGGGTGGGCGTGGCTGCCAATGGGCCATCAACAGTTCAGGGATACCCCCTGGCTCCAGAGTTAATCACCCATTGGGTGAGTCCCCACCCTGGGGGAGGGACTGGGGGCTCCCTGAGGGTACAGAAGTGGGGGGTAAGAAGACCTTGGGAACTTCTCATCAGATCCAGAGGAGCAGCAGGACCTGGACAGGAGGAGCCCACCACTCTCACCCAGACTCCAGCCCTCACCTGCACCAACAGGTTTCTCATTTCCTTTTGCTTTGGACTTGGGGGAGCCACAGGGGTCTCAGCACAAGGGCAAACAAACCCCTTTGGGTTTGTGCCCCAGGACACTGGGTTATACTGCTGGGGTTTGTGAGTTGAAAGCAATTTCCCTTGTGTGTCAGTGTTGTATTGTAATATTATTAAATTTTAGCTCTGACTTATAATCTCTCTCGTGGTGAGTTCATTTCCCCTGCTGGTTCACCTTTAAACCAGCACAGCTCCATTTGAAGTTGAATTCTTAAACATTCTTACTTTTATTTCTCAATAGCCTGTATCTTACAGGGGAGTTTCTATAAAGCCCCTATAAATTATGTTTGTGATTCTCTTACCCCCACCTGTGAATCCCTCACTGCTGCACTTTGGTTGCAGAACGATGGAAACATTTCACAGATAACCCCCCCCACCTCCATCCCAAACATATTTTATGCTCCTAGAAAATCCATAAAAGAAGCAGGTGCTGATTTTCAACCCCAGGCCCCACTTTGGAAATCTCCAGTGTGTTGCTCACACCCAGTTGACACCCACTGATCCTCAAATCTGCTTGTAATGGTTTGCCCCATGGCTTCCTCAGCAACCATTGTATCTAAAGAAGTTCCAAGTATTCCACACGTTTCTTCCACTTGGCAGGGGAGGAGTAGTTTAAACTCTCTCTCTCTCTTGGCCAGGGAGCTGGTGGGAGGTGCTGGAGTCTGGTCCCTCCCGTTGTTGGTGTTTCTCCTGTCCTGGGTGAGATTGTTTCATGCTTGTTCCCCTTCCTTGAAGTTTTTAGTTGTGTTTTGTCTGTTTCATTTGTTTCTTTTGGTTTGGTTTTGTTCCTTCTCAATTTTCTGGTTAATCAGTTCCCCTCTTTCCCTTTCCCTTTCCCCTGGGGGTGGGATCCTGTGTAACTGTGTACACAGTGTGGTTGTGAATGTTAGAAAATATAATTTATTCTTTTTATTCAGTTCAGTTTCTTTTGCATTCGCTTCTTTTCAGTTTGTTTTTCCCTTTCCTTTGCTGGGAAAGTTCCTGGGAGGGAGAAGGGGGGGCCAGTCCAGGGTTGGTAACAGCTTAAGCCAAACCTGCAACAGTTGCTCAAAGATGAGCTGGAGCACAATGAGGACATTGTTCCACCTCAGAAGGGATTTGCATTTGCACTTCAAGGAGTAAAAAACATTGAGGGTCAGATTTGGCAGAATATCCTACTTACCCTCCTTTTCCTGCCTTGCCTGTTTTAATATTTTTTGTGTGTTTATATGTGGTGCCTCAAGACTTGGGACAAGCTCAGAGATGAGTCTGTCAAACTTTTCAAAAGGCTGGAAGATGCATTTCAGTGGGGTGTGTGTGTGTGTGTGTTTTTTCCCTTTTTTCTTTTTTTTTTTTTTTTTTTTTCCTTTAGTAAGATGTATTTCAGTGACATTTCTTTGGGAAAGAATTGTAATTAAAGAAAATAATTAAAAAATTTACGGGCTCCTACCAGTTCAGAGCAATTAGGCGAGGTAATTAGAAGCACGATAAAAGGCCTGCTTGGGAAAAGGAATTTAAACCCTCGTTGAACTGTTACATCAAAAAGTGAATAAGAAAAAGAGGAAATTATAAGTGGGGCTCATTGCTGGTGGGCAAAAGATAAAGCCAATTATTCTGGAAGAAAGAGTGCGGGCTTGTTTGGCTGGAGCTGCTGCACATCAGATGGAATGAGGGTCCTGAGGAAGGTCCTTGGGGCTGCCAGAGACCTGGAGAGGACTTTGGAGTTGTTTAGCCTGGAGAAAAGGAGGCTCAGGGGGCACCTTCTGGCTCTCTGCAATCCTTGCCAGGAGGGGGAACATGGGGGATCGGACTCTGCTCCAGGGCACAGGGACAGGAGGAGAGGGCACAGCCTCAGGCTGGGCCAGGGCAGGGGCAGGGGGCACAGCAGCAGGAATTCCCTCCTGGAAAGGGTGGGCAGGCACTGGCAGGGGCTGCCCTGGGAGGTTTGGAGAGCCCAGCCCTGGAGGTGCCCAAGGCAGGACTGGTCGTGGCACTGAGTGCTCTGGGCTGGGGGACAAGGTGGGCATCGGGCACAGGGTGGGCTCCATGGGCTGGGAGGGCTTTTCCAAGGTGGGCATTGGGCACAGGGTGGGCTCCATGGGCTGGGAGGGCTTTGCCAAGGTGGGCATTGGGCACCGGGTGGGCTCCAGGGGCTGGGAGGGCTTTGCCAAGGTGGGCATCGGGCACAGGGTGGGCTCCATGGGCTGGGAGGGCTTTGCCAAGGTGGGCATTGGGCACAGGGTGGGCTCCAGGGGCTGGCAGGGCTTTGCCAAGGTGGGCATTGGGCACAGGGTGGGCTCCATGGGCTGGGAGGGCTTTGCCAAGGTGGGCATTGGGCACAGGGTGGGCTCCAGGGGCTGGCAGGGCTTTGCCAGCCTAAATGATTCTGGGATTTTGTGGAGAAGGGCAGATAATGACAGGGCAGGGCAGAATGAATACTGGCTGACGGAGGCCAGGGCGAGATGGGATATTGGGAAGGAATCATTCCCTGTAAGGGTGGGCAGGCCCTGGCACAGGGTGCCCAGAGAAGCTGTGGCTGCCCCATCCCTGGAAGTGTCCAAGGCCAGGTTGGACAGGGCTTGGAGCACCCTGGGCTGGTGGGAGGTGTCCCTGCCCATGGCACGGGGTGGAACTGGATGGGCTTTAAGATCCATTCCAACCCAAGCCATCCTGTGATTCCATGAAAATGGGAATAGCAGATTTACTGCCAGTTTCCCTTTTTGACCCCAACTTCTGGGTGTTCCTCTACCAGGAGTTGAACACCTCAGCCTTCAAAGACCTTCACAGGTGGAGGAAGAGCACAATTTCCCCAAACTAGGGCACAAAAAAGCTAAACAAGCTTGGGGCTGGTGGGCATGACTAAAGACTGTGTCACCAAGTGGTTACTGTGACATGGACCCGAGGAGGAGAAAGGAAATGAAATGAACTTGATGCCTGTTAGTTTTTTGCACCAGGAATGATTTCTTTTCCTGGCCAATATTTCTGTGACCATGTCCAAGTACCAAAAGATGAGCCTTTCAGAATGCAAAGGACCTCTGACATTAAAACTTCTCTCATTGAGGGAAGCGTGGAAAAGGCCACAGTGGGATTCCCAGGAAATGCACAAGTTGTCAGGTCCTGGAGAAAGGAGCTGCTCCATCCACACCCACCCTTGGGACTGTGGAGGCATTTGCATGTCCCCAAAGCCACAGGGACACCTGTGCCAGTGGTGATGTTTGTAACTGATTTGTGTTTGACTGTAATGGATTTGTGTTTGAGTCCTGCTGCCCTCTGGAGCAGCCCCCAGACAAGAGCTGGAGGTCTCTCTGGGTTCATCAGTGCTTAATTAATAATTAGACATGCTTTTATCCACACACCATAACGGAGTTTGACAGCCAAAGGCGTTTCAAACTATTGATTTAATGAGGGGACAGAGTTTTTCTTTAATCTCTGTGAAAGGACAGATTATTTAAATCAAAAGCTGCAATAGAAGTCCCCTCTTTGTCACCCCACCACCACCAAATGTGATCAACTCGCTGGTTACACTGGAATAAAGCAGCTCAATTGTGCCCTGAGTATTGTCATCCATGTCAGGGCCAGAAGGCACCTTGATGTGCCCTCAGATAACCCTGGGCAGGCACTGGTGGGATAACTCTTCTGTCAAGCATCTCATTTGGCTGGAGATGGAGGAGCTCCTTGAGAAGCCTGGGTAGCTCTGCATGGTCCTAATGTGTCCCTTCCAACTCAGCACATTCTGTGGTTTTATGAATCTATGAATTAATATTCCTATGAGGGATTTTTTTGCAAAGGACAGAGCAGTTTTCACTAAGATTATGTTGAAGCATGAAAGATGTTTCAGTAAAAAAATTACATTTATTTCCTCTATAGAATCACAGACTGGTTTGGGTTGGAAGGACCTTAAAGCTCATCCAGTTCCACCCCTGGCATGGACAGGGACACCTCCCACTAGGATGGAGGTGGCAACTACAGTAATTCCTGTACAGTTTTTTAATTCCTTCTGTTTTCCAGACCCATTCTGTCATGTCTTGTGTTGTAAGAACAGCTGGAAGCAGGAATTTAAAACCTTTTCTTCATCTTCCATTAATAGCCTGATTCGTTCCCACTCGTATTTCAACTGGCATTTAGAGGGACACTGGAGTCCAGGAACTTTAGTGTAATTAAAAACCCATTTAGAATCATAGAATCATAGAATGGATTGGGTTGGAAAAGACCTCCGAGATCATCGAGTCCAACCCTTGGTCCAACTCCAGTCCCTTTACCAGATCATGGCACTCAGTGCCACGGCCAAGCTCAGCTGAAAAACCTCCAGGGATGGGGAATCCACCCCCTCTCTGGGCAGCCCATTCCAATCCCTGAGCACTCTCTCTGCAAAGAAGTTTTTTCTGCTCTCCAACTTCAATTTCCCCTGGCAGAGCTTGAGCCCATCGTGCCCCCTTGTCCTATTGCTGAGTGCCTGGGAGAAGAGACCAACCCCCACCTGGCCAGAACTTCCCTTCAGGCACTTCCAGACAGTGCTGAGGTCACCTCTGAGCCTCCTCTTCTCCAGGCTAAACACCCCCAGCTCCCTCAGCCTCTCCCCACAGCACTTGTGCTCCAGTCCCTTCTCCAGCCTCGTTGCTCTTCTCTGGCCCCGCTCCAGCCCCTCAATCTCTTGCCTCAACTGAGGGGCCCAGAACTGAACACAACACTCAAGGTGTGGCCTCCCCAAGGCAGAGTCCAGGGGAAGGGTCACTGCCCTGGGCCTGCTGGCCATGCTAGTTTGGATCCAGGCCAGGATCCCCTTGGCCTTCTTGGCCACCTGGGCACACTGGTGGCTCCTGTTGAGCTTCCTGTCCCTCAGTCCCCCCAGGTCCCTCTGCCTGGCTGCTCTCCAGCCACTCTGTGCCCAGCCTGGAGCGCTGCAGGGGCTTGGGGTGGCCAAAGGGCAGGACCTGCACTTGGCCTTGTTGAACTCCATCCCATTGCAATCAGCCCATCTCTCCAGTCTCTCCAGATCCCTCTGCAGAGCCCTCCTGCCTTCCAGCAGCTCGACACTCCCTCCCAACTTGGTGTCATCAGCAAATTTGCTGCTGATGGACTCAATCCCCTCATCTAAATCATCACTAAAGATGTTAAACAGGACTGGACCCAACACAGACCCCTGGGGAACACCACTGGTGACCAGCTGGATGCAGCTCCATTCACCAGCACTCTCTGGGCCCGACCCTCCAGCCAGCTCCTGACCCAGCAGAGGGTACACCTGTCCAGGCCATGGGCTACCAGCTTTTCCAGGAGTATATTATGGGAGACAGTATTTAAGAGTCAAACTTGTGTGTTTTGGTGATTGGGGGTTTTATATTTTTATTTCTGACCTCACTCTATGCACATTTATTTTGGGGGGGGGGGGTGAGTCTGGCTCTAATCCAGGGGTTTGATGCTGTTTTTCACGTATTTTCTGAGGAATACCAAGCTGTCTAACCTGACCTTCACAACACACCGAGCTGAACCACCCCCTACCCAGCAAGGGCACATTCCAAATGCCCTGCCTGGGCTTCCTCACTGGGACAGAGTATGAAACCACCACCTCAATACTTAACAACCCTTAGATATCAGCTCCTTGAGCTGCTGCTGCCTCCTGATGGCTTTGAACTGGTGGCCTTGGGGCAGAACCTGCTGTCAAACCCTCCCAGCGATCTCACTTTGTTTTGCTTTGTCTTCTACTTGTTTTCTCGCTTTAGTGACAACTCATGAATAAAAAAAAAAAAGCAGAGATGGGGAAAAAAAAAACCGAAGGAAAAGAGATGCCTGGAAGTGCAGAAAAACAAGGCGATTTAAGGAGGTTTTTTTCTTCCCAGAAGTCGGAAGAAATGAGGGAAAAATAAATGCTCTGAGCAATGCAGCTTGTAAATGATTGATCCTTTCTCCAGCACCCTCCCGAAGAGACACTAGTGGAAGGGGTTTTAAGAGAACTTTTTTCTTCCTCGTGGGAAATCAAATTTTTTTTTTTTTTTCATAAAAATTCTACCCCAGTTCCTTTGATGTTGCGAGCAAACATCTGACTGGCAGAAGTTTGCATTTGGAGTGAAATGAACTGAATAGGGTGGCAAAAAGCAGTTGGGAAATTTTATTATTAGTTTTGGGCATTTTTATGTGTATTTTTGGGATGTGTCTCTGGAGGCATCAGGGAGCCACTAAGTGTGAGGGACTGCATGTGGCACAGGGAGGGAGGGGCAGGAGGGGCAGGAGGGGCAGGAGGGGAAAGGAGGGGCAAGGAAGGGAAAGGAAGGGAAAGGAAGGAAGGGAAAGGAAGGGAAAGGAAGGAAGGGAAAGGAAGGGAAAGGAAGGAAGGGAAAGGAAGGGAAAGGAAGGAAGGGAAAGGAAGGGAAAGGAAGGAAGGGAAAGGAAGGGAAAGGAAGGAAGGGAAAGGAAGGGAAAGGAAGGAAGGGAAAGGAAGGGAAAGGAAGGAAGGGAAAGGAAGGGAAAGGAAGGAAGGGAAAGGAAGGGAAAGGAAGGAAGGGAAAGGAAGGGAAAGGAAGGAAGGGAAAGGAAGGGAAAGGAAGGAAGGGAAAGGAAGGGAAAGGAAGGAAGGGAAAGGAAGGGAAAGGAAGGAAGGGAAAGGAAGGGAAAGGAAGGAAGGGAAAGGAAGGGAAAGGAAGGAAGGGAAAGGAAGGGAAAGGAAGGAAGGGAAAGGAAGGGAAAGGAAGGAAGGGAAAGGAAGGGAAAGGAAGGAAGGGAAAGGAAGGGAAAGGAAGGAAGGGAAAGGAAGGGAAAGGAAGGAAGGGAAAGGAAGGGAAAGGAAGGAAGGGAAAGGAAGGGAAAGGAAGGAAGGGAAAGGAAGGGAAAGGAAGGAAGGGAAAGGAAGGGAAAGGAAGGAAGGGAAAGGAAGGGAAAGGAAGGAAGGGAAAGGAAGGGAAAGGAAGGAAGGGAAAGGAAGGGAAAGGAAGGAAGGGAAAGGAAGGGAAAGGAAGGAAGGGAAAGGAAGGGAAAGGAAGGAAGGGAAAGGAAGGGAAAGGAAGGAAGGGAAAGGAAGGGAAAGGAAGGAAGGGAAAGGAAGGGAAAGGAAGGAAGGGAAAGGAAGGGAAAGGAAGGAAGGGAAAGGAAGGGAAAGGAAGGAAGGGAAAGGAAGGGAAAGGAAGGAAGGGAAAGGAAGGGAAAGGAAGGAAGGGAAAGGAAGGGAAAGGAAGGAAGGGAAAGGAAGGGAAAGGAAGGAAGGGAAAGGAAGGGAAAGGAAGGAAGGGAAAGGAAGGGAAAGGAAGGAAGGGAAAGGAAGGGAAAGGAAGGAAGGGAAAGGAAGGGAAAGGAAGGAAGGGAAAGGAAGGGAAAGGAAGGAAGGGAAAGGAAGGGAAAGGAAGGAAGGGAAAGGAAGGGAAAGGAAGGAAGGGAAAGGAAGGGAAAGGAAGGAAGGGAAAGGAAGGGAAAGGAAGGAAGGGAAAGGAAGGGAAAGGAAGGAAGGGAAAGGAAGGGAAAGGAAGGAAGGGAAAGGAAGGGAAAGGAAGGAAGGGAAAGGAAGGGAAAGGAAGGAAGGGAAAGGAAGGGAAAGGAAGGAAGGGAAAGGAAGGGAAAGGAAGGAAGGGAAAGGAAGGGAAAGGAAGGAAGGAAAGGAAGGGAAAGGAAGGAAGGGAAAGGAAGGGAAAGGAAGGAAGGGAAAGGAAGGGAAAGGAAGGAAGGGAAAGGAAGGGAAAGGAAGGAAGGGAAAGGAAGGGAAAGGAAGGAAGGGAAAGGAAGGGAAAGGAAGGAAGGGAAAGGAAGGGAAAGGAAGGAAGGGAAAGGAAGGGAAAGGAAGGAAGGGAAAGGAAGGGAAAGGAAGGAAGGGAAAGGAAGGGAAAGGAAGGAAGGGAAAGGAAGGGAAAGGAAGGAAGGGAAAGGAAGGGAAAGGAAGGAAGGGAAAGGAAGGGAAAGGAAGGAAGGGAAAGGAAGGGAAAGGAAGGAAGGGAAAGGAAGGGAAAGGAAGGAAGGAAAGGAAGGGAAAGGAAGGAAGGGAAAGGAAGGGAAAGGAAGGGAAAGGAAGGGAAAGGAAGGGAAAGGAAGGGAAAGGAGGAAGGAAGGAAGGAAGGAAGAAGAAGGGTCCCTTTTCTTTGGAGAAACTAACCTCCAGAGAAGAGACACTTTAGACCTGGATCAGAGCCTGGACATCTGTCTGTGCAGGCCCAGACTGACCAAGCGAAGGAGAGGGAGAAGTCAGTCAGTGAGGACAAAAGGATTAGGTTGGCAGTTTTTGGTGACTTCCGAAGTCCACACACTATCCCTTTCAAAAGGGAAGCAGCTGATTCTTGAGGCAACCTGAGAAACTGCCCAGCAGGCCCCGGAGATGCTGCAACAGGCTGTGTTCCTCCTCTGGGCTCCCTCTCCATGCCCTCTGCCCACTCCACTGACAGCCTTCATGCTTTGTGTTCCTGTCCATCTCCTTCCTCACCCAATGCTGATCCCACTGCTCCTGGGGGGCTCTGGGAGTGGGTTCAACACCCTCAGTGCTCCTCAGCCAAGGCAAGGAAGGTTGTGTCGAGATGTCCTTTGGATGGATCTGTTCCCAGGGTAGTTTTATCCATTACTCTCAGCCAAAACTTCAACTTTTGCATTGAAAACCTGGGTTTGTGGAGCCTTCAACAGCAGGGGCTGAAGTTCTTTGGCATTTCCAGTGTTTTTGCTGTTTCTGGTAGGGAAAGGTCACATCCCAGCAGTGTGCCTGGTTTCCTTGAAAATTTAAATCTACTGGCAAGTGACAGGTTCACCTCATCTCCTAAACTTCTGCTCTGGGACTTACAGAATATTCATTTTTAACCAGCTTGATGAGCAACATTCATAACAAATATGATATGGAATAAACATGGTAAAATTTATTGTTACTGCCCCGTTATATTTTTCTTTTATAGCTCTGGTTACTCCCATGCCACGAAGAAAAACTAAATTGCCAATGAAGATAGTTAAGGATGCAAAATTTTCTCGACAGGGCAGATGTTTCCTCTTGCCCAGATCCTCCTTTGTTTAATTACAATTGCAATGATTTTTTAAAAATAGGTGTGAGTCACATCCACTTCTGCTGCAAGAGGGGCTTTCCACTTGTGCTGGTTTAAAGGTGACCCAGCAGGGGAAATGAACTCACCACGAGAGAGATTATAAGTCAGAGCTAAAATTTAATAATAATATTACAATAAATACACTGACAGAAAGGGAAATTGCTTTCAACTCACAAACCCCAGCAGTATAACCCAGTGTCCTGGGGCACAAACCCAAGGGGGTTTGTTTGCCCTTGTGCTGAGACCCACCTGGTTCCCCCAAGTCCAAAGCAAAAGGAAATGAGAAACCTGTTGGTGCAGGTGAGGGCTGGAGTCTGGTCAAGAGTGGTGGGCTCCTCCTGTCCAGGTCCTGCTGCTCCTCTGGATCTGATGAGAAGTTCCCAAGGTCTTCTTACCCCCCACTTCTGTACCCTCAGGGAGCCCCCAGTCCCTTCCCCAGGGCGGGGACTCACCCAATGGGTGATTAACTCTGGAGCCAGGGGGTATCCCTGAACTGTTGATGGCCCATTGGCAGCCACGCCCCCCCAGGCTGGGTGTGAAGGTGCCAATGACTCCCTGGGCAGCTGCTGCTGATGGTCCATTGTCCTTGGGGAATGAATAGAGGGGGTAGAATACACAGCTTTGATCACCCCCACACAGTGATAGCTGGTCCTTCCTGCTCAACTGGGACACCACTCCAGTGAAATACTCTTTAAGTATATTCCAAATTTTGCAACCCTGAAAAGAAGGTGCTGTTGCAGGAAATAAGATACATATTTTCACATTCAATATTTTTGTCTTCCTTGAAACAACTGGTGCAGAATCCTCTTCCCTGCCACGCTCAGGTGAGCTGGGGCACAAGTCTGTCTCTTTATATTCAGCTGCTGCTGCTCTCTACTCATTAGACTGAGATGTTATGACAAGTCATTGTAAATCTGTGTTTGCTCGCCTTGAAAAAGAGAAATGAGAGTCTGAGGGTGTTGTTGAGTAATTTGAAATCCCCTAAACACTTTCTTGCTTGACTGGGATGGACTGAGATTTCCCATTTCAACAAGAGTCCTGTATTGATTCTGTGTTAAAGGCCTGGTGTCTGGAGGGAAGGTTGGTTACTCTGGGGGTTCTCCAAGGGGAAAGACTGCACATTCCTGGGGGAAGGAACTTTCTTTGCAACACCAGAAAGAGGGGGTTGACCAAAGAAAGTGAGAGTTGTGCTCCCAGTGTGTGCAGTCCATGAGCACCTTGCTGGGGGAGAACGTGCACTGCAGACTTGCAGGGAAAGCCCAGCTGAGCCCAACAGTGGGGGACAGACCCCAAAACACCGAATTCCTGCCAGCTGGGAAAGTCAGTGACAGCTGGGAGCGAGACCTTGGAGAGTGAGAGGCAGAGTGTGAGCTCAGCCCTCCTCAGATCCCCCAAATCCAGCCACAGACAAGCCCCAGCTGCAGGAGCAGCTTCTGAGGTGCTTGTAGGATCTTGTGTTGCAAGATATAAAAGAACTTCTCCGGTGATTTCAGCAGAATCCAGCCCTTTTTGGTCACCATAGGAACTGCTGCAGGCTGGGAGTGTTTTCCAGGAGTGTTGCACTGCTCAGGGAAGCTGCTGAGCCCTTGGAAATTCAGTTTTCAGCAGTCTCAAAATTCCAGGGCCCACACAGAGGACAAATCAAATGCAAATCTTGGTAGCTTGTTGCCATAAACTGATGTGTCTCTCACAAGCTGCTGTATTTATAAATTCCAGGAATATCCATCTGTTCAGTCCACTGAGTATTATGCTGATAAATGAACATTGTTCCTGTCCCTTCCAAGCTGCAGTTCAATGCATTTAGGTGGGAACTGGCAGAACTGGGGCTGTGTCTGTGCCTGTGATGTCCATGAGGTGCCGATGCCTTATCTCAGCCCCACAGGCTTGTAGAGTCCCTGAGATTGCCTTTCATAGATCAATCAATTTTTCAAGGGCATCCCTGGAGCTGGGAAGGCACCACACCAACATCCCTTGTCACGGAAAGGCTCATTATGTCTCGTTGCAGTTTGATATGAGGCATGACAAAATGTGCCAGCCTAAGGACACCTTGCCAAGCCTCCAGTGCCCTTCCGCAGCAGGAATTCTCTGGTGATCAATGGTTGCTAATAGCTGTGGGTTTAGCACGGGTTTGTCACTTTGAAGGATGTGCAAATGTGCCTCTGTGCCTTCTTTCATTACCGGTCACCCTTTTTAAACCGTATTAGTTAGGAAAAAAGTGTTCCTTCCTGGCAGGACTTTGCAAAGTGTCAAGGAAGGAGTTTGGAAATCGTGTCAGGCACTTTCTGAGACTGTCCAGAAGGAATTCTGAGAGGAGATGTAAGTGCAGCTTTGATGATTCCTGGGGAACTAATGCAGCAGCAGGACATCTGCTGAACTGATGTCCCTGCATTCAGGATTTAGGGAGACTTTCCCCCCAAATGCCAGAATATTTCAGCATACACATCAGTCTTCATTCTCTATTTTTCTGTAACTAAGAGAGGCCTAAGGACTTCCCCTTTCCCTTTCCCTTCCCCTTCCCCTTCCCCTTCCCCTTCCCCTTTCCCTTTCCCTTTCCCTTTCCCTTTCCCTTTCCCTTTCCCTTTCCCTTTCCCTTTCCCTTTCCCTTTCCCTTTCCCTTTCCCTTTCCCTTTCCCTTTCCCCTTCCCTTCCCCTTCCCCTTCCCCTTCCCCTTCCCCTTCCCCTTCCCCTTCCCCTTCCCCTTCCCCTTCCCCCTCCCCTTCCCCTTCCCCCTTCCCCTTTCCCTTTCCCTTCCCCTTTCCCTTTCCCTTTCCCTTTCCCTTTCCCTTTCCCTTTCCCTTTCCCTTTCCCTTTCCCTTTCCCTTTCCCTTCCCCTTCCCCTTCCCCTTTCCCTTTTCTCTTGTGCTCGACATAGATTTCTTTTTGTCACATATGGTTAAAATCTGTTGACAGTCATCAAAAAATCTTTATAACTTTTTAGGTTTTGGTTTGTGTACCCAAGACCAATTCTGTTCACATTGGAATTCTTAGAATCATGGAATGGGTTGGGTTGGGAGGGACCTCAAACTCATCCAGTCCCATCCCTTGCCCTGGGCAGGGACACCTTTCACTGGCCCAGGTTGTTCCAACCCCATCCAGCCTGGCCTTGGACACTTCCAGGGATGGAGCAGCCACAGCTTCTCTGGGCACCCTTTCAAATTTATTCCTAATCTTATCCCTAATTTTTCTTTTCCATCTTTTACTCTGAAGTTTTGTTATCTTGCACTTGCATGTTTGATGTGAACCATCTGCTTTCATTAGTGCTGCATTGTGTGGTCTTTCAATCAACAAATCCTGAGATTTGGCAGATCTCAGCAACACTTTGTCTGCAGAAATAGCCCAAACCCAAAGCAGGAGCTCTCTCAGTGAGCCTGCCCACAAACCTGCTCAGAATATCTGCAAACCAACAGAATCATTAACCAACACCGAGTGGAACTGTGAGGGATTGTTATGACAAGTCTTTCCTGCTTCCAAAATAAACTAAAATAAAGTTCATCAGCCTCGTTTTAATTGTGTGTATGCCTGAAACTGTGGGGCAGGGACGTGCAGGGCATGTTAAGCATTTTAATTTGAACCTGAGGTGCTATTTCTGGGTGGAGATTTGGAAGTTGTGCTGCAATACAGGACAGAAATAATTATTCCAGTCAGCTGTCTCTGGTTATTGCATGTTTGGGCTGTCCCTGGTGAGTGAGTGTGGTTAGAAGGTCAAGGCTGTTGGCACAGCAGATTTAGATCCCTGATACCCAAAATAATTGCAACCCCTCAACACTGTGCTCTCCATACTGGGAGAGTCATTTCCCACCCTGTTTTGGTGATTTCTTTGTGATAATTGTGCTAAGCCACATCAACCTGGCGGGTCAGAGATGTGGGGCCTCCCCATGGGCAGCCTGCAGTGCTGACCAGGACAACTTGTGGTGGGGGCAGCCTGAACACACCAAATTGTCTTTGCCTGCCCTGAAACCACTAGTCAGCCTCTTCCTGACCTTAATCCTCAGCCATTTCTGGGGCTGGGCACAGACTAACCATTCCCAGATCATGGAATCGTTGTAGAATCCCAGAATGGTTTGGGTTGGAAGGGGACCTTAAAGCCCATCTTGTTCCATGGCAGGGACACCTTCCACCAGACAGGTTGCTCCAAGCCCCTGTCTCAACCTGACCTTGATCATAGAATCATAGAATGGATTGGGTTGGAAAAGACCTCCAAGATCATCGAGTCCAACCCTTGGTCCAACTCCAGTCCCTTTACCAGATCATGGCACTCAGTGCCACGGCCAAGCTCAGTTGAAAAACCTCCAGGGATGGGGAATCCACCCCCTCTCTGGGCAGCCCATTCCAATCCCTGAGCACTCTCTCTGCAAAGAAGTTTTTTCTGCTCTCCAACTTCAATTTCCCCTGGCAGAGCTTGAGCCCATCGTGCCCCCTTGTCCTATTGCTGAGTGCCTGGGAGAAGAGACCAACCCCCACCTGGCCAGAACTTCCCTTCAGGTCATCCAATATAAATGCAGATGGGCCTCTAAATTTTGCCCTCAGTGTCAGTGGAGGATGCATTTGATCTGAGCTTTTGAACACCAGCGAGGGGTAAGGCAGAGAAACAGGAAATTTAAAAGTCTTTGTGTCCATCCACTTCTCCAGAGCTGCCATAGTAGGACTTCAACCATCTGTTGGGGACTTTAGGATTGAATAATTAATCATGTTCTTTGCAGACAGTAAGTTTAGCTACCTCTGCTCTTTGTGAAACCTGAGCTGACAAGGGCAGAGCAGGGGAAGTGGCCCAATGGGCTTGTGGCAGGGACAGGACTGTGCAGCTTCCACACAACAGGACAGAAGAGTTTGGGGAGAGGACAACGTGATGTGCTGAAGGAACTGGTTCAGTGGGAACCAAGGTTGGACTTGATCATCCTGGAGATCTTTTCCAGCCTTAACAGCTCTGTGATCAGAAGATGTGACCTGCTTCCCATCCTGGTGATAGTACCACCTGTTGAGCTTTTGGGCTTTCTCCTGCAGGATCCTGCCCACCAATCCTTCTTAGCTTTCTTCCATGTTTTGAAGAGTGAAGAAGATGAGGGAATGGGCAATTCCAGCTCCTGGGAGGAGGTGGTTAGAGCTGGGTCAGCAAGAGCCCTTGCCAAAATGCCTTTCTGCTCCAGTTGTCCCCAGTGGTGGGAAGGGAGGTTGTGACATCTCTGCTGCTTCTCTGCTTGTTTTGACTTTGCAGAGTTGCTGTAACGGGTGAGAACTAAATAAAGGGTTTGTTCAGCAGTTTTTACTCTCTGAAATCCCCCCACCAGTGCATCATGTGCTCAATAGAGGGCTAATACCTTTATAATAAGGTGCTTTTTCATTCTGCTGGATTAAGACCAGTCAGTCAGAGAGAACTATTGAATTGTATTTGGCTACAACAAGCCCAAAAGGCAACACTTCAATATCTCCAATCCTCCAAGGGATCCCTTTCTCATTTACACTAAGTCCTAACATATTGGTGGAACTGACCTCACTGCAAGATAAGATATTTAAGGTGGTCTTCAGGGATTCTTTTCTGAGGAAAATTAATATTCCTGGGGATGGGGAAGGGAGAGACATTGCACTGTTTACAGGTGGGGGAGGAAAGGGAGGAAATGGATGTTTCTGACCTATCCAGTCTGTGTCTCCCTGGTCATTATGTTTGTGTAGCTGTAGCTGCATTAGGGAAAACAGTCTTATCTACAAATAACAACAAAAGAGGAGGACTCCCCTGAGCCCTTGTAGTTACTGCATTCACTAACTGCTTCTACATGTTATTTGTTGTGTTTTGGTGTATTCTCTAGATGAATGCAGTGATACAAGCAGAAAAAAAATATATATTGACAAAAAAAACCCTCCCCCCAAAAAAGAGAATAAGGATGACCAGACATCAGAGAGGTTGGGATTTAGAGGGAAGGCCCTGAAATGGGAGCAGGATTGTCTGGATTGACAAATAAACAAACACAAAGGACAGTGGAACCTGATTTCTGGCAAGAAATCAGTGCCCAGGAGTAACTACAAGGGGTGAAGCTCTGCCAGTTCCAGCTACACTTTCTTTACAACATTGGCAGTGATTACAGTGAGGGAGAACTGTCCCAGTTGAGCAGGAGGGACCAGCTGACACTGTATAAGGGTGATCAGAGCTGTGTGTTCTACCCCCTCTATTCATCCCCCAATGGACCATCAGCAGCAGCTGCCCAGGGAGTCATTGACACCTTCACACCCAGCCTGGGGGGGGTGTGGCTGCCAATGGGCCATCAACAGTTCAGGGATACCCCCTGGCTCCCAGAGTTAATCACCCATTGGGTGAGTCCCCGCCCTGGGGGAGGGACTGGGTGCTCCCTGAGGGTACAGAAGTGGGGGGTAAGACCTTGGGAACTTCTCATCAGATCCAGAGGAGCAGCAGGACCTGGACAGGAGGAGCCCACCACTCTCGACCAGACTCCAGCCCTCACCTGCACCAACAGGTTTCTCATTTCCTTTTGCTCTGGACTTGGGGGAACCAGGCGGGTCTCAGCACAAGGGCCAACAAACCCCCTTGGGTTTGTGCCCCAGGACACTGGGTTATACTGCTGGGGTTTGTGAGTTGAAAGCAATTTCCCTTTTGTGTCAGTGTTTTTATTGTAATATTATTATTAAATTTTAGCTCTGCCTTATAATCTCTCTCGTGGTGAGTTCATTTCCCCTGCTGGGTCACCTTTAAACCAGCACAAGAACCTTTCAAAAATTGCAAAATCTTAAAAAAACCCCCAGGAGTTAGGAATCAGATCTCTTAGTCTCATTTAAAACAATTAAGAGGTGTGTTTATTTCCTCTTAATTATATAATACCTATTATGTGTATATATTACATAGTTATTTAATTATTAATTGTTTCCAACCAAAGGCCTTGCTCTAATGCAATATTAAATTGCACTTTTGGAAGGCCAATGCAGCAATTTACCTTGTTCTAAAATGCCAATTTGATGGTTGCACAGAGCACTGCAAGCTGGCAGAGCCATTGTTCTAGGCCATTTGCCACAGGAGTGCCCTGTCTCTGCTGGGTTTGTCCCAGAATGTCTGGAATATGCTGGACTGGCACGAGGAAAAGAGATTCAACAAGTCATTGTCTGGGTATTGCTTGTGTTCTAACATTGATTTTCTCTGCTGCTCAGAACGAGTTCATCAGTTGTTTCTTCAGGTCAAGTTGTCTCTTCATCCTGGAAGTGTCCAAGGCCAGGTTGGAAGGTGTCCCTGCCCATGGCAGGGGGTGCAATGGGATGGGCTTTCAGGTTCCTTCCAACCCAAATCAGTCTGGGATTCCATGAAAAGAGCCCCTTTGGTGTGGCTGCTGTTCTTAAAAACATCCTAACTTTTATAGGGATAATGAGCTTTCCCACCAGCTTTGGAAGCAGCAACATCTGGGGGGACTGGGGAGGAAGGGAGGGGCTGTGTTCAGTTTTTGGTGGCTTGTTCCCTCCTCCAAGGACTTTATGTGAAAACAAAGGTACTTTTCTGTTTTATATTATGGATAATTTTACACCTGAGACCATATTTTAAAAAAAAATCATATTGAG